>NW_026562398.1:5947500-6517500 GCF_027474105.1 Poeciliopsis prolifica
TGTTGAGATTCTTTTAGTTCATTTCATTGAACTTAACTTTCAGAATATAAAAATCATTGTAGGTGCATCCCATATATTCAATAAGCATAACAAAAAAGTAGCAAGCAAAAAAAATTCTAATGACAAATTCAAGGAACAAAGTCACATAAAGGAATTTAGTGAAATGCACTAAATTTCACCAATACTTGTTTATACTTTCGAACAGGTATAAATCTCCCTTCTAACAGGCGCTTCATTATATTTATAAATAAGTATTTAGAAATTAGACACAGTATACACAGATTGTGAACAAAAGGGGGGGAGATGGGTGGCAGGAAAAGTTTGGCATGCAGGTTTCCATTTCCTGTTGGTCCACTTTGTTGCCCTTGTAACCTCTTCAACTAATATATGTACAGAATGAGAAATTCTTCAGAAATGTATGCAAAGGGTGTCTGAACAAAATACCATGCAGAGGTGAATTTTTGAAATATTTAATGTCTTAGATCTTCATGTGATTAAAAATGATTTTCCCCTCCAAGTCAATTCATTAAAAAATTACAATATGAAGCAAAATACATTTTATTGAACAATCAAGTATAAAAACATACAAGTGATACAATGCAAATTAAAGAATCTAAATTGGCAACACATATTACAATTTTAAATTAAGAATAAATCTTCCCTTCCCCTAAGTAAGTGTTCTGTCAATGGCCAACACAGTGATAATAGCATTTTAATATTAAAGTCAAGCAAAAATATTCAGATATGTTGAACTGGACTGGCAGATTCTTAACTAATAACAATGGTCAAGTCTTGGCCATTAAATCAGCAAGCTCACACCTTTACGTCAACATAGATTGGTAAATAAAACCGTTAAAGATCTCCACCAGCTGCCTCATCTAGAACTGGGATTCCCTCTTCACCGTCTGGCCCCTGGTTTACATTTTCCAGCAAGGCTACCACACTGTTGGTGTTCTCAACATTAACAAATATCAAGAGAAGGATGCACACCAGAGCGAAGAAGACCAAAACCTGGACGTAGACGGGTACAAGACGTCTCGCCACGTCTTGTCTCTCCACGATTGTGGGACTGACTGGAGTGTCGGGGTATGCATACTGGATGGGCCGCTGAGCTGCACCCTTGATGGGTCTCCGAGGAGTGGCACTGAAGTATAACAGCAAGTTAATTAGTAAACCATCCAAACACACAAAAAAATAATTGTCTTGCTCTGCACAAATGTCTTAATTAACACAAACCAAAACAATTAGTGTTCACTCAAATGTCACAAATAGCTGTGAAGACTAACTTTAAGGTTATGATGTTCATTTTTGATGTTGTGACACTTACTAAATCCCTGTCGGGGATGTCTTTGTGTCTGGAAGAAGGTCCTTTAAAATATCTTTCACTGGATCCTGAGAACAGTGAAGGCAAAACTACTATCAGTTCAGATCAGAACGAGACATATTCTTTCTGTGCAGCAGAGTAGCCAATCCACCAGAAGTGAAGAAAAGAAAAGCACAGTGTGGAGAGCAAAGAGAAGGAAATCACAGTAATAAGGGTCACTGTGTGATTCTTCATTCACCTAAATAACTGAGGGGTGGGAAAATGACTGCTTGGACAGAAATCTTAAACAGCAGTACTGGTACTACTCAACACAGTAGGTCCTCAATTTTAATACTTTTTGGAGTAAAAATCCTACAATAAAGCACTGAAATCAATGCTGTTTTCCTTAAACGCAAAGTTTCACTTAGAGATGTAAAGTCCCTTTCAGGATACCAATTGACTGTTTTTTTTGTTTTTTTTACATATAAAATCCAAGTACAGTATTGGTTTTAGTTGCATCTCTACTTCAACATTCACAAATCAAATAAGTTATTAACGAGACTCTTCAGATTTTCAATTGGCATGCCAGGGAGCCAATTCAGGCATTTGATTCCAGGGACACAGCTAATAGTTTCAGGCCTTCAAGAACTGGAGTTTGATAACTTTGTGTTAGAGGGTCTAGAACTCTTGAGACAGACATAAGGTCACCTTGAAATAGGACAATGACCCTAAGAAAAGTTGATATTCAATCTCTAGTTGCTCAAGGCTGGTAGAAAAAGGTGTTTCTACCAAAGTCTGCCTGTGGAGGTTGAATAGAAATTATGCCACACCTTTTGAGTGCGGCATAAGTGACCTTTATTTGGAAGTACATTTTGAATAAAATCAATTTTCTTCTGTCACCAGATGTTCCTATTGGGTTTGGAACCCAATAGCACGAGACATAATTTTGTCTTCAGGACATTTTTGTTCTAAAATCAAGCACCAAAAATTGACTTTAAGTGAATAAAGTTGTTTTATGCTAAAGCTATGTGTGATTTTATGTTATCCCGTTTAAATGGCTGCAGCTTTAGTTCTCATCAATAAAAAATAGGCAGCATTACTTCCATTTCTAACTAACCTGAGAGCCTGAAAATTATTCAAACTTATAAAACTTGGTTTTGAAGTGGTCTGATTAGAGTGAATCATTTGAACAGCAGGTTACATTTCACACAGAAAATTTGAAACTCCAAGACATCAGTGACATTATTGATAATTGAATTAAACCAAAAGGGTGCATATGCCTTGATTTCCTTTACAGAAGTGGAGTCCTTGGGAGTGTAGTACACCGACTGTCCCATGATTATGTCCCCTTCTTCAATGTCATTGTCAAGCTACAGAGGAGGAGACACAGGACCATGACTCACTAGACCTTTGTATTCTCAATTTCCTTCCACCACAAGTGCACTTCTAAAAACCCTTCAACCAGCACCAAGCTAAAGTTAAAGTGTGACTGAACAATCTGACCACTACTGACCCTGCTGGAGCGGGACCAATGTTCCGGCTCACTGTGGGAGCAAGCAGGGGGTGCGCTCCGATTCTCCATCTGTTTTTTTTTTTTTTTATTAGTTTGCAGTGGGAGTGTGTGTTGAGTAAATACAGAGACATGAACATTTACATTTTTAAAAATGTAAATTGTGAATTCATAAGGCTTGAAGTACAACTTTCCTTTTCAACCATCTGAGTGATGCTGAAAGCCTGTGAGGAAAATGATGAGGAACTACTGGGCACCACTGACTGAGATCCAGAGGGAACCTGTAAGGGTTAATATGAGCATGCTACTATGTATCAACATGCTGCTTCAAATTCAATGCCATAAAGCAGTAAATGAAAATATCACACTTGTGTTAGCCTAAGAAAGAAATTTAAAGAATGTAGAAACACAGAGACCACCCTACCCCTGATCTTAATCCTGAGTGTTGAGCTATAGAGGATACTTTGCTAATTCCTGCAGGAATCTGTGAGCGGTGTGGTCGAGTTCGCTCTGATGATTTTAATGCATTCTTTGAATTCCTCTTGGAACTATGTTCATTGTTTCTAGGAGGACAAGGACGCTGAAAAAAAAAAAAAAACCTTTACCATCGCTCGACACTGAGTTTTAACAGAATATTGTACTAAAGATGTGTAAATCTGCAGGAATTACCAGTCTTGATGATAAGACAAAACACTGTGGATAAGAAAAGTCGCACTTCTGAGGAGGCGCATTTTTCTGCAAAGAAATATTTATTCATAACATGCACTCAAATCACAAAGTGAAACATATTATGGATACTTTGACCTTATGAATACACTGTTTTATGTTTTAGCAAAAACTGGGAAAAGTAAACATATTGAACAGCAGATGGATACAAGAACTCCAAATCGTTTCTCACCTCCTTACGCTGCTGTTGGTTCGGCTCCAATGTTTCAGACTTTTTTTCTTGATCTCCCTCTGAACCGGCGCAAGCCAAAAGAAACACAAAGGAATAATTATCGTGGGAAATGAAGCACAAATATCTGGGTTAAACACCACAGTTTTAGTCCTACCCGATTCTTTCTCCTCGTCCTCATTTCCTTCACTCACGTCTTCCTCGTCACTGTCGGAGTAGAGCACAGCATTCTCGGCTTCATTCAATTCCCCCTCTGCAGCAGACTGAAGAAGGTGCCTGAGCTTCTTCTCATACACTGCCCTGGTGGAGGCTGAGATTGAGGAACAGTCGGTAAAATACATTTATTCTTAGGAGAAACTAACTACAATAATACCACAGTTTTGTCCAATTTTCTCAAGATATTTTCAAAAGCAATCCCACCTAAAATGGGCCCAGCTTTAACTCCATATTTGAATAACAAAGCCTTGAGATCCTCATCCGTCAGTGCACTCGGGTCAAGCTCCTTTTCTCCTTCTGGATCCTCTCCCTTTGCAAGACAACAAAAATGAATGATGTTTAAGAATGAATAACTGCTGAAACACAGACCATGGAATACAAGTACTGCTAACTATGATAGGAAGATCATTTGGTAAATAGTAAATAGTCTGTCCTTGCATAGCGCTTCAAGTCCAACAAACCCAAAAGCCATACACATAACATTCAGTCACTCGCACGCTGATGGTGGTCAGCTTCTGGACAGGTGCCACAGCTGCCCTGGGGCACACCGACAGAGGCAATAGAGGCATCACTGCTTTATTATTTGGTGCGACATTTCTTTTTAAAAGGTTTTACAAAAATAAAGCACTGAAATTATTCAAAAAACAGAAAACACAAATATGTAGAAAATAAAGTGGCAATATAGAAAGAATTAAATTTAATAAAATGCCAAAAAAAAAGCACAAAGTAAAGCTGACAAGCTATTGAGAACACATGAATCTTAAGACATGGCTTTGAAGTCTGTAATATTAGAGTTGTTGTTGCATAACTGCAAATTATTCCACAGTACTGGAGCAGCAACTGCAACAGCACAATTAGCATATAGATGAAGTTTGATTTAAAAGGTTCAGTGGATAAAACAAGGTCAAACATTTCTGAACCTTCAAAAAAAAGCAATAAGATCCTTTATAAGGTCCTTAAATTTTTGCAGGAGTGCAATCTTATCTGCAGTCATCTGCTGTGAAAGCAGAATCAGAGATTTAAAAAAAAAAATAGCCGAAAACAACATCTCTCTCTCTGTTCTGGAGCCCCCATAGCTAATTGGGCTCCAAAAAAAGAAAATATTACAAGCAACACACAGCAGCCTTTACATAACACAGTTTTCCCACAACAAAGTGTCTGGTCAGAGACCAGTAGACCAGGTGCAACACAGAGCACTGAAGGAGATTCTTCCTGCCCAAAACTGTAACCATCCACAGTTAAAGTCAAATTTATTTACACCCCTGGAAAATGAGCATGTTGAATTATTTTCATTCTCCCAATAAGATTGTTTCTGTTTAGAAAGAAGACAAGAATCTCTCAACATTATGAAACAAAGTGAAAGGACTGTACATTGATAACCCTTATTATTAATATACGACCTTTATTGGCATATTAGAACAACCAAAACCTTTCATAAATGTTGCTAAGTACATTTATAGTTTTTTATTTTTTTATTATTTTTGACTGTATATCCATCCCAGTGATGAGCTTCAAGTCTCTGAGATACTTGCTTTCCTGTCAGGCAGGGGGACTCCAAAATGTTATTACTTCCAGACTGATGAAACATAGCAAATGGATAGTCACAATAGAGCCAGTTAACTTAAAAAAAAAAAAAAAGTTCCCATGATTATAGCAAAATATCTCTGCATTTTGTTACTTTTGCAGATAAAGGTTTTTGTCCCTGCTCTTCACCTATTTTAAGTTGGTTGTTGCAATGAGAACAAAATTCACCCAAATGCATTGCTTCAAAAAAAACAAACAAACAAAATAAACCTAAATCAATGTAAACAGATCAACAGAAGCCATTGACCGCAATGCTGAAGCAGTTTGTAAAGCCTTCTGAAAAACCGGGTCCCATATGTGATTGCTTCTGGAGAATATACAGCAATAATTTCCTTTCTTCAAGCAACCTATAGAGAAGCTTTTGTTGTTGGCTGAAGTAACTGAAAGTGGCAGGTGTGGATGTCTGTAGAGGCCTGGGCTAAGTACAGAAGCAAGTGTAAATCTATACTATAGCTTTCCAGCTGGTGAACTCGGTGGGAAAGGGACTTTTAGGCCGTGTGAGGAGTTTGGCCCAGAACTCCTCCGTCAGTAAACTTATTTATCAGTCCAACATTTTGTCATTTCGGGGTTTCTATCTGGCGCCAAGATAGAAAAAAAGCCACTCTTTTGTTGGTCCGTTTTCCGTTTTTGTGCGTAATGCCACTTTTGAAAAAAATAAAAATAAAGGCTATAAATCGATAGACTCACTGCCACATTGTGCTCCTGATCATCATCACTGGAGAAATCCGCAGCATTGGTCTGGTCCACGTGTCTCAGGTGCAGAGCCACATAAGCCTCCTTGTTGCTCCCTGCAGGTGGCAGCTCCACATTGTGAGCAACTAAATCTGACTCCAGGCGAGATTTGGAGAGGCAAGCGGGGTCCTCGACAAATGACATGTCACAGGAGCAACGACAGGAATAAAATCTAAATCTAAAACGTCTGAAGCTGTGGGTGCACCGGGCAGAGCTGCTCTGAGGAAACCCGCTGCAAAAGCCTGATTCGCGCTCTGGATTGGGAACAGCTGCGGGTGGAGACTTGATTGACAGCAGGCAAACTAGTTCTAACCTCACAGGCCTAGCCAAAGGTGCTTATGGGTACTTTTGAATTTAATGGTTCAATATTGCAACAAAAGAAGCTAGAAGGATTAGCTAGAACTACAACAACAAAGGGAGGTGTGGCTTATTTATTCCAATAAAAATAACTTAATTAAACTGTTTTCCTGAAACCAGACATCCAACTTTCCAAGTTAGAGCCTAAGCAACTCTAAAATCAATATCTAATATGGCGGCTGCTCCCACAAAACTGGAGAGATGAACTATTCATAGCAACATCTGCAAACATGTTTTACCAAGAAAAGCATTTCATTCGACTGCTACTGCTTATTGTGATTAGAAAAGTTACATACTAAAATATTATTTTATGACTTCATCAGAAACAGGAAATCTCAAGAACAATGATAAAAGTAAGCTTTAAAATTCTAAGATTTCATTTGGTCTAACAGACAGTATGTGGGCCCGCCAATATTAAACGTTTTCACACTGGAGAAGAGTCACAGACTGTGGCGTAAACCCAATCTGCATTGTTTTCTAATTGTACTCCAACATTTTTGCACTGTAAACAGTAAATAGGATTTGTAAATCTTATAACCGCAATTCCATATGATTTTAAAGATGGTTAGGTGAACTTTGGCCTTTGTAAAAGTTAATAACTTTTTGATTTTGATTTTCTTATCTATGTAAAGTTTCATTGCTGACATGTTTACCTCACCTCATTCTACTGTTTTAGGTGTTTTACTTCTATTTTGAATACATTGAGCTTCCAGGTTTGACCAACGTTCTGTTTGCTGTTGCCTTTGTAATATTCCTGATGTGTGCTGATGCATTTTTACCAAAGTTGTGCCCTGATATAATTCACAAAGAAAATGTGACCTTTCCTATTATACCCCATGCAAACAGATGAAAAACAAATAATTTATTCAAAACTGTCTGGAAAGTAGCAAATGTATTGTGTAAATCAGCAATCAAGATACAGTGTGTTTCTTGGAGGTTGCTACCAGCCAGATGCTTATCCACATGAAATCTGCAAAACTAGCATGTAGGCAGTGATTAAAATGGAAATAAACCAAAGTGGGGCTCAAGTTTCTGCTAAATCCAAATAAACAGATACAATCAAAGTAAAATCTCTTTCTAGCAGCCATCTTATTTTATAAGAACTGACCCTCTGTTGTAGAAACTAGTAGCTTTTACAAAAAACAAAATGGAAAAAAAAACACTAAAATGAACGCATAATTTATTGAAACACAAAGGGACTCTTGAGTTTTCACAATGTCAACTACACAAAAAAATGTTTGGGTCAAATTTAATACACACGTCTGTTTTAAATGCTACTTTGTCCCAGGAAGTTGAAGGCTACTAATGAAAGACATCTATAATTAAAGATTTGAGACATTTGTTTAAATATTTTCAATCTCATTTCAGAAAAGTTGCATCACACTTATTTAGAGTGCTGTTTTTTTGAAGAGGTTGAGCCACTGCTAATGACCCAATACTGACCAAAACAGCAATCGATCAATCTATTATAAATGTACACTACAAGGTTTTAAAATGTAATCAGTCCCTTTACTCATCAGGCCACTGGATACCAAATCAAGATGATTCTATATTTTTATTTAACCTTTATTTTACCAAGAACATCCCACTGAGATTAAAAATTGCTTTTGCAAGAGAATCCTTGAACCTTTTAACATTAGTTAAATAGTATATCTGGAAATTGAGGGGCATCATAATGTTACTAAAAAGTACAGATAATTCTGTGATGAGATGTGTTAAATCTATAGCAAGGAGATATTTTTTTCCACTTAATGTGATTCAGTGTTACATTTAATTATGCAAATCTTTATTAAGGTTAAATTGTTGAGCGCATTTTTTTATTGCTCTCTCTGACAATGGGCATAATAATAGTATGTTTTAGTTTGATATGTGGGAGTTCAGTCTAATTTAGATCCATTTTCAAACAAGCTAATCACAGGATGAAATTAAGCGTTGACGACTGGGAGGTTAACAGTCTGTTTTCAGAATCAATATTCCTTTAGGCTGATATTCTACAATGCATACAAAAAATCCTCACACAACTATTTAATTGGAATTAAATTAACAGCAGTGCTGTTGCAAAACCTTGAACTCTTTCTTGACCTGAACCCTGCAGCCAGTATGAATGTGTTCATTGAATAATATATGCTTACCTACGATTTATTTGGTTTGTCTTTTGGTGTCACAGTGTCTTGCATGTTGTAATGTGAAACAAATTACACCATAATAAAACATTATTCTGGCCTGATTGAAGCTAAAATTACTATCTTTACATAAAAAAATCACCTCATTGAAATTCTGCACTTAGTTGCAGTCGAAACATTCTCATCAGAAAACATTATTGATCAACAGTTGGCCGGTTTCATTGCTTTTGGCAAGTCTTTTAAAAAAAATCTGTTTATGGATTTTAGGTCTCTGGGATGATGTGAACAAAATATACACAGTGTATTGATATTTTCTAGCTTTAAGGGAACAAATCTGTCCTGAGCACATTTTTTTATTGGTTTGAATATAAGTCAAATCAAGTTTATTTGTGTAGCACATTTCTGAGACTAGGCAGGTCAAATCTGTTTAATGTGAAAAAACATAACAAAATTAACACTGTAATGTAATATTACATTGCAGAATAGGGAGCAGTAATAAACAGTGGCAATCCAGTCCAGAATGAATCTATTTTCCAGTTATTAATAATCCAAGGCAGGTCTAAGCAAATAGGTGTTTAGCCTTGATGCACAGGAACTCAGTGTTTCAGCTGTTTTGCAGTTTTCTGGGAGTTCATTCCAGATTAAAATGCTATAAAAACTGATTGCTGCTTCTCCACGCTTGATTCTGGTTCTGGGGATGCAGAATACTTGAACCTGAAGACCTGAGTGATACAACAACAACAGGTCTTTATGTTGGTGCTAAGCCATTCAGTGTCTTCTAAACTAACAAAGGTATTTTAAAGTCTATTTTTGAGCTAGTGGAAGGACTTTAGACCTGGGGTGATTTGCTCCATTTTCCTAGTTTTAGTGAAAATGTGAGCAGCAGTCTTCTGGATCTGCTCCAGCTTTTTGATTAACTTTTTATGTAGATCTGTAATGACACTACTGCTTGGTAGCAGAGATTCTTATGTTTTGATGTACTTACACAAGTATGAGATTACTGTTAAACCTTTTTATTTGCCATTTTTTAAAATTGTTTCTCTATTCAATCAACCCTGCAGCTGTGGCAGCTCATGTTCGGTTACTCCAAATTATGTGAGTCTTGCAGAAGTTTTCACAACTCTTGCAAGTTTTTCTGGAAATTTTCTGGAAATTGCAACCAAAACATAAACCATACATTTTAAAATATTTTATTGGAATTTTGTGTGCTAGACCAAAACAAATGCAATGAAAACAATACACAGGTTTCAGTTTATCTTACAAATAAAAATCTGAAGATTTTTTCCACTT
The DNA here is from genome assembly GCF_027474105.1 of Poeciliopsis prolifica. Taxonomy (NCBI): domain Eukaryota; kingdom Metazoa; phylum Chordata; class Actinopteri; order Cyprinodontiformes; family Poeciliidae; genus Poeciliopsis; species Poeciliopsis prolifica. Next base: position 5,957,511 of record NW_026562398.1, read on the forward strand.
AATGTGTAAAGATTTTTATTTGTAAAAAAAAAAAGCAAAAAGAAAACAAAAAACAAAAAAAGAAATCGCAAAAAAAAGCAGGTTAAGTATAAGGTTGTAGAGAAGTTTAAAGCAGTGTTTAGTAAAAAAAAAAAATGCATTCCTGAATCAGTATGGCACGACTGCAAACATATCAAGATGTGGTCAATCACCTAAACTGACAGGCCTGGACTGCAGAGTATTAATCAGAGAAGGCCCATGATAACTCTGTGGAGGTCCACAGATATGAGAAATTTGGGTTTTGGCTTTGCCACCACTCTGTGCGGTGGAAAAATAACACTGCGCCTCCTGAATACACATCCCCACAGCCAAACATGGTGGAGGCAGCTGCTGTGAAGAGGCTGTAATTCAGCAGGGACTGCTGAGCTGTTCTGAGTTGATGAGAAGATCAACAGAAATTCTGGAAAAACTGGCTGCAAAAAACAGAAATTCATCATCCAGCAGGAAATTATTCTAAACACGTAAAAAAGAGCCGCTGCAAAATAGTTTAGATCGAATCAAATCAGTATTTATATGCTAGAATCCCTCAAAGTCTAGACAAAATGTTATCGTGAATTTGCGGCAAAACCTGAAAATTGATGTTCATATATGATTTCCATTTAATCGGAATGAGATTGTTATGTTGCAAAAAAAAAAAGAAAAGACCAAAAATTCAGGCTGCTACAAAGTCAGTAAACACATAAGAAGACTAAAAGACCAAACTTTTCAGATTGTCAAAACAATTTTATATTTGGTTTTTTTCCATGTCGCATTTGTACACTACTTGCTAGTGACAGATCACACATGAGCCCCAGAAAATACATTGATATTGTTGCTTGCTAAAACATTCAAGAGGTATGAATACTTTATAAAGCACTCTATATAATTTTGTCAATAGTTTTAGAGACTAGCTCTTGTATCATCAGCAGCAGCATGTGGTATCACTATATTCTGAGCATAATGATGCAACGCAAACTTTAATTAACCCTGGGTGGAACTAGATGTGTGTCATTTCCTGAGGCACTGAATTGGAAACAGTCTAATTTGGCCACAATGGACTGCAAGGTAATCAACAGGGCAGACTGAAAAAGTCAAGAAATTGCATTTTAAAACGCTAAATGGCAAGAATGTCTCACAGTCATTAAATGAAATACATCTTTGAGAAGCAGTTACTTTCATAGAAATCTGTCCAGTCTCTCTGCATACACGTTCTGTACATTTTATTTTCTGGTCAAAATAAAATACCACAAAATCCAATTAATCTTAAAGGAGGCCAAATCATAGATATACCTAAATATGTGAACTTGGAATTATTTTAACGTACCAAAATATGCAGATAATGAAAATTCATATTAACGGTAATTTTAAAACATATTAAATCCCAAAAGATCTCCTCAGTTGATAGTCCACTGTGCATCCAATGGCTTTAAACCCTACATGATATTTCAAAAAGAACTCACATAGGAATAGAAAGCCATAAGTCGCATGTGTGGTTCGACACTGAAGGTGATAAATACAAACATTGTGCACTCAGATGCAATTAGAATATTCGTGCATTTCAGACCGAACTTGCAAACAATGAGGAGAAGCAGGAGAAAAATACACAGCATTCAGCATTTGGAATCACATCCGCATGAATAATTAACCAAAGAAACTGGAAGTATTCGTCTGAAGCCCAAGGGAGCAAACTGAAACTGTCTTGTGAGCCTATAAACAGTAAAGATGGTATTTTTCACAAAAACAGACTCGCATAAATTGACCTTTTTTCTCTCTCTCTCTGAATGAATCTCAAATAACTTCCATAAAGCTGTGCAGCTCTTAACGGGGGAGTTGTGGAATAATTTTTTTGATTAAAAATGTAGTTTTTAACCCGCCTCTGCAGCGAGAAGGTGGAGTGCAAATCAAGAGGTTTTGTTTCAAAACACATTACACGAACTCTTGTTTTATATTCTGCACAACTTCCTCACGAACAAAGAAAAAGAGTGCGTAACCCTGAACTATGGTTTGACTGCACAGCATAAAAGGCTCATCAGTTTTTAAGAATGTCCAAAAATATGTTCAGACACAAAAGTAACATTTTAATGCAGCTGGAAGTTATCTGCTTAAGAAAGGATACTCATTCTACTGAACAGGACAGATAAATTCCCAGGAATATGACTAATATTTACTTCTTGGATTGTATGTTTTACAATTCAAATTCTTTTCATTTGCATTCACTCAACTCTTTCTATGTATTTCACTTAAGAGGTGTTTTCATTGATTTTCAGCACTACCAATTGTTCAGAGTGCGGTGGGTCATTTTCAGGGGCTTGTGTTAGCAGACACTCAGTCCTCAAGCTGTGCAGGCCAACTCTGCGCACCCAGATGTCTGCTCAGAAAACAGAAGCCTTTATAAAAACATGAAAAAATCCTCCCGGACTGAGAGGAAACGGACTAGCATGGAGGACAGAGGAGGCATTTGTTGACATTGTATCAAGTGCAAAGCCGAGGTATGTGAGGCTTACAGAGCCCAGGTATTTGTTAGTCAGTGTTTCTTGGGCTTTTGCTGTCTCCAACTCAAACAACAAAAGCTCCATTGAGAGCCTCCTTTTTTTTTTTTCTCCCCTCTGAACAAGCACACAAAGCTTCCTAAACTATACGCCATAACTGTCCAGTTCTGAGAGAAACACATCTCTCTTTTTTTTTTTTGCCCCTTTTTATGTTTTCCTTTGGAAATTCACAGGTAATTATGACAGATACACTTTTTTCTCTGAATATAATTATCGAAATGAAGCACATTTAAATAGTTTGTGACATCAACCTTTACAAACTGCTGCTGATTACTGTTCCCACTCATTCAGGGGAAATCAGTCCACTCTGGGTTCAAAGAAGACCACTGCCACTGAGCTGCAGGGTTCTTCTACTCATGCATGTCTCAGCATAAATTAGTAAAGCCCCCTCTGTCAGACTCAGTCCAGACGAGAAGGTGAATCTCAGCCACAGGCAGGATTAGTATTAATCCCTAAACATCGTGCATGTCTCCTCTTTGCTTGGAGCCATTCAGAAATCATCAGAGACCAGATGTTTTTTTTTTTTTGTAATATTGTGTCATGTTTTTTAAATATTATGGATGGCAGGTGTTATTTGTTATTTGTCTATTTACAAAAAAAAAAAAAAAAATCTAAAAGCGCTCTTTTTATTATCGCTGTCAATGTAGCAGTTGCCTAACACTCAATCATTACGAATTAAAACATGTTATCTGATATGTGCTGACCTGCTAAAAGCATCTTCAACTGCCTGACAACACAAATAGAATCCCACTATATACTACATACATGTGAGTCAAACAGCATCAACTGACGCTATCAGTGATGCTCTTTTTTTCGATCAATATAGAAAAAAAGGAACAGCTTAAAGACCAGCTATAAACCCCACTTCCAAAACTAACAGTGACACGCATTTGATCCTGGACAGATTCGGCTGCAAATCTGACGCTTACCTCCTCTTCCTCCTCTCTCACGTCCCTCTCCGGACCCACTGTGGCATCCACTCAGCCTGGTACTGTATGGAAAGACAATGGATAGGTGGGGGGAGGAGTTACTATGTGAGCAGGAGACGGAGTAAAAGCAGAATGAAAACTGGGAGAGAGAGGGAGAGAGAGGAGAGAGAGAACTAACAGACCTTCAAAACGCACATCTGACTGGACGCTACATGAATTGCAATTCTACTCTCCCCCCCCCTCCCCTTCACTCCCTCCTTCAGAGGTAGGGTCATGGAGAACGACAGCCAGAAAATCTATCCTCACGTGGGAAATGTGAGGGAAAACAACGGACTGTGAAGAAAAAAAAATGGGTTCTGGTTTTAAACAAGTCGCTTCTTTCTTTGGTTTTCCTTTGAATGAGTTCTTAAGATTCCAAGTTGGCAACGAGCCCATGGGTCCTGGATGGAGGGGATAAAAGATAAAAGAGGGGCAGAGTTAGGGAGGGAGGGGGGTCCATTGTGCATGTTCCCTTCCTTTCAGACTTTGCACTCAAGTTGATCTTTGCAGCCAGTTACTAAATATTTCAGTCGTTGTTCAGTTTAAAGCAGAAGTTTACATTTTTGTTAGGGTGCTGATTTTTTCGCTCGACTAGCTGTTGAGCTAGCTGTTATTTTGCTACTCTAATTGGAAAAATTCTCGACAAAACATATTTTTGTCTTGAGTTTCTTGGTCTTTGTTCTGCTGTTTTGTTTTGTTTTTTTTTGTCCTCCTTACAGTCAGTTAACCAGTCTTGCCTGATGAATCTGGGCTGAAGACAGCAGGTGCTGTTGAACTCTCTCGGAGCCAAATTCACTCTCTACTCCCCCCGTTCATTCATTCTCTCCACTAATACACCCACATATCCCTGTCTGCGTTTTGTGTAAGGCTGGGGGGTGAGTGGGGAGAGAAAGCCACTGTTTTATGAGAAACATGAGACCCACTTAGTGAAAAGAAACACTTTACTTCAGGTTTTAATGAGTGATGCCACCTTGGTCTTGTTAGAACGCCTGATGATTAAGGAAACAGTGAAAAGCATTAATGTCTGTCACTTTTTTTGCTGCTAGAACTGCAATAAAAAGCCTTTTTCCCCCATTCTTTCAGTGAACCCCCCTCCTCCTTACCCACAAACCCTTCCCGTATCCACTCTGTCTTCCTCTCACTTTCCCTCAAATAGACACACAGTCGTGGTTCATTACTATTCACCAGGTTTCACTAAGACACGCATCATTGCTCCCCTCCCTACAACTGTGTCAGGAGAGGTGGAGGAGAACAAGGCAGAAGCAAAAGACATTTTTGCAGTACAAAGCGATGAATCACCGTGGTGTTTTCTGTGTTCTGGCATCTGAACAAAACATATATTACAGCTGCATGCATGGGCTCTCGTCTTATGATTCACCAATAGAAAAATCTGCAGTTTGTAATAGTGATTCGATTCCTAATATAGAATGACCCTTTGTGCATTTTTTAATCAGTCTCGTTCCATTCATTAAGTCCATTCAGCCTGTATGCGAGTATTATTATCTGTCCTCATACAATGAGACAGCATCTCATCCATGAAAATGACGACAATCCTCTCTTGCTCGTGTGTTGGATTCATTTAGGCTTTCTAAGTCACAATTATTTTGTCTTATCCACTCCGCAGAATCACATCCCTGTGAATATAATTCTTAGTGATCCTGCTTTTATTCTTTGCTTTGTAGTAATTTTTTTTAGATAACAATCCTAATTGTGACAGAGAAAACCTTTCTGTGAAAGTACTCTTACATTGTCAGATCAAAGGAGATTCATTTTAGCAGATACTTTAAGTCTAACCAGGCCTGTTAGGCTCAATTCAGCTGAGTCTAGCAAGCATTTTATATTTTAGAGCTTGTTGTAATGTTAGACGAAATGTAGGAGTCCGTTTTGAGATGCATGGCTTGAGTTATTTATTCCTCAATTCAACTCAAATCATTGAATTATTGGCACAAGGATGTGTTGGAGGATTTAATATGGTTCTGGTGCCACTTCTTCAAGGTCCTTCTCACTGTGCATGGTGACTAAATCTACTTCCCCAGCTTTGTTTATCACAGGTCCATGTATTAATTTTTTTATAAGCATTATCTAAATAATGATAACGGTCTTGTTATGTTTCCACATTGGATCATTTTTCTTCCTACAAATCCTATTAAGAAAGAAAGAAAGCAGATAAGTAGCACTGTAAAACCCAATGATTACAGGTTTTGGTATTCACTGTTACAATACATGAGGCAAACAAAAGGGAACTCGCTCCAGTAATAACAATAGATGTTGTTTTCTTGGTTGTCTTTGTTACACATGTAGATCAAATGATCGGGCAATAAAAATACTTAATTAGGGAAGAGTAGAGAGTTTTTCAGATTGTTCAAGGAAAGTATCCACATAATCAGCTTTATATTTAATGATTTAGGCAAATCCATTCACTATCGCTATTACCATTAATAACAAAATCATATGCAACAATATACTTACATTTTTTACACTGTAGCATTTGAATTCACATTTGTGCCAAGTAAATAAACAAAACATGCTGTTTTGAAATTATGAATTCATTTATTAATGCGAAAAAGTTATCCAAAGAAAAATAAAGGTCATTCCCCTTCGTGCCACCTGTTGCATCACCTCCAATCGAGAATTTGCAATAAGTACCAAGGAGTGTTTCAAATTGTTGTTGAGAAATTTTGACCCAGGATTATTGGTAATCAGGAATAGTAACTTCTCTGTATGCAAGTTCAAACTTTTACTGGATCTATATTCCTCCTGCATGAGGTTGGTTAATAAATGTAATCCCGACTGAAAACTGCCTTTTGTTTCAGGTCATCTCTATCTAATATAATATAACAGATGAAATCTTGAAATATAGAAATAGACATAAGTATGCTTTTTGGACAGTTTTGTCTTTGTTCTTACTTTGATAAACCCATCCTGCTCTCATTTTTAGACAGCCGATGTTTATTTAACAGTAAAATGTATATATTTATCTCAATAGCTGCAGTCTTACAGCATCCTTTGATATATTCATGAACCACTGTTACCTCGACTTTACCTTCCTCACTTTTAGAGTGCACCAAGCCAAAAAAGAATGGAAGTGTTTTGCCCCGCAGACACGTCTGTTTGCATACCTCACATCATTGCCTCTATTTCAGGCTTGTTGAGATGTAGAGGGGGGTTCTCTGCAGGGCATTTCTATCCAAAGCTGCAAGGACTGACTGCTGAAACATGGAAGGGTGACAGAAACGTCTCTCACTGCTCTGTAACACATCTCCTTTGGCTAATCTGTTTCACTTGTGTTACTGACTAATGGATGAGTTTGAGCTGAATATTATGCAAATTATTTGATTTATAGGTTAGGGAATGTCTTAAATCAGAAGACTTGCTCTGCAGGCGGTTTGGATCCTAATGGAACATGATAAATACTATAAAACTTTGGGGGGAGGGTAGTGTGAATTAAAAAAAATATATTAATCTTCTTATAATTCCTGTCACATTGTCCTGGCTCTGGTTCAGGTTTCTGATTGCTGATTGGATAAATGTCAGCATATGGAGATGAGACAGAGGAGAGCAAGACAGCAATGCTTTGGACCTTGAAGTGGCTGCCAAGACCAAAAAAAACAATAAAGACTGAATTAAAGATGTGATATTCATAAGTAGTTTGCTTTTTACAGGCTTCCTCATTTACAATATCTTAGCAATTCCTCACAGAGATTACTTTGCGGACAATTTCTGTGGAGGTCTGATAGTTCGCTAAACAGGGCAGCACTTTCACACCATCTAGTGTTGGGAAAAAATAGTTGATTAGGAATTCCTCTCACATCAGAAAATGATGTGCTGGTTGGCTCGCTCCATTTGATTATTTGACCATCTCTGTGCAGAATAATTTAGTGAGCATGTAATGAGTTTGACTCTAGAAGCCTGTTTGCTGAGCAAATTGTCTCTGCGATCAACTTTTTAAATTCACAAACTCATTTAGAAGCAGCTGTGGTTCAACAAGCATCTAGTCTTGTATAATATTCAACCACCGGGAATCTGAGAAGATTTAGTCAGTCAAATCTACTAAGCATTGTGTGTTTAATGTGATACTTTCCTTTCAGATATTAGAGGCAAACGTATTTCTCTCCAATCCCAAATGTGAGCTCTCTCTTTTTGAAATATAAATATAAATTTACTATGACTTTTATTGTTGCTTATTCTGAAATTACCAAACCGTTTCATTAACATTATTCTTACAAATGTAAGAATGTGTTCTTTACTTACTGTTAAAAAAGGGGGTCTGTTCTAGCTTTCAGCTGTTTATTGGTCTTATTAGCTCTGTAAATCTGTAACAAAATTACTCAGCAATGAAAACAGATATCCAAATTTCTATTGGAATGCCAACTTTATTGCTGAACAAAGACAAACACTTTAATTTGTTTAACAACTGAGCCATGCAAAGCTCCTGAGCAATTTTGCATCTCTGTACTTTATACTTCCTAGGTCCTACGACTTCTTCCAGTCCTTTCAGGAAGTTTTGAACAAAATTGCAAAGACGCAATGATTTAAAGGGACAAATAAAAAGAGAAAATAATTGTCTATTGCTGGTAAAATCCCACAACTGAACTCAACACTGTGAAGAATTCACCCATCATTCATGGTCAAGGAAATCTCTTGCCGATACATGTGGCATTAAACAATATGGAGGAAAAATAAAAACCAGTATTAGATTAGTTCAGGTCTCTAGGAGTAAAACAAATTATCAACTGTACTGGAGAGAAAAGCAAATTATTGTCATGCAATCTGACAATAATAGTGCTTACTGGGAAACATCTGCTGCTGGTAATTTTCCTGCATAACAGTACATTTATAAGTACTCCCTTTCAAAAGCATCTAATGCATTTTGGGCAACTTCTTTCTGTCATGAAGCTCCTTCTCTACATAGTAACAAAATCAAAGCAAAGCTGACTTATGTGTCACTCAGGAAATATTTAACTTCTCTGTCATTTATCCAGCATGCATTTTGAGTAGCAGGGTGTATATGAAAGGACAGAAACACTAAAATAATACATTTTCAAACCAAAAAAATGAAAGAAATCAAATAATTAATCTCTTGTAAAGCTGAAACAAATATAATTTTTCCATGAAATACTTCAGCTTTAATGTTTAAATATCCCTTAAATTGATTTTAAATGATAAATGACATATTGTTTTCACTTAAATTCAAAATTGTGTTTCAGATTTTGAAAACTGACTTGTTTCAGTTCAGAAAGAGATGGCCTACTTCAGTAACCGGAATTTGCTGTTTATTTTCAACCCTTGTCTCCAAGATAGTGTCAGTTGACAATTACCTGAAGAACTCCTCTCCTGTTGCAGCACCTCAAAGAAGAGGAAGGGGATGTTAATGAATGCCTGTTCTAAAAACACTCATATTTCTCAGGGTTTAGAACATAACCAACATGTTCAACACGTTGGCAAATCAGTTACACAGCTGGAGGCTTTGCATGGCTGACTCTGAAAGATATCACGGCAGCAAGAGATATCATCTCAAGAAAACATGACATATTTAGCAGAAAGGGATTCTTCTTTTTTAAGACGCAGCTGACACATGCAGATAGGCCTATTTTTTATGTTTTGAGGCAAATGAAATCACAGAAGAAGTGAGATACGAACCAGTCTGGTAACACATATGCAAGATGATTTAGTGACAGATTCGCAGACACATAGCATTGTAAAGATTTATGTCGTCTTGCTCTATCAGTTTGTCAAAAGTTCCTCCCATAAGATAAATAAATTCTAAATAATAATGAAAATCAGAAAATCTTTGATTTCCGGTTCCCTCTTCGTCCCTGACAGACGCCCATATTTGGTCACAACCAGTTTCCTCCTTTCTCACATTAACAGGATTAGGTGTTATACCCTCTTTTTTTATTCCAGTCTGGCAGCCGAATATAACGTTACTCATCATTATATACATTCATTTTACAAAAATGTTACTCCTATAAATGTGAGTTTGTATTTTTTATATTTTTCTAAAATAGGGTTGCATTATTTTTACACATTGTGCATATTGTGTTTTCTCATATATTTAGATTAACATAAATACTGACAGTGGAAAAAACTAATTAGTTGAGTGAAAAATGAACCTTATCACAACATTGAAACAAAGAAATGTGTGATGGTTTCAAATTGGAGCTTTGCAAAAAAGTACATGGCCAAACCTGTCCTGTTTTGATTTCATTCTAGAAGCACCTTAGTCCCTGATAACGACACAAATTAAGATCATTTGTAATAAATAATTGAACACTGGCTCACCAAGTGATATTTGTTCCATCGAACCAATTCAAGGAAATCATCTGTGGGTGAAACATCTGATATATTCTGTCTCTTTGTGTCTGGTCAACTATTTCAGAGTTTATTTGGTCGTATCGTTTGGATAATTATCAGTTTGATAATCCTGGTACAATTTTTATCTCATGTCTCCAGCCCTACTTGAATGGCTTATCACTCTGTCTTAGTACAAATATCCCACAATCTGTACATGACACAGATCTGTGTCACTGTTTCTATATTTTCCATTAACATAAATGTGAAATACTGTGCAAAACAGTGACACACAAATGTTAACTTTCTTGTAGAATTTCAACAAGCAGCCCTCTTTCTAAGTCAAACATTGAAGGCATTCAGATTGGAATAATATTGTTATTCATCCATTAACTCAGGAGGACTTCCTTTTCAGTTGAGCAATGCAAAAAAGGGAGAGATTTGAAGGCTTTAAATAGAGATCCAGAAACCCATTTCACTGAAGCAGAAGTCAAGAGAACCTCAGAGATTCATTCGACATTCGGTTGTGAAATAAATATACCTGGTTGTCTTCTGTGCCCAAGATGTTCATAGATGAGAGGATTGTGACTCTATTCAAACAAAACGCCCATCACACGCTGACTTATTGGAGCGTTTTCTTCAGCTTTGGACTATGCATTGCTTTTCTTGGACCTACAATATTGGACTTGCAATGTCAAACAAACTCAACACTGAGTCAGATCACCTGGGTCTTCTTTTCTCAGCAGTTCTGCTTGTTGATCGGCAGCTCGGTCGGTGGCGTTTTCAAGAGAACGTAAGTATCACTGAACATGTAGGCGTCAAGAGATTTGTCTTCATTTTAACTGTGTCTGTCTCTGTCTCTCTCTTTTTTGTCCTTAAAGGTTATTCAGTGCTCTAGCTGCCCTGTTTGTCTCTGCTCTTCTCATCTCTGTAATATTTGCCATCATTCCTGTATGCAATAATGTCCTCGTACTGGCCATCGCCATGGCTGTGTCTGGTTTGGCAATGGGGGTTATTGACACCATTGCTAACATTCAACTGGTCACCATCTATCAGAAGGACTCAGCCATTTTCTTACAGGTAAACTAAAGAGACGCTCATTTAAATAATAGAAAAGGGAGATATGCTGCTGTTCTTCCAAAACTCTGGTAGTTTGACGTTCCTGCCCTGTATGTACTTCTGCAGGCTCTGCACTTCTTCATCGGGTTTGGAGCCCTGGTGAGTCCACTGATTGCAGATCCTTTCCTCTCTGAGACAGGCTGTGGGAATCATACGGGGAACGAGACCGAGATCATGCATCATTTCAGAACCATGCTGAGATACAGTCCAATTGCAGAGCACAACATAACTCAGAGCCACCTGCCTCATGATGGAGTGGAGAAGGAGGAGCCAATTGTGCAATATGCTTTCTGGATCATGGCGCTTATTAATGTAAGACACTCGGCAGGCATACGTTAGTCGTTATTTGATTTTCACTTTTTATTTCTTTAATGGAAATTTGTTTTTTTAATTTATTTTTTGTTTTTTCAGCTGCCTGTGCCCATTGCTGTGCTGTTTCTCATGTATCGGGAGAACTTACTCCCATGCTGCCGTGGCAGCTCTCCACGTCTTTTAGACAAGGATGAACTAGCAATGGAGACCCAGCAGGGGGCCGAGGGCCCAGACTTGGAGCAGAAGGAACATGAAGCTGGAGGTATGCATGTGAAAGATATATATATATATATATATATATATATATATATATATATATATATATATATATATATATATATATATATATATATATATATATATATATATATATATATATATATATATATATATAGATTTTTTTTTTTTTGCTTTCACTTTAATTCATCTCACATTCCTTCACAAATAACAAATACGTTGTCAGGAAATATGAAAACAAAACAATGAATGCCATTTTCTGCACACCGATACATCATTTCTGACTTTTTTTTTTTGCTCTGCCACAGGTCATGGAAGTATCTTCAGCTGCTGTCAGAATGATAACCTGCGTGGACTGCCAGTATCCTTCTTTATGATTCATATCCTTGGAGGAATGGTGCTCTTTATGACCGATGGCATTGTGGTGAGTGAGAGGTACAAATAAATCACACGGTATTCATTTCTCATGCATTATTTCCCAAATAAAAGTTTATTAGTCGATACAAGATATGCATCCCATAAAGCATAGAAAATAGAGTGCATGAAATAAGATGTTTTTTCTTCTCAGGGAGCATATGCTGGCTTTGTGTACACCTACGCTGTGGCCCCACCGATGTCGTTACCGAACAAGATAGCGGGTTACCTGGCTAGTATTTTCTGGGCAGCGATCACAGCTGGACGCCTCTTGTCTATTCCTCTCTCATATCGTTTCCAGCCTGTACGGCTACTCATGTTCAACCTGGTAAGGCCAACCAAGAAGTTCGAAGCACATTTTCTTAGTATTCCACATGGTGCCTTGATCGTACTTCTTTAAATTTAGGGGATTTTTTTTCTTGTTACAAACACAAACCTAAACGTATTTGGGGGATTTTATGTAATAGAATAACTGGTGATTAACTGAAGAGGAAAGAATAGGATATGTTCATTTTCATTCCATCTTGTTGACTTACTTTATTAAAATGCTTATTATCTCAATTAGAGCTTTGAGTTTTTTAGGCCCATGTAGTTGTTGAACTCATGCCATTCAGATTTCCTGCCAGTCTCCTGTGAGACTCAAGGAGGAGAAACTAAAAACTTCTGTTTTCAAAACAAGTCACAGAATTTTTGTTAGAATAAAGTCTAAATTAACATAGTTATATTCTATCAATTGGAAAATGCATTTGAATTATTCTCTTTCAACAGATCAGAAGTGCTTTTTGAAAATAACCCTAATGCAGGTACTAATCACACTTTTTATCAAGCCTACATTACCACTTTAAAAAAAAGTTTTTCAAATTAGTTTGATGTAACATACTGATCCGAAATGTCATGCTTTCATTAGCAGTAAGCAGAAAATCATCATAATTACCATAAAAAAAAAGCTTGAACAAAACTAGTGCCATCTAATTTAGTGAATCGAGTTTCTGAAATGAACCTTTCAGTTATAATCTAATTTAGGAAATTTTACTGACAATACACTTAAATGGAAAACATTCAGGTGGAGCTCTGGCTGTATGTTTAGAGCTGCTGAGAGGTGATCTCTGTCCCAATTTCAATCCATTTGTAACCTCTAACAGGTTTTCCTTGAAGGATTGTCCCATATTTAGCTCTATCCATCTTTACCTCATTATGCAGCGAGCACTATGATTCATGTTGGACATGATGTCTGCAGGACGTTCCACTGCACGTAGCATTTACTAATTAGGTGATCTCTGAAGTCAATTAGTTGCACTTGATTTTATTTAGGAATATTTAATAGCTGCTAAAGACCTATTCAATCCACAGTTTCAGATGTATGTTTGTTAAAATGCATCCGTTCCTTCGACTTCTCGATGATTCACTTTGTGTTGGATTCTCACAGAAGTGTGTGGTTCTACCAAGATATTTCTCCTTTTCACTGAAACTCCATGCTCTTAGACAAACCACTCTCTTTATTTTTGCAGGCAGGAGCTATTGTTACTGTGTTGATGCTGCTCATTTTCTACACCAGCAGCACCTTTCTGTTTGTCGGAACCTGTTTATGTGGACTTTTTTTGAGCAGCATTTTCCCCTGTATGCTTGCCTACACTGAGGATATCCTTGATTACCAGGGTATAACTTTTTTTTTTCTTTTACTTCAAAATAGTGGTGCGCTGGTGGAATGAAATGAGACAGTATGAATTTGTTTTTGCAGGATGTGCAACCTCTGTCCTGGTGACAAGTGCAGGGATGGGAGAGATGGTAATGCAGGTCCTGGTTGGCTCAGTAAGTGCCTCGGTTGTTTTAAAAAAATTGTAAATGAGGAGAATTATGTCCTTAATCACAAACATATGGCAGGTGTTGATTTAGATTTATGTTTGGTAGTTGAATTTTTATATTTTCTCCACAGATCATTCAGAGTGAAGGAAGCTACAGCTTCCTGTTGTGCGGAATGATAATCGCCTGCATTGGGTTTATCCTCTTCTTTGGCCTCCTGTTTTTCCATCGAATGCACAGAAATTACCTCACAGGTACGTCATGAACCAGAATCATTAAACATTTCTTTTAAGTCTGTAGATTTAGGTGTGTTAAAGGTTTTTTTTTTAACACTCTCTCAAAACTCTCTTTTGTTCTTCTAAAATCGGAACAGGAACATTAAAGAAGTCAGCAATGGTAGAAGAACCAGGAGCAGACCAGAACGGCTCAGCCAAAGCAGAACAGAAAGAGAATGACGACACTGTGACAATTTCATAGTTTAGCTTTTTTAAATCTTCTATTCTGTAAATCAAAAAAATAAACAAATAAATGCATTAGTCACAAAGGTTTCCCAGTTTTTATAGCTAGATTGTTAGAAATGAAAAAGGATAGTCCGAGTTTTGGAAAGTGTTCGTGTGCTAACGGGTAATAATGAATTAATAATGAACATTAATCCTGTCAAATTAATGTTCATTAAAAGCCAATAAAATTCAATTTCTGAATTGAATTTTATTCAATTCTCACAAAGCATCAGCAACACAGTCAAATCACAATCTGGAGACAAATTGAGTCTGAGAACCTATTTAGACACCAAACATTTGAAGATAAACATGTTTGACATCTCTAGTAATGCAGAAAGAAGGAAGGTGGTGCGTCATAATCAGAGATTTGCAATCAGTTTAAATAATTCACATAAAAATTAGAGAACTTCCCAAATGAAGACTTCCTTTACTGCATTTCTTCTTTGTCTTTAAAAGCTTACATGATATTTTCTGGAGCCAAATGGTGCTCAGAGGAAACTGGAAAGCAGAAGTGATCCTGTTTAGTTCCGCAGGTCATATTGGTCTGTTTTTGAGGGACTATCTTAAAAATGTAATGAAAGAAAACAAATTTCCACAGTTTCATTAATGAAAAGTTGGAGTAAAATCTACTTGGTCCAAAATTCCATTATATTCGTCCTACTTTGCACTATAGAGAACCCTCTATGACTGTTTTGTCATAGATTACACACTCTGTACACTAGGCATCTGTTAAACATATTTGAGTATTTCATCTAAAATAATTGTCCTAGACTCCAAAAGTGATGCAAAAGCAAGTCTGACAATCTATCATAATTACCAGGGTAAATTAGTAGTGGTTTCTCTGGGTTCAGTGATTTTGAAAATAAACCAGTTTAAATCCTATAATTTAAATGTCATTGTGTAATTAGTGTTTCAAAGAATAAACTTTGGTTTTCCTCAAGACTCAGTTCTTCTTTTAGTTGTACCTTTTCCAACACTACAGTCTTGGTATATGGGGTATGTTGGCGGACAGTATGAAAAGTTGCATTACAAACAAAACTGAGTCAATTTGTTTGTCACTCTAAGGCCTTGTGATAATTGTGGTAGCCCAGTGACTCCTGGAAAGCTTCATCATTGTTCCAATTCTTTCTCCATTTCTGAATAGTTATGCAAAATTGAGGTAAATGATGAAGAATTTGTTCACATGGAAAAAATATTGTATGTGGAAAATACATAGAGTGTTGATCAACTGGCGAGAACACTGTCTAGTACATCAAACTTTACATGATGTGGTTTGAGAAGATGGTAAAGAAAGCTGGGGTAGCTAAGCTGATTGGAGTTGTCCGGAGTTCAGTTCCTGGTCAAGGGCCATTTGCATGTCTTCCCCTTTCTCTCTCCTAACTCTTTCGTGTCAAATTAATGTTCATTAAAAGCCAATAGAACCTAAAAAAGTATTTTAAAAAAGAAAGCTGTATGGAAAACATAGACTGAGAAAACTCCACAGAAACTTAATCTCACAAAGCATCAGAACAAAGTAAAAAATTCTTCAGTTTACAAGGGAAGTTTTGATCATAACATATGATTCATCACAAGATCAGTCCATTGGGGAATCCCAGCACAAAGATCAGAATACCATGTAAATAATGAAAAGCAACCAGAGCAGTTTATCACCAACATTAAACATTAATATAACATGAATAAAGTATGATAATGTAACTTTGCATAGCTCAACATAAACAAATCCATAAACAAAAGTAGACTTACGCAAATAAACTTTGTCAACCAGCCTGTGAGTAACTTTGTTGCATAATCATGAGGGACAAGAGGAAGCCTCCAGTTGCCCAATTTGCTGTCGTACTTCACATTGTTCCCTGCGGCTACACCATGAGAACGTCAGCTTGTTCTGCCAGCAAAATTTGTGGTAATTTTTACAGTGCTGAAACAGATTAATAATAAGATGTCTGAGTATTTAATGGTACTGACTTTGTCTTTTGCAGTTCCTGTTCTCTGTCTTTTGTTGCTAATGAAGAATAAAGTGGACTCAGTTGACCTGTTGGCGCCAGAAGAAGTAACGGCAACACCTGGTGGATTGGTGGAAATCGCATGTCAGTACGATCTTCAGTTTAAGGAAAGTCCTAAATACTGGTGCAAAGGATCAGTTTATGAACTGTGTAGAATACTAGTGAAAACCAACCGGAAAACACAAAGTGACAGATACTTAATTGCCGATGATAGGGAAACAGGCGTCTTTACCGTAACTATGACTTCACTCATGGAAAAGGATGAAGATAAGTACTGGTGTGTAATAGCCAGGTTTGGAAGAAACGTCTACAAAGGTGTCAGGCTTGTCATCACTCAAACAGGTATTTGAATCAACACAGACTTTACATTATAACATCTAGGATGGTGAGTCACTACTGAATTTTGATTGTTTTTGCTTTGATTCTACATTAATTACTGTTTGTCATTTAATTACACTACTTGTTAATTTTACAACCCCCAAAAAACTATTTTTTTCTAGTTTGGTTTGAGTAAATGTCTTTGAAAATATAGTGCAATAAAAATGCCTCAATGACCTTTAAATTGAGCAGATTCTTGAAAGAACCACTGTTAAAAATTCTGGGACATTCAAATTTTTGGTATCTTCTGGTCGACTCCTGTTCCTAATGTGGATTCTCTCAGACTTTGATTGGTTTAACATTAATTTTATGGCATTTTAAACCAGAAAGTGACTAATGTTTTGTTTAGGTTACCAAACATTTGGTTGATATCTGATTTAACACCCTTCGTTACTGTTGCTAGGTTGGGTGTTGGTAATGCAAACTCTACATCCAAATGTTGAGGAACTTCATAGCAACAGTGAAAACAACAGTGCAATACTGCAGCCCACAACAATTTTATAATGACTACGACGATCACTGATAATAGCAAAATGGAAATTCATATTCAGCATATGACACAGTATAAACTAGTATTTTTCTGAGTTGACTTCTGAATGATTCAGTGATCAAATTATAGCTGCTGGAAAAATGTTTAGCTTGATTTACAGTTTGGTAAAGCTTGATCAGATTGTTGCATAATTCAAAATGGTTATCTGTAAAATATGTGCTTCTTTTTGTCTTTTCTCTACCCCAATAAACTGGGTCCTTTTTTTTTTTACCAAATCAAATGTTTGATTAAACAATTCTGTCCCAACACCACAAAATCCTGAATTTTCTGTTGAAGAAACAAGCAGAACTGTTTTATATCTGGTATAATATTGTGAAATTTGCTTATTAACCAAATATAGTAAATTTATTTTTGATGCATTATGTTGTTTTCTGCAGCTACAACACCAAGCACCACAGAAAGTAGCTTCTTTGCACAGCAGGAAACAAGGTGGGTGTTAAAAATATTTAAAATTAATGATGAAAAACATATTGTTGTATACTCAGCAATTTATCATTTATTTATCAAAAACTATGCTTAAAAAACAGTGATTTCCTATGCACAGTGAATGTAAACTAATTGTAGTGCATGTTTTATGCTGTGTTTCCTCTAGTCTGTGGGCATCTCTACGGTGGTTTCTCTTTTTAGTGATATTAGGGTGTTTGGCAATTACACATGTGGTTGTCCGGAGAATGGAGGCTTCAAGGAACCCAGAATCAGAAACGACTGATATGTAAATGAGCTGGTTTGTGGGTGAATCATAAACAAAGTCATAAACATTCACTTTTGACATCAAGAACAATGGAGCCGCTAAAGAAGACATGGAGTGGACATTCATTTTGTGTGTGAACACAGGTTTTACATCCTGGTTCATCGACCATAACAATTGGAGAGACACAACACCAACAATTGTTTTAAGCCCTGTCAAAGTCATTTATCACAAAAAGCAAAGGTAAAGAAGGATGTTGGTGACAACTCGGGTGTAACCGGCCAGTGTAAGCCCAGAAATCACAGATCAGGAGAGCTTTTTAATGGCAGGTGTACCGGAAGTCCCTACTATATATAACATTTGGGAACACCAAGAACTGCAGCAGCAGGTGGCCGTCACAGGAGGAGTAGGGGGTTCCATTTGTGTCAAAAATATGTTTGTATGGCGTTACCCTATATCAATCCAAGGGGAAAGAATCTATTAAGATGTTAAATTTTTTAATGTAGGTATTTAAATTGATAAAGAAACGTTAGTTAATATTTCTCTGAGCTGAGGTGTATTTTTGTTCCTGTTTTGACTTGTTTCACTTTAAATAATAACAGAACCTTCATATTCTGAGAGTACTCTATAATGGTATAATGTAACAGCCTCTTATGATATGCAGGTAGAATCAGCATATTGTACCTGATACTAATCAAAACTTTGACACGTTGATACTAATCAAAACTTTCTTTAAGCTTCTTTTAAAAAGTGAATTATATTCTGTAAAACAGACTGTGATGATTATTAATTATGTTAGATAAATGTCATACTATCTCAGCTGTTGCTACTGAAAGTGAAGTAATTGTGAGTCTGAAGAATTGTTTAGAATCAATTGTTTTCTTCATGTGCAACACAGAAGTAGTGAAATACCATGAACATAAAATTAAAGCAATTCAGTTAAATTCAGCCTTGTTTACATTAATTCCTCTGTTTTTTGCATTTGTGGCATGTAAGATGCCTGAGTGAAGTGGCTGCATCAATAAAACATGTTCAGGCCACTAGGAAAAGAAAAGTTGTGGTTAAATGATGTCAGTGGCTGTGGATATCGTTTTCTCAGCCAAATTCAAAGAAAGTTACTGAAACAGAAAACACTCAACCACTTAAATTGAAGCTTTAAGAGGCCGAGTTGTCAATGTAATCATTCTTTCTGCCTCTAGTATCCTTGAAGAGATCAATTTTCTGATATTTCCCTGCAAGTAAAGGAAAACAATATTCTCAGTCTGCTTTCACTGCCCTCTGACAGTGTAGAAAATCAATACATTTAGGAAAAACAATTTTCTGTGGTTTGTTGCAGCATACATACACACTTGCTTCCTGAGGATACAAATACATATCACTATCAAAACTATAGTACAAAAACAGTAGAAATTAAAAACCAACAGTAATTTTAAAGACACCAGCAAGACTTTTACGGTAAAATCAATCATACTCATTTTGAATGTTATCACCTACAAATTGTGTCATTTTTTTCAGGTGCTTTTTGTCACTTTGTCATAAATGGTCAATTCTTCATGATAGCATGTGTCTCTCAAATGCTTACTACTAAATTTAGAAACCTCTAGTAACATCATTTACTACAAGCAAGTGATTCGAATTTTATTGAACATTTCCTTTTGTATATTTTTCTTTACTTTCAGTGTAATTCAAATGCTTTAAAATCTGTTAAAAAATCATTTGCTGCCATAATATTTACTGACGCTGACACAGCAGCTTGATTTTTTGCGGAACATAATTGTTGCTACATGTATTGTGCCATTGACTTTCCAGCAATGTAGCAACAGAGGAAAGGAAAACACTTCTGTCATAGCTGATTGTGGGCTTGAGAATACAGAACATACGCACAAAAAAGAAAGAGAGGTACTTCCAATATTAAAAAAATAAAATAAAAGTTAATAGCAGGAGAAGGAGAACATTGTTAGCAGTAGTATCTCACCTAATGCTCTCAACCAGGAAGATGTCACCGTGCCTAATGTAGCTTCTGAGAAAAAAATAAAGAGAAAACATAAAATTAAGAGTTGAAATAAACAAATAATGCAAATTGGAGAGAAGGAAGAGAATGTAGTTGAGAGGTCTTAAGTCAGAGAAGTGATTTGACTAATAAATAATTAGAATCAAACTGGATTGTATATTTGACATCAGCTGGAGATTTCCCGAGTGCTACAGCATGAGTTTTGCTATGATTTAGAGCTGTACGCTATAAATAAACTAAATTCAAGAGGATGGAGCTAAACTGAGTAATGAGAAGGACGCAAGGTCATGGAGGTTTGAGGTGACATCACCATCCCTGCTGCAGGAACCACTTGGAACCACTTGCAAGACAATGCACAAAGTCAGCCAACATAACGGAAAAACTGTGCTTTTTCAAAATAAGAGCATCCGGTGAATGGTTTCCAGTTTGAGATATAAAAGGCACATCCACGGACAAAACATTATCGATTTATAAAATTACATATAATGTCGCAATTTAAGTGTCGCATGCGCTGCTACTTTGAGAAATATGTAAATTTATAGTGTGCTGACAGCGCCAGGAGACTTATTTTGAAAAATAATTTCCGGGCTTATTCAGTGTAACTTGACTGCTGTGGTGGACGCGAGGGGCTCGGCTTTCTGACTGAACCAAGTTTCAGGTCGCTGGTGCCAACGCCCGGCGAAAACAGCCAACTTATCAAGTACAAAAACGGAGGTACGTAGCTTTGTACAAAACCTACACATACATCTAAAGTTATTTGATGAGTGGGCGTTTATTACAGTCGTTGTTTTGGATTTTGTAGTTTGCTAGTAGCAGCAAAGTCTACACGGAGACCTAAACTATCGTTACCGACTGGTGGCTAAGCTAACGTTCTGTTAGCACTATGTGGCATTAGCCAGCACTGCAGTAGCATAGTTTGCTAAACGATACAAGCGAAGGTTTTATGTTCCATTTGCTAATAGCTCAACTAATCAAGTAAATATGATATAGTTATATTTTAGAACTACTCCTAAGTAGCCTTTTCAGCTAAGTTGTTTTGCGGACAAGTGATTGTTCTTTAGCTAGTGTTAGCTTCGAGACAGCTTTGACAATCATGGGGTGTGACTGAACAAGCCAATGCTGCCTTTTCATGGCATCACACCAGTTTATCAAGTTGTACCGGGATTTTGAAAGGCAATGCGCACTACATAGTTATGTCCAGAGTTTGTCTTTATTCGAAGATGTATGTCGTAATCAATGTAAGCTTTCTCCTCCCCCTCTTCCTGCAGCTAGCGTGATTGTCAGCAGCAGCCGAAAGCACAGAGATGCAGACTATCAAGTGTGTTGTGGTTGGAGATGGAGCAGTGGGAAAAACCTGCTTACTGATTTCATACACCACCAACAAGTTCCCTTCTGAATATGTACCAACAGTGAGTTTTATTGCTCAGCCCATTTAAAAGATTAATTTGAAAGCATGACCTGACAGTGACCATTTCACTCTTTGATTGCAGGTGTTTGATAACTATGCAGTAACTGTAATGATCGGGGGTGAACCATACACCCTTGGCTTATTTGATACAGCAGGTATATATGTAGTATTTTTTTCTTAAAATGCTAATTAAAGTGGTTTTTTTTTCTTCATTATGCTAAATTTAAAGTCATGCACTTTCTCACAAATTAACTACAAGTTGTGACAACCGTCTGGAACTGGCATGTGGTTATATTGTATGGTTTAAAGACATGTATGTAATATGAAAATGTAGATTATACTTGATTGTGGTTGTATCTTGCATAGAGCTTACATATTTGTACATTTAAATGTTTCTGTGTAGGGTTAGATGTTAGTTATATGCAATGAATTTCATCAGAATGTATATGTTTAATGGATAAAGATGAATTTGACTATTTTTGTCTGGTAAAATGTTCGGAATTACTACTATACAAATAAACTGAACTGAATTATGCAGGATCTGTGCAGATACATTGCTTACAGACATTAATAAACGTAAATTCCAATTAGATGTAGCCATTTGCAAGACTATGGTTAATTCCACAGTTGTGTGTTTGTACAGCTATAGCCACAGAAATTCTTCTTGTGTCCTATTTTACTTTGGTTTTAATATTGCAAAAATGTTGGTATATGTCTGGACAGGCTTTCTGTTGTATGCTGTAAAAACAGAACAACACAAAACTCTTAAGTACTATTTGCATGTGAGCGTAGGTTTGTTGCATTGCCAGTGGTCTGTGGCTTTTAAGTGTGTAATGCTAGAAATTTAGAAATTTTGTGTTTTGCTCTGAGGGATGGCATGTCAAATTTCTGTCTTATCTGTGTGTAGGTCAGGAGGATTACGACAGGTTACGACCACTAAGCTACCCTCAGACCGATGTCTTCCTAGTCTGTTTCTCTGTTGTTTCACCTTCCTCATTTGAGAATGTTAAAGAAAAGGTAAGCAAAAAAAGTTAATTTAAAATAGGGTATTCACACCTAAAACCTTAGTGAACACTTTTTTTATTATTATTATTTGTAAATTAATTTCATGGTTTAGATAATACACTTAATAAAAACTGTTTTTCAGGAGTTTACTTTTAGTTTACAGAGCATTTGTCCAGCTTATTCATGTTTAAATATACCTAACTTAAATTGCCATTTGTTCTAGTCCATGGCATCAAGTAATTTTAGTGACTTTAAGAAGTTACTTTCTTAAATCCTTGCCAGATAGTTCTGTAATCATGTGCTGTCATCTCCAAAACTTCATTAAAAACATATTAAATGGCTTCAGAAAACATGAGCAGATCAGGTAAACTTGGCCTAAAATGTCTCAGGTTAAGTTCAAAGCCTCTCATGTTATGCATAAATTGTACATTGTAGACCAATTTGTGCTTAATTAAACTCATCAAGGCACAGTTTGTTTCAAAAGACGATTGTGCAGCTTCGCCTGCAACTGATGGCCTAATATAGCTTCTGCGATATGTCAAACCTGCAAGCGCTTGCTTTGAGGAAGCGCTTGCAGGTTCCTCAAGCCTGCAAGCGAAAGAGTTTGTAGGCACTCACTGAGTGCCTACTGAGTGTAGGCACTCAGTACAGACAGAATGCATGCATTCTGTTTGTACCGTGAGCGACGCTGCACACATCTGTCTCCCATAGTCAACCCAGACATGCTTCAAGGCTCTCAGTTGATCAGCTCCCAGATTTCAAGGAGCAATAGTACGATCTCCAAACCAAATCCCAAGATGGACGACAGATGCAAAACAAATCTTAAACAAACATTGTTGAAGATATTGCTAAATTGCCTCTGAATGTTTGTTTCACAATGACTTGCATTTCCTTTTTTTGTCAAGTAACATGTCTGGTATTTAAAGCTGCAGTAAGTAGCTTTCATAGATATGCTTTTTTCACATGTTTTTTAAAACTGTAACTCTGCCATGACAGCATAATAAATATTAGACAGTCAGTGGAAAAAATGAAAAGCTCTCAGTTACAATTATGTATGCACTTTTCAGTATAATTATTTGACCTATTTTAAATAAAATAAACCAATAATTTCCCCTGTGATTGTACATTGTGCAAACATTGTTAATTTAACAGATATCAACAAGAACTTTTGCCCACAGGAAACTGTAAAATCTGGGTTAAAGGAGAAAAAAGGAAAAAATATAAACCAGCTAAATGGTGCTGAAATAAACATTTCAATAATTGAATTTTTGGAGTACTTATTTGTGACATCTTTTGCAACTTGAGCAACAAGCACATGACTTTATTTATAGAAACATCTGTGTGTTATTTAGTGAGAGTAACAATTTTATTTCTCCCTTTCCTTCTCCAGTGGGTTCCTGAAATCACCCACCATTGTCCCAAGACCCCATTCCTGTTGGTAGGCACTCAGATTGACCTCCGTGATGACCCCTCCACAGTGGAGAAGTTGGCCAAGAACAAACAGAAGCCAATCACTCCTGAGACAGCAGAAAAGCTGGCTCGAGACCTTAAGGCAGTCAAATACGTGGAGTGCTCAGCCCTGACTCAGGTAAGACCAGTTTCTACTCTGAGCCCTGCATGTTTGCCATCCTTTCCACAGCAATGCTAGAAATACATTGACTTGTCTTTTGCTAACAGCTTTCGGCGCTAAACGCCATCTAACACTGTATGTGTCCTTGTCTTTCTCCTTTCTTTGTCTTTTTCTGTAGCGGGGACTGAAGAACGTATTTGATGAGGCTATCCTAGCCGCTTTAGAGCCCCCTGAAACTCAGAGAAAGAGAAAATGCTGCTTGTTCTGATGTCTTCTTGCAACTTGCTTTGCCTCTTGATTGTCTGCTGCTTTTTCATTGTAAAGAAACGTCTCTCACTAAAGTAACCACAAACTCTTTCGAAGTTGAAAACTCTGCCCATCGAACTTTTTTTCTTCTGTTCCTGTGTGCTCTCTTCTCAACTTGGCCTAATCATACATATTCACGCTGCCTAAGATGATACGAGTGCCAACCTTTCCGTCTCATTTTCGTCCATCTATAACTGGACACGGCTAAGATTTTAGCACGTTCTGTTCTCTTAGTACAACTTGTGTTCTATTCTACAAATCCATCTAAGCTATATTCTGACTTGGACTGTGAGTTTTTCTTGACTGTTGCATCAAAATTTTCCACTGACCTTTGTCATTAAACGACTTGATCATGAGGAGAATCTTGTTTAATGTTTGAATAAAGGAAGATTTTGATTGCCTCACTCAATTTCTACTGGGCTTTCTTCTGCTCGTACAGTTCAGTTGAGATCAATTTGCACTTGGAGGTAGCTTTGTTTTGAATAACAATATTTTGTTTCCACAGAAAGGATTAAAGAATGTGTTTGATGAGGCAATTCTAGCTGCCCTGGAGCCTCCCGAACCTAGGAAAAGGCCTAAATGTGTTCTGCTCTAAAATTCTTTGCTGCTTTCTTCAGACCATTTTCCAAAACTAGGTTAACAGTACTGATACGGTTTTCTGCACAAGGACATTCCACCGTTATTTGAGATGTCATGGGATTTTAGCCTTCCCACAGACATTACCTAAAAACATTTAATGTGCTAAATAATTGTTGAACTTCTGTTATTCTGTGCTGGGTACTTTGAGACCACCAGTCAGAAACAATATGAACTCTTGACTGATTAAATCACAGATTAACTGGAGATAGCACTTTGAAATAACTCTTTAGTTTGACCTCAGTGTTGCTTTTTATGGAGAAATGTCAGGAGAACAGATTAAATACTTGTTTTCTCCACAAAACGTTCTTGTTTCAAGTGTCACAAAATTGGAGTGCTCACATCATTTTGTATTCTGTTAAAAATATGACTTTAAACGTGTTTCAAACTGCAACATTCTTCTATCACCAGCTTTTACATTAGCAATAATATTCCTTATTTTGTGTTAAGATTTAAAATGTGTTTTAATCATTCCAATGTGGCTTGTAGGAAGATCTAAGAAACGCAGTGGATGATTTATTTTTTTTTTTTCTTTACTCAATTCTCCATCTATGTCCTAGTTTTTCCTAGACATGGACTGAGAAATTAGACAGGAAATATAATTTCACTTCCAATTATAGAAATACTATTTGAACTTGTTTTTGCCAGAGAAATTTTCACACCATTTAGGTCAAGCTGAAATCTTTATTGTGATGACTTGGGTGTCTTAGTTTACAGGCCAAAGTTTTACAAGCAGTTCAATGATTTGGTAACCTCAACATTGCTTGCATCTCATCAGTAACAGCTTGATGTTAAATGACTGAACCAATGACATGTCTTTTCCATGCCGAATTTTTAAGGTGAATTGTTGAAGTGACTTGTAAATATAGTAAGAATAACTTATTTACTGAATGAAATTGTGCATTACTCATGAGGTTTTGAGAAGCTTAGATGGCGCTGAAGTCAATTTAACCTGAAAGATGTTTTTTCATTGTATTCAACTTGACAAAGTTGTACTGTATCTTGCTTGTGATGAAGGAAAGCACAACAATAAACCAGTATTATGATTAAATCTTCAAATAACATGTTATTCTGTGTCTTGATAATTACAAAGGGGAAAGCGTTGACATTTTTTCACATATGGACATAAAAGTGGCAGGGACAATGCAGCAATACAACTGTACAATAATTTGTTAAATGTACATTGTGAGCAGTGTGAATGAGCATATTTAAAAACATGACTGCACTGGGTTGTATAATTAAAGCGGTAGTTACTAGAAAGTTCAAAAGGAAGGGCAAGAAAAGACTGAGAACATTCCAAATAAATATATCAGATTTAAAAGTGCAAAAATCAAAATCGACAATTTTATAAATACTGGGTTTTAAAGACCTTGTTACAGTTGAAGATAATCAAGATTAGACATATGTTTTACAGTTCTCTAAAGCATGTTTCTCAAGTTAAAGGCCAAAAGAGTAAAACCTGTCATCTTAACCGGTGTAGAGTTCATAATTCTGTTAGTCCAGTGCTGGACATATTTCAATGGATGTTTCTGTTAAGCGAATCCCATACCATCCTGCCCAGAATACAGAATCTTTACCGCCGTGCTCAAAGTGGACATATCTGACTCCTGGTCCGTAGTCCTTAAACACATGGATCATCTGGGACAGAAATGCAGGATGTTATGCAAAGCATTTCTCGGGTTTTGTATCTCCACTTTGTGCATACCTGAGTCCATCTGCAATTTTCTGCTTCAGGTAGGTGAATAGTACCAGGAGTAAATTCCTGAATAACCCTGTTGTTGCTGTGCAGCAGCTTCACAGACATGTTGTATTCACAGTCGCATCGAGGTGCGTACCTAACAACACAAACATAGTTTTAGGTTCAGTTCGGACCCAGCAAGTGTATGGAATTCTTTTGCATAAATCTAGATCGTAGATTTAGCTGTGGATCAGTCACAAAACATTTTAAAGTGAATTCTACCTAAATCTGTCCAATTACTCTGAGCAGAGAGGTTTTTCTCACCATTCAGACACCTTGATGTGGGGCTGCACCTCATCCATAAAAGCCTGGCTGTAGCCCTCATTCACCAAATCAATGAGCTGTGACTTTGTGCACCTTCTGCAAACGAGGATTTACATGCTCT
Source organism: Poeciliopsis prolifica (assembly GCF_027474105.1). Lineage (NCBI taxonomy): Eukaryota > Metazoa > Chordata > Actinopteri > Cyprinodontiformes > Poeciliidae > Poeciliopsis > Poeciliopsis prolifica. Next base: position 5,984,394 of record NW_026562398.1, read on the forward strand.
CCTGTATATTACAACTTTAATAAAAAACCATGAGAAATTATTACCACATTTACAGAATTTTTGAGTTAATTACCTGAAGGAAGTTACAAAGTTTGTTTGTACTTCTGTATTTGGATGTGGTGTAAAAGGTTTCTCCACTCTCCATCCATCACCACCATTCCTTACTATCTTCCAACCCCGAAATTCATCTGCATAATCAAGAGGAATTGTTTATCAAAGTACATGTTTCATGAAGCAGAAAAATGGCATTAGCTCCACCCAGGGCCGGCCCAAGCCTCCACGGGGCCCTAAGCGAAATTTGGTTTTGAGGCCGTTTATTTCTGCTAACAATGTGGATTGCCAGAATCAACTGTTACGAGTATTAGGTCATTCACACACCTGCTATAAACTTATTACATCTTTTATAGTGTTGTTTACATAATATTATATGAATGTATAACACAGGATACATTTATCGGCCAGTTGCTTTCTGGGAGCCGATTTTCTTAATTTTGGGAGATTGTGATTGGCCGATACCTCCATCTGAAGCCCATGTTATTCCATGATCGTATTTTCGTCAGCAAAGGTTTAAAATCAACCTCTGTCCTCTTCTGCTCTGTAGTGAGAGGTTTGACTGACAGTCTGGCCCTCCAGGTCCACTGTTGCCAACTCTGACTTTCTTGCTATATTTATTGACATTTCAAACAAAAAAAATAGTATCGGCCAATAATCAAAATCGGCACGTCAGGTGTCAGGGGTTCCCCAAGAGCAAATTTTTTCTTTTTGTCCGTAAAATGATGTCTACATATATTATCAAATATATATTATATTAAAAACAAATCAATCAATGATGAAATTTTGTATTTATGTTATTATAATGACATTCAAATTATTACTAAAGAAAAAACAAAAATCAGCTCCACTGACTTGTTGACCCTGGGGTGACCCTAAGCGGCTGCTTAGTTCACTTATGCCTTGGGCCGGCCGGGGCTCCACCTTCCGTAACTTAACATCTGTTCACCTTCCCCTCTTGGATTCTTTATGAGATTTCTTCTTTTCTTGCACATGAAGTAAAATAACCTCCAGTCGCTGGGTACTTTCGAAGATTCGTGCAGGTTATAGCCTTCTCTTCTGCACCGTTGTCTCCAAAGAGACTCATTATCTGCGACATCTTTCCAATGATGGCAAACTAATCGGCACACACAAACCACCTTGTGGGCAGGCAGATTTAGAAAGATTTCCTCCAGGATGTCCCAGGGAATATTAAAAGCCTAGCATGACAGAAAACAGAATTATTAGTTCACAAAGTTTTAAATATTAGGGGGGAAATTACTTATTTTAAACTTGTTCAATTCAGCTTGATTGAAAATTTGCAGTTTTACACAATAAACAAAAGTTAGAAAAAAAAATCACAAAAAACGTTTTAAAATCAGAGTTCACTACACACACACACACGCTTACATACCTGTGTGCCGAAAACACATTCCCTTCCATTTCTGAAGGTTTGCCAAACTACATAGTAAGGTTTGAGAGATCTGGATTACATTCAACTAATGTCAAGATGCAAGAATGAACTAAAAATATTTAGTTTTGCAAAATTATGTCCTGTGGTCAAAGGCTAAGAGTTATACAATTTTGAATAATTATAGTAAATAAATGCAGAAACTTAATATGTCCAGCTTGAGAAAATGCTTTAAAAAATCTCTATATTTGTGGAGGATCTTATGTTAGTGGCATGTATATGTATGCAATTATACAACCTACTTATAAACATGGCTTGTTTCTATACTGGCTCACCCTTTAATTTTTATTCACCATGTCTGTTAATAGTAAATAAATAATCAGTGATAATTATCAAATCAATAACTTTTTAACTTAGGGTTTTTTTTTTATTAAGCACTTCAACATATATACACCTTTTTCAATAAACCAAATGAAAAAACCTGATGGTAACATTTAGTACCGCAATCAAAGCATTACTCATTTGTCAATTTCCGCTGAAAACATTTGAATTATTTCACCTGATGCGAGAGTGACTGACTATACGGTCTTCCGTGTTACAATCAATGTGTTTTTATGCAACTTTTGATATTTTGATTCAAAATAATGTTTTGCTTTATATTTACTGGTGTGTTTAATGTCACCCAAGAATTATTTCACATTGAAAATATTTTCATTTTTCACTTTTTAAACATTTTTAGAATAATTTGTAGAACATTGTGACAACTTGTAGAACAAAATAATTTTACAACAGCAATAGAACAATGTCAACGTCCATTATATGTGTATGTGTGTGAATGTGTGTGGGTGTGAAACTAGCTAACATTACTCTGTATTCTATTGTGCTATGAGTATCAGGCATGTGTGTGTATGTATTTGTGTGCATTTATGTATTTGTTCATCCATCCACACACCTTCTTTCGCTTATCGGGGGTTGGGTTGTGGGATCAGCAGCCCAAGTAGGGAGGCCCAGACTTCCCTTTCCCCAGACACTTGTTCCAGCACTTCCGGGGGAATCCCAAGGAGTTCCCAGGCCAGCCGAGAAACATAGTCCCTCCAGCATGTCCTGGGTCTTCCTCTGGGCCTCTTCCCGGTGGGTCGTGCCCTGAACACTTCACCAGGGAGGCGTCCAGGACGCATCCTAACCAGATGCCGGAGCCACCTCAACTGGCTCCTCTCGACATGAAGGAACAGTGGCTCTACTCTGATTCCCCCCTGAATGACTGAGCTTCTCACCCTATCTCTAAGAGTCCAGACACCCTACCGAGAAAACTAATTTTGTCCGCCCTTACCGACAGAACTCAGTCTGTCCATGTAGGTAATAACTTGTCCAATGTCATTTCTTTGATCGCTGGTTCTCCCCGCCTGGGTATGTGTCGTGAGCCCCCCTGCTGTTTACCCTGATGAGCTATCAGGGTAAACAGCTATCAGGGTAAACAGCAGGTTTAACACAAACCGTATCATAAAATATGCAGATGACACAACAATTGTGGGATTAATTCAGGACAACAATGAAGAGAACTATAGAAAAGAGGTACATCTTGTGGATTGGTGCAAAATAAACAACCTGCTTCTGAACGTCGACAAAATAAATCATTGTCGACTTCAGAAGGTCTCGATCCGAACCACACACCACTCCTCATTAACGACAAAGCAGTGGAGATGGTTGGCAGCACTAAGTTCCTGGGGGCTCACATTACAAACAACCTCGGCTGGACACCTCATATCACTTCCCTGGTGAAAAAGCCACAGCAGCGCCTGCACTTTCTAAGACCCCCCATCCTCTCCACCTTCTACAGAGGAACCATTGAGAGCCTGCTGACCAGCAGTATCTCCATCTGGTCTGGGTGCTGCAAAGCCTCAGACTGGAAGTCCCTGTAAAGAGTGGTGAAGACAGCGGAGAGGGTCATTGGGTCTCCATGCCATTTCACACAGACGCTGCTCAGCCAGAGCAAATCAAATCCTCTCTGACCGCACCCATCCTCCACATGGTCTGTTCATCCGGTTGGCATCTGGCAGGAGATTCTGTAGCATCCACTGCAGAATCCCACTGGCCATCAGACTGCCCACCAATCCCATCACTAAAACTATCTAAGACTGCTTGAAAATATTAAGTTATATGTATTTAACAACACATTACTATTTGTTTATGTAATTAAAGGCACACTTGGGTTTCTGTGTGTGCTCCGGTGGCCAAGCGATGATATTTCATTGCCAATTTTACTTATGTTGCTTTGAGAAATTTCAATAAAGTAAGTCTAAGTCTAAATGAAGAGCTTTGCTTTTTGACTCCGCTCTCTTCACAGACCGGAACAGCGGCCGCTTCCGCTCACACAGTGTGCGAGTTACTCAGCACTTACATGCTCGGCTGAATCCCATCCCGATTTAGAAGAAGATGAGTTCCGTCTGACCGGTAATTTCGAGCTGAGCGCTTCACCCATAGTTACTGTCGCTTTGCGCGTCTCATCTGGAATGACGCGTCAGGACTTGAGACTTTCGTACGAAAACCGTTTTGGTGGCGATTGCGTCAGTATAATGCCGCTCTAAACCTAGAATACCTCAGAGGAGTTTCTGTATAGTTAAAGTAACTATACTTTAACTGTATAGCGAGTGTCTTTCCGGAAGTTGTTCCTCGTGAGCTCAGCTCCTCTTCAACTCCGCCTCATGAATGCGTGCTTCAGGGCGTAACAATCCCTGTTCTAAGAATAACTTAAAGTAAACGCCGACCACCGGATTACATTTTAAACTTACACACAGGATGTATTGAACCTCCAAGTTACGATGAGATCATCACATCTCCTAGTTGTGAATTGTGCAAACTAAATACTCCAGGGTCATTAATAGGCCTGCATGTATATAAATGTGATTCCTATCACGTTGAGTCAGTATTTTCTGATATTGGGTGAATCTCTCTCTTTATGGCGCTGGGTGGGACATGCCGGTGTTATTCCATCCATTCACATTAAGTTTTATATATTTATTAAATATTTCTTATATTTTCCTAAATTGCTCCAACATTCTTCTGCTTTCTATCTCATGTCTGCATTATACTAAAACTTCATGTCCTATTGTTTCATTTTCTCCACAGGTGACTGTCTGGTGACCTGTGGAGAAAATGAAACAATATTGAAAAGAGTACATTGAAAACATTGCACAGCATGATGGAAAGTTCATTTGAAAGCTTTTCAGCTTCTCATCTTGCACAAGAAGTAAAATAACCTCCAGATGAGGGGTAACTTTGTTTCCCAGAGGGTATTGTGTAAGTATTTCAAAGTTAAAACAATGCATAAATGTCACAACATTATCACTCAATGGCTGATGACTTGTATCATTTTAGCATCAGCTAGTCATTTATATTTTCTACTTGAAATAAATAAGACTGTGTATTTTTGTTGATTTTCAGTGTTAGCATTGTCCTATTTTTAATCAAAGTGATTATAAGCTTCCAGTTTACACGTTTTAAATCTTCCGACTTATAAATGATGCAGAACAGGACCAAAGAACAGAGAGAACACGAGAAACTTCAAACATCTCTTCCATCAATCACAATTTGCAAAGCTTTCTGAACACAGCAACTTAAAATGGAGCAGCAAAAGAAAATGGGGCGGACTAGAATTGCTTGGCAACATCCAGAACATGTTACTGAAATATTGTCTCTGCAACCTGGAAAATTGAGCAGTCTTAATCAAAGGTCTCTTTAGATTGGACATCCTTCCCCTCCACAGTGACACATTCACAAGAGCAAACACACACGTTTGTCTCGCTGTCTTTTTGGGGACTTTCCATTGATTTCTACAGCCTAATCCTAAGCAAAACTCAATTCATATTTTAGTCCGAAACTTAACCGCTGACACAAAAACTGCTTTCCTCCCTGTGGGGCCGGGCCTTTTTTTTTTCATGACCCATATTGTACCTTTTTAGTCAGTAATTTGAATACAGAGCTGTGGTGAGTGGCTGTGTGTGTTTCAATGTCTCAGACAAACTTACCGGTTCACTAGAACTCTGATTCGGTGGAGTCGCTGCATGCGGATGCCATCATGGTTGAGTTCGTCTTCTTCATGTCTGAGATTAATCCGAGCCTGGTGTGTTTATACAGAGCTGTCTGTCTGCAATGAATGAGCAGCGGGTCCCTTCAAAACACAAAGCGTCACTCAATAACAAACTTAAGTGCAGTTAGGCTTGAGATGAAAGCCAACAACTCTCTAAGGTAAAGAAAAAAGAATATAATGTTACGGTACCCTCCTTTACATTCAATGTCTCCTTTCAAACTAAAAGTGCACCTCTGGTTTATGTTGGATTCACCAGCGGTTATAGAAGTTTAAAGTTTGTGCTCATGCATTTGCAAAAGGGAATTATGTGTATGAAAATAAATTAAAATATATTGTGTGTTTAAAAAGATCCAGCAAGCTTCATATGCAACCTCAATCAAAATTGGTGACACTGAAGAGGCAAAAAATATATTTTTGATTACATAAATAAAATGTTACCAGTGATGTGCCTCACTTCAGGGTGACACATTTGTTACTCGCTAAGAATAATCTAGTCCAAGTTTAAAATGTCCATCCGTGTAGTTTTTAAAGTAGAACAAATTAAAGATGCTCAAGACAGTTAGAGATTCAAAATACAAATGACAAAAAAAATACAACCGTTTAGAAACTTTAGATATGTTACGGAAAAGTACAATAACCACAACAGCGGGTCAATGTGCCAAAAACATTTATTGAATCAGAAGATTTTATCAACACTCTTCTTGCTCATATTTGTCAAACAGTGTTGCCGCAAAAAATGTAATTATGAACAGTTTACATACATATAGGGTTAAAAAAATAACACCGTAGTTGTCTTTCCCTACTATGGTCCACTTTTTACAAGGACGTGGTAAAAATATTCACCACATGAAAAATATGTTAATAATAGATATATCATTTCAAATTACAGCTGAATTTTTAAGTATGTAAAGTATTTTTTAAAGGGATAGGCTGCATAAAATTAGACTTTTTTTTTTTTGCAAACCAAGAATATGCATTTACAGAAAGTGCAAAGTTTGAGGTTATTCTTAATTCATAACACCACATACATAGGAGGCATCTTAACATGAAAGTAGCAGCAAATGAGTGCTTATAAGACAAAGCAACTGGTAAAAAATAAATGTGCAAATTGGGCTGGAAGAGGAATAGTAACGGTGTCGTTTTCCAGAACAGGTAAGATGCACACCTTAAAAGAGTCATGAAGAAATTCCAACTATTTATGTCACTTTCTTTGTGTTAGTAAGTTAGGCAGGATTGTTTAATTCACTAATGAACTTTCGATTAATTAAGTTGACATAGTTCAGCAGTATGTTAGTGTGCCTAGTTATAGAGTAACCTACAAACAAACCTTGGATGCTTTTACAACCAAATTATAAAAAAATTAACTCAGTATGAGCATAACAAAGCGTCTTCATACAATTTAGACATATTTTGAGGCATGTATAGAGGAGATTTAACAGAATAATTCAACGTTTGGCATCTGGAAATGATGCAAGAATAAAAACCTTCCTGACTTGCATGTTTTTTGACAGAACACCACAGAATGAGAGAAAATTACTTAGAAGGCCAAAAGGTTAAGATTTTTCCTAACTCAAGAACTCATAGATGTTCCAAACACAGTTACTTCAATAAGCTGGACAAACTTCAACGCAGCTTTCTGTTACACGAATGCCATACCATCCAGCCCAGAACTTTGTGTCTTTACCACCATGAGTGAAACAGACGTATCTCACTCCTGGTCCATAGTTCTTGAAGACATGCTCTATCTGAAAGAAGAAATAATATTAACACGAGTTTATTTTTCTCTGCAGTTGCATTGATCATTGTAGCATGTACATACTTGATGCCACTGCTGATCATTCCACTGAGGAAAGGAAATGGGCTCAGGACAAAATTCCTGGACAACGTCTTGCTCGTAATTTAGTAACTGCACACAAATCTCATAAATGCTTCCACAATCCCAGCGAGGTGCATACCTGGCAATTGACAACCATGAATTGAAGTTTTCTTTTTGTTTGAGAAGAAAGCATCAGTAATAATTTATGTGCATATTTCTCACCAGTCGGATATCCGGATGTGGGGCTGGAACTCATCCATAAATGATGGGCCGTACCCTTCGTCCGTCAAATTAATCAACTGCCTTTTTCTGCACAGTCTGCAGAAAACAGATTGTATTCACTGAATTAGTAATTACAACTTCAGTTGTGTACACACACGTGAAAACTTCTGGTGAATTCTCACCCATAGGAGGTCACATAGTTTTTCTTTACTGCTGGATTTGAATGCTGCACCATAAGGCCCTCTATTTTCCACTGATCCCCACCGTTATCCAGTATTCTCCAACCCCGAAATTCATCTAAGAAAACAAAAAATGAGTATCTATGGATTTTCTAAAACATGGTAGGAAAATAATCCTACTGTTTAATGTTAAGAAAAAGTAATTTCACCTTCTGCTCTTGGATTCTTTATGAGGTTTCTCCTCTTTTTGCACAAAAAGTAAAACAACCTCCAGTTGCTGGGTACTTTGGAAAGGTCACGGAGATGATATCCCTCTCTTCTACATCTTTCTCTCCAAAAAGACTCACTGTCGGCCACATCTTTCCACTGGCGGCACACTAATCGACACACACACACTACGAGTTGGGGAGGCAGATTTAGGAAGATTTCCTCCAATACGTCCAAAGGAAGAGGGATGACCTGGCAAGAGCAAAAGATTTTCTAAAAATAGTTTTCTAAATGTCAAACATAGGCATTAGATTAAGAACTTCTAAGTTTTAGTATTGCAGATTCAAAATGTGGTTTTTGGTGTGTTGGGACAGTAATAATTTAATCCTGGAGTTATAATCGATACAGTGTTTATAAAAGTCTACATAACCCTGTCAAAGTGTTTACTAACATCACAATTAAAGAAAACAATGTGACCAAGAGAAAATAATTCAGACTCAAACACAACATTTGTGATGTACTATTCAACTGCAAAAAAAATCTGTATGTGGGGAAAAATGTAAAAAGTAAAAAAGCTGCAATAATCTGGCAGTCTTTAGAAAATTCTTCATTGAAACATTTTTTGATTCAATCTCAGGATTCAGTTTTCTTGAACTACCATGTAAAAGTAAAAGTCAACTGTCGTAGTAAGATTTTCTTGTTTTACTTTGATTTTAAATTGTTTTTGAAACCACTAAATTATCCATCTTACTGCTTGTAGATTTAGAAATTCCTTATATGGAGAAGCCAGAGAAAACAGAGTAGCACAGTAAAGCTTTCGCAATAAACACCTTTGAACCTACTGAAATTGGTGTTTGTTGTTTAGGGTTTTTGAAGTATTTCAAAGTTAAAATAATACATAAATGTAACATTATAATTTAATAGTCAATGTTCTGTCTCATTTAGCTTCAACGGGAATAGTTCATATTTACTACTTGTATGTATTTTTTTGTTGTTTTTAATCAAGTGTATTTGTATAGTGAAGCATAGTAAGTACTTTACATAATAAAAACACAAAAAATGCAAAGTCTTAGAAGACACCACACAGTCAACAACTGAGAAAACTTGGCATTTTGCCATGTGCTACTGTTACACATCAATATGTTGGTCAATGTTTCATTTATTATGATTCAAAAGCAACTCAGGTGGGTTTTAAGTCTAGGTTTAAACAAACTCTGTGTTTGGCTGTTTTACAATTTTCCGGAAGTTTCTTCCATATTTGTGGTGTATAGCAGCTGAATGCTGCGTCTGCATGTTTTGTTCTGGTTCTGAGGATGCAGAACAGGGCTGAACCAGAAGACCTGAGAGATCTGAAAGATTGATGCAACAACACCAGATCTTTAATGTATTTTGGTGCTAAGCCATTTAGTGATTTATATACTAAACTAACTAATTTCTAAAGAGTATTTAAAAGTCTACTCTCTGACCTACAGGGAGCCAGTGGAAGGACTGGCTCCCTGTCGGGTGATGCGTTCTGTCTTCCTGGTTGTAGTGACAACGCCATCAGTGGCGTTCTGGATGAGCTGCAGCTGGAGGACAGATTTTTCAAGCAGACCTGTGAGGACACTGTTGCAGTAATCAATGCGACTAAAGATAAACGCATTGATGAGTTTCTCTAGATCTTTCTGACACATTAGACCTTTAATCCTGGAAACTTTCTTTAGATGTCTTTATTTGGCTCTGAAGGTTCAGGTCAGAGTCCATCACATCACGCAGATTCGGGGCCTGATATCTAGTTTCTGGTTTTAATGTAATAACTGAAGCTGTGGATTATTACTGAAGCTTCTTCCACTTCACAACGATAAATGTACACACATACCACTAATGGAAACCCTGTAAAACCTCGGCCCAAACACTATTACAACATTTATGCTTTTATTATTGAAGTACTATGAAGATTTAATATGATTTTTTTACATGTATGGCGAACTCTAGGGCCACGGAAGAAGATTCTGACCTCAATCTCAGAAATAAAAAGTGTGATGAGTAATTTGAGAGTGAAGAACGGCTGCGTGTGTTTCCGTGTCTCTGACAAAACTTACAGGCTCACCAGAACTCCGTATCGGCGAAGGTGAGTTGACGCTGTGTCGAGTTCCCATTATGGGTCTGGTCCTCCTCTTCATGTCTGGAATAAACCCTATTCTGGTGTGTTTCACAGAGCCGACTTCTGACTAAATCAGCGGCAGACACCTTCAAAAGAGAAAGCGTCACTCGGTAACAAATGCGGAAGTGCAGTTAAACGCGAAGCTAACAACCATCCAGACGAAAAAAATAATAAACGCGAAGTTGCATTTTCAGCCGTACTTTTTGAATTCCTTTACCCAAATATCATCACGTTATCTTTGCACGTCCGATTTAATTCCTGGATAAATATGTGTATGTATCCAAGTAAAAGTTAAACAGTCATGGGTATCCCTATGCTGCGCATATGTAGGAACGCGTCGAATGCCTTTTCGATCCTTGCTTAAACGGAAATACCGTCTTAAACGGCTCCTTGAAGAAAGGTTCCGGGCAAACTAGGTTCCTAGCTACTAATCCATGGGGCAGTTAAAAATTTCATGTGTTGGTCCATCTCAGGGTTGCAAAGCTTGACCATACATTTTGTAAAATATTATATAGATAATATTTTTGTTATAGTGCTTCCAAAGCTGGTTGCTTAGTAACAGTTATCACCTCATGAAGTTAACAACCCCTTTGGAAAAATTATGTTTTTTGGTTTAGGCTCATTGTATCAATACTTGTCTGAGGTCTATAATAAAGTGTTTGGCATCTTCTTAAACAAAACCCTCTTGATTGTTAGTTAAGGCATGTTTTGAGTCTCTCAGACCAACACAGAAGTTACTAGAGCTTAAGTCAAAAAATAACACACACTTTTTGCCTAAGCTAGATTCATTTCTTTTAGCTCTAATCTATTGACTGAATCCTTAAGTCAGTAGAATAAGGATTCAGAAAAAGTCTAATAAACTGGTACTGTCGACAGTACCAGTGCAGTGAACCATGCAGTAACATTGGTGGACTGGAGAATCCCCTGGAATATTAAGGACAGAAAATGTTTTATCCCAACTTCTACAAATTTGCTGATGCTTTTCTGATTACACCCATACTCTTTGAAAGAATATTTTCTACACCAGATAGAAATATCTCAAAGCAGAGAAACTGTCTGAAGCGGAGAACAGCATAAGAATTTTATATTTAGGAAAAAATAACGCAAGCCCATTTACATCATAACCCTTTTCCATATTTGTTTCAAGGTTTTCCATTTGATCTACAGCCACTGTTTCATATGAACAGATTAAGACAATATCCAGAATGTATGTATTTGTATCACAAACATCATTCATTTATTCAATTTAAAACTTCACTCATCAGGTCATTATCACTCGATGTTGCAGTAGGGAATATGAAGGACGGTGGCCCGTCAGCTCAAAACCTCACATGAAACTTCACGTCTCCATCACTATGGATTACAAAAATAAAACCGCACCAAACACCTCTACTGTCTTAAACTCCCATGATGCATTGTGCCGTTTTGGGCCATTGATGTTGCATTCTCAAGCTCTTACGTTGTTGACTAACACAACTCAAATCACTCATTGTAACAGCAGTCTTTTCTCACAGAAAAATATGGAATACAAAAAAAAATACAATGTAAGTTTGAGCAAAATGAGAGAGAATAATTTTAATAATATGGCAAATAAACAGATATACTTTCATGTCTTCGATCCAGTAGGCACTGCAGTTTTTGTTCAAGTACATAGAACTTTGTCAAAATTTGCAAGCCATTCTCAAAACCAAACTGATCCCAACGAGGCCAGAACTCAGATTTATGAGAGCAGTTGATTTTTGTCACATTTAGCGGCCCAAAACCCCGTCCATGAATACTGGTTCTGATAAATCCAGTCTCTTATCTTATTCCACTCTCAATATTTAAATGATCAGGACAAACAGGTAAATTCATGATCTCTGATTTCCAAGTTGTATCTAAAACATAGGTCTCTTCATCTTCTGTCCAACAGTCTAGAGAGAAGTCTTTTTTTGGTCAGAACAAACTCTTCTATGTGTCTGAATCAATCCTGTGAGCTGGAATTAAAAGAAGGAGAGAAATATTACAATTGGCACTCACAATTTCTTCAATATGATTTCCTTCAACAACAAAACACAAATACTTTCGTGTTGTGCTATCCAGAAAAACTTACATTGCTTTGGTATCCTGAGTGGTTCTGTGTCTCCTGACAGGACTTGGTGCATGACTCCACGGAACTGATACAGCACCTTCAGGCTCTTCTCTTCCCCCACACAGGGGTCATAGAAGCCAGGGAGTCCTGACTGAACAGACAACTCAAAGTGATGCACTATCGGCTGTACCAGTAAATACTAAAACGTAGTAGTTGTTGAGCCTGCTTTGCTTTAGGTTCCTGCATTGAACCACAGTTCTTACCTTTGAGGCCTCAGTGAGAATGAGTTTGGAGTCTTTCACCAGATACTGAAGTGGCACGGTCACATCGATGACCTTTGCCCTCTCGTGCTTTCTGCTATTGTCCGTCACAAATTTGCCGTACCAAGCGTTGAGGATGATGAGACCTAAATAAATAAGCAGCAATATCATTACAGTGTGGAACAGTTTTCAAACAAAATTAATTTATAATATTCTGACATGAAGGGTGCCAGAGCAGCAAGAATGTTTGTTTTTGGTCCTGACTCCAGTCTTTGAAAAAAAAAAAAAACTCTTTTGGGAAATAAAGTGTAACTGAGAATTCAAGACTTAAATCTTGAAATCTTGACTTAAATCAAATATGAATGTTCTTACCCATTCGAGATTCTTCTGCTTCAATAATCCTTCGGACAGACTCCTGCATGAGCAAAACCTTCAGAGGTGGAAAAACGAAAGATAAATTAAATAAATTCCATTACTTTTCTGCATGTTATCGAACTCAATCTCATTACTTGTTGATAGGCAAAATATTTCTCAGCAGTCAAGACACATTTATTGACATCTCTAATCTCACAACCCACCATGAAGTTGGACACGAACCACAACCACATATAAATCTGTCAAATACTCACAGCAGCCTCTGCTTCCTGTTTCTTTTTTGCTATATTAGAGGCTGAGCTCTCTCTCTGCTTCTCCAAATCTCTGAATAAAACAAAATGAAGAAATAAAATGAGGCCATAAAATCTGACCATAGCAATAAAGGAGAGAGTCCTCTCCAATAACATTGCTTGCATGAAGCAGCCAAGACAAACAGGAATGTTACTTACTGTTCCTTTTGGGCCCGCACATAGGGCCGAATGACAAGCTGCTGGATGGCGAGGTAGAAAACCAGCGGTCCCACAGTGGCGTAGAACACTGCACTTGGCAGGAGTTGGTCAGTGAGGTGAATAGGGAAGAAATACGTCTGGCTGGCTCTGTTCAGCCTGAAGTTAGAGAAATTATTTTATTGTTTATATCGACGACATAGAAACATAGATAGTAAATTAAAATCAACCACTTCCATGGTAATTTGACACATCTTCTGGAAAACAAAACTTAGAGAAAATCTATCACAACAACTTCCAGCGCAGGCAAAAATAGGAAATGTCTACATGCTTTCACTGATAAACAGTTTTGACTTTACTCTTTCAGGTGCCATGGAAACAGTACAGTGGAATAGAAGAAACCAACATTTGGAAACACAACAGGTGGGAATGAAATAAATTGGAGCAGAGATTTGCACTCACTTGATCTTGAGGGAGACGCCCTGTGGGACTCCGACGCTGACGGTGGCCCCCACCACGCTGTGCCGACTGATCTTCCTCTCAGCGCCGTACTCCACCACCGTCCCAAAGAAACCCGATCTGTCACATTACAACAGAGTTACCATCTCACTACATGTGGGTTGCTCAGATTTAAGTTATTGGGTAAAACATTTGAAACTATGTGATGATTATGACTTGTCACCCATATTATGCAAAAAGCCTCCATTATCCAAACAAAAGCTCTTCCTCTGGTTTACTGGTGCATATGAATAAACTAGAAAATCAGTGAAAAGTAAACCTAGTTCAGTAATTTAATTCAATAGGTGAAACCAATACCGATTCAACACACACAAAATGATATATTTTAAGAAATTATGGCAAACTAGTCAGTGCTAAATAAGATATCTGTTTATAGAAGGATGTATGAAATATATTATTAATAAGTTAATAAGTATGAAATATATTATTAATAAGTTAAGTAGAAGGAACAAATGTGGCACAAAAGTGCAAAAACAACAAGAATAGTCCAGCTACATGAAAGTCATCAAGGGCTGCAAATGTTACATGGCCTTTTGAGAAAATCCATTTATTTTATAAATATCTACAATTGGAAAAGTGTAATTTTTAAAAAGGTACTATTCATTTTTGGGGGTTTAAAATAAAGAGAACATTTGCAAAAAATAATGAATACAGTTCCTTTTTGCTGCTGCTGTTGGTGTACCAGTAAGTTCAGTGCAATTATGCAATAAAACATTGGAAAAACTGCACAAAACTACATTTATGTGTATTTAGAAAACACTAGTTGGCTATTTATTATTTTAAGCCAAAGTTATTAAGAGCCATTATGGAAAGTATAAACTCCAGACCCCAGAAATAGATTAAATAGAGGAAAGAGTTTCATTAAGTGCCACCTGGTGGTGTGCTGCCTGGTGAATGCTGAAAGGAAACTCTTTGGGTTTTTTTTTTATTATTTGGGGAAGAATTTTTTTAGCTGTTGTTGTATATTACCTTATTTCTGACGTAAAGTTTAGTTCCAAACAACAGCAACAAAAAGTGGATTTAGTTCAACTTGGATGACATTTTCCTTTTTAAAAGTTCATCTCTGTCTGTGAGAGGGTTACATTTTCTGTTACTGACATCTTTTGCAATCACAAAATTCTGCTGCAGAAAGAGTACTAGAGAACTACCCACATCATCTATAAAACAAAAAACAACTTATCTGTTGGGACTTCCTCAAGAGGTTCTGAAAGTCATTTTCTCACCTTGCATACAAATTTACAACTGGATTATGTCACATATAATGAGTTCTGACAACATACTTTACTGAGCCTTTAATCTTCGTCTGGTCTTCATCTTGAAACTTGTACTGGTAGCTCATCATCATAAAGGTGTGAGGAATGCCAAGCTGCAAAGACACAAAAAATGTTTGAATTTTGACACAACTTTAACAGGAGACTGTCAATTCTGGAGGAAATAAAAAGTGTGTAATCACTTGAAAACCAGAAGAAATCAATTAAAAACAAACTGAAACTTTTTGGGAGGTATACTCCAGAATGAGCAGGTTGCATAAGTGTGCCTCTCTTATAACAGGGCAGGTAGTTGTGTTCAGAATTAACCATCACATTAAAATTCATGTTCAATAGGAGTCAGAGCACACCTGCCATGATTTAAAGTATCTCTGACTAAAGTCAAATAAAGTTCAGCAGCTCCAGTAGGTTTTAATTAACATTTTCTCAAGTTGATTATTACAGCAAAACCACCAGTTCGCAGAAAATTTTCAAAGCATCAGAGAGATCTCACTGTCCTTAGTCAGAAGATGGGTTTCCAAGGCAATGAACATTTTACAAAATACAGTGAAGAAGGAGAGAAAATATTCTAAAAAGTTAACATCGGCAAGGGTTGGATGGCCTTCCAAAATTAACAAAAAGACGAGAAGAAAACTGGCAGCCAAGAGACCTGTAACGAAATTCAAGAAGTCGCAGGAATTTCTGGCAGGTACTTGCTGTACAGCACAAGTCACAGCAATCTTTCATATTCTTCTTATGTAGTGGCTAATGGATAAGGTGGCAAGATAGAAACTCTTTCTTACAAAGAGAATGATCCAGCTAAATTTAGCAAAGTCAAATTTCACATCTTCCACAAGCTTGTGAAACAAAGTGTTTGGTGCAAAGGCAACAATCACCACAAAGAACACAATAAAGCATAGTGGTCTCAGACTTATCCTGCTTTGAAGACTTTTTATTTTTTACAACTGAGCCTCAGTCAAGCCAAATGCATATCTACTAGAGCACTCCACTATCTGCTCTACTGCAGAGGCTGGGAGACAAAACAAACATGATTGTTAGGGTTAGGTAGGACTGGCAGGACAATAATAACCCCAGTCAGAAGATGGCGACAAACACACAGCAAATCAGAAAAAATGGTCCGACCAGGAGAAGACTAAAACCAACAACAAAACTTATTTTACAGAAACGTTCTATGAGAAGACTTCCTCTTTTCCCAGTGTGGACAATTTATCTGCTTAGATCTATTCTGCTTAGAAATAAGTTTCTTTATTTTTAGTTATTTTCTTCTTCTCTGATGAGTGGAGAGCTTCGGGCTGTCGACTGAGGATCTGTAGGGGAATCTGAAGAGGGCTGGGCACAGGAAATGCCTCTCAGTCTGACAGACTGGATGAAGAGAAGGCAAATATTACAAAGTTGTGCTACGCTGACAGAATTTTCTAAAAACATCAAAACTGCTTCAACAAAGTTTAGTTTCAGGGTGTGCACACTTATGCAGCCACGTTATTTTAGAGTTTTCAGTTTGTTTTTTAAAAAAGTTATAATAAGTCGCTTTAAAAGGTGGGAAAAGCTCAGGAACGATTTATTTCCTAAAATCCAAACAGTTGCATTTCAGCGCACATGCATATACTCTTTGTGGTAAATGAAATTGCTTGTTAATAACCTGGACTGCAACGGTGAAATGGCTGCTCTTTGTGTCCCTCACTACGCTAGTGTTCATGGAGGACTGGATTCCCCAGCGCCACTGCAAATAGCCCATCGTGTTCTTGTCGAGGTGTCGAGCCAGCACCGTTGTCACCCCAGGACGAACTCCCCGTGAAGAAAACTGGAGCCCACACTGAGCCGTTGCAAAGCTGAGACAAAGCAAAACAAAAGCTCGTTGGAGCTGCTGTGACTCAACTTTGAACAGTCTTGTCCTTTGCTAAACATACCATCGAGGCGTTAAGTTCCGAAATATCTTCATTCCAAAGAGAGGTCCATGAGTGTCTCCGGCTCCCAACTCTACCTGCGTAAACACAGACAGCGAAAAACTCTCCAGATCTTCAAACATCAACATGTTTCCTACAAGACAGGTAGAAAACTGTTCTGCGACAACATAACCAGAAACAGGAAGAATGAAGCATACCTCACCCCACCCTTTAGTTGAGGTGACTCTTCTCAAAGCCAAGTTAATAGTGCCACCCCCAGTCCCATTGTGGGTAGACAGGGAGCCAGACAAAATGGCTGTGTCTTTTGTAGTGAGAGGAGCCTGCAAAGAAACGTTGACAGGAAAAACAGGATCAAACATCTTCCTGACAGCCAAAGACAGACAACTAATAGGTCAGTCATGTACCTCTATAGATTGTGATATATGCATCCTGTTGATTTCTATGTGTGGCACGCCTCCCACCATATCCTCATAGTCTTCTTCATAATGGTCAAAGAGGTCTGTGGCATCAATGCCCACACTTATCGTTCCCTGTAACGTGATTATAGATTAGTGTTGCACACAAAGGAACCTACAACAGATAAAGTGAGGCTTTTCATCTTAGTGTAAACACACCTTTGGATTGGTCCGTTGCTGAAGCCTTCTCTCCTCTCGTTCCCTCTGAAGGCGTTCATACTCTTCCCGAATCTCAGCAGGACTTCTTTTTCTCTCCACCACCTTGAAGAAGAGGACAAGAACTGAACAGGCAGTACAAGCAATAACTAAGTCCTAACTAACTTGGAGAAAAAGTGATGCACGGTCGTATCATGCAATTTAAAGCTTCTATTCTAATGAAACCATCTTCATATTTCTCATTAATAAATATATATGTCAAAATGTACTAAAGTCGCAAAAAAAAAAAAAAAAAGCTCATACCGAAACCCTGTTCATAGTTCATTTTACTGAACGGTAGCTATCCTTCTTTGCAATACAAACCAACTTCTGCAGGGAATTCACTTAAAGTGGAAAATAAGTTTTGTAATGTTCTTTAACGTCTATTATTACTGAAGTTGTTTATATCTAAAAATCCTAAATAAATTTTTGGTGCAAGTACAAATCTACAATCTTTCAAAAAAGACATGATTTTCTGTTGGTATTTGGACGACTTTAGATGTGGCAAACAATGTACAAGTGGCATTTAAAATGAAATTTAAAATGCAGTATTTTAAAAATTTATGAAGATATTGTCATAGTGTTCTCAGTACTTTTCTTGCCTGTAGTCTGACTATTGTTTCTAGATACATTTTTTTGCCCTTTTGGAGAGTTGTTGCCACTAAAACATCTATAATACTTACCTCCCATCCGTCCACATCGAGCCCTCGCTTGCCATAGATATCGTAGATAGCTCGTGCCTGTGGTTCACTAAGCACTAGAACAAGATAAATAAATAATTGAAGACTTGCTTTAAAAGCTTTAAAAGTAAGCATTTCTGAATTACATAAAGTATAAGTAAATCAAAACAGTCAAATTTAGGTTAAGCTTGTTTAGGCTAAGCTGACGAGAAAATACTACTGTAAGATTGACCTACCTTCATAAGCTTCGTGTACAAGGTTAAAAAGAGCCTCAGCCTGTCGCTTTAGCTCAGGATCGCGGTGTTTGTCAGGATGATATAGCATGCAAAGGCGCCGGTAAGCTGCTTTCAACTCCTCTTGGGTGGCCTGAAGCGGACCACAGTGTAAGAGCATAATGAGACTTTTGATCTAAGTAACATCTTAGTGACACCAATAAGTAGCAACTTTGCAACCTCAAGCTTTCAGTTGAGTTTTTCCCGGATAGCATGCCTTGGCTGGTTCGTATCACATGTATGTAATTAGAAACATATTACTAATGCATAATTCAATATTTTGATACCAATGTTGTGTATTGAGCTTTTCAATGATAGCTTGCTTTAAAAGTAAGACTTTTGGTATAATGATGATCAAAACTGTTGTCAAGTTAGCAGTAATACATTAGCTTTTTATGTTAGACACTATTTATCTAACGTAAATAACACTTTCATTTTTTGTTTTTGCAAAATTATTTCTTCATAAGACAAACATAATTTGCTTTTTGTGTTGATTCTAAGTAATGTAATAGGTTATACTATGAAAGAAATGTTAGGACAGAATTCATAATAATTTAAAATGTAGTAATCTAATCTAAAACCGAATTTAAGTACTGAATCTACTGAAACTCACCTCGTGTGTTTACTTTCTGGCAGGACATCACGACCATGTGGTCGCCACGACCATGTGGTCGTGATGTCCTGCCAGAAAGTAAACACACGAGGTGAGTAATTACAGTGTTATTTCTTAAAGAATCACATCTCTAACCATAAAGAACACAATGACCATATGTCAAACCTTAATCTGGTTTTGTAAAAAAAAATAGCATTCACTTGAAGCTAACCAAATAAAGTACCATGAACGAATACTTTCTGACACCAGAGATAAACTATCACATCCACTATGTAAGCTCATGCACTGCATGTTGGAGCTTAACAGCTTGAGTTGTAGCACTAGCCAGTTAGCACATCCATGATAACTGAAACTATCTACTGAATTAGCCCCCAGATTATCATAGTAAGAGGAAACTCTTCTACTTTACTTCAACGAAACATAATTCACGCTGACCAAACTTTAAGTCAATACAAGACAAGACTCCACGAAGAGTCTTGTTCGGCTTCTAACTCAAGTGTCAGAGCACACTAATCAATGTCGTGGGTCACAAGCTAGCTTACCTTGTCACATACATCTCATTCAACAAGCAACTGTTGGCTATCAGCTTTAGAGAAACTAAAGAATACTCAATGCATCAGTACAGAAATTATTTGTGTCACGAGTGTACCCCATACCTCTCTGCGAACGTTTAAAAGGGCATAGTAATCATCATTGCAGATCTCATCGTCGTCCAAGGCAGACGCCATGTTTACGCCCGGTCATTTCTACTTCGTGCCGTTCCCCTCGGAAAAAAGGCTCTCTTGCGCTCTCTGTCGCCCTCAGGTGGCAGGAGCAACGAAAGAAATTAAAAAGGGAAAGCAAATTCACACATGCAAGTCAAACAACTTTTTCACATGTCAGTTCGTAATCAGGCGCGCTTATACAGAAAACAGGACAGTTCTCTACTGTTGAACCTGATGTTTTTAAAGCGATAAATAAAGCAGAAAATATTGGGGACCGGGGGAGTTCTAATGACGTCAGTGTTCAATAAATACATTTCATATTTTGTGACACTTAAAGCAGTGACTGACAGGTTTCAGACCAACAAAATCCGTAATATTGGGTGTATACACATATTTGTATTTACCTTTTCCTTTCTTAAAATCTCTGCAATGACTTATATTTGGTAATGCAAGCAGCAAAGGAGCTGTTCTTTCAGCACCACCACCTAAAACTGAACTGCATACATCACCCTTTAATACAGAGCTTCAGCTATACACAGACAGACAGACATATATATATATATATATTCTGTGAAAACATATTCAACTTCTTCCTCTTGGTGGCCTTGCATTATTGTAACAGTCTTGTTTCACTACAGTTCACATAGTTTCAGTCCCTCTCACTGTCTTCCGCAGCCTCTGGACTCCACAACCAAACGTCAGAACTCCACCAAATGTTTCCACCACTCCATGGTTGTCCACAACAACTCCATCATCCTCAAGTCACCATCTGCTTGCCCAGTCTCCAACACTCCCTGTTCATACACACAATATTTTACAAACCATCTGTTCGACTCCGACTGGACTCTCCTCCAGAATCCAAGCCTTTAGCAGATTCTCCGTTTAGATCCATCTCTCTAGTCAAAACCATCCATCTTTATGTTCTGCGCCTTTTAACTCCTACATTTTCCTCAAGATGGTGCAGAACTCAGAGGGTCAAATTTCACATCATTGTACATTTTCTTTTGTTTTACCTTTTCATTCTGTGTCCTGTTTGTCATTCTGCGTGTGAAACATGACAATGTAATCATACTCTCACCAGCTTCATCCTGCCTCTTCAAGAGGTCTTTAGTTTTTGTTCAGGGGTGAATGAGCACACATGGACCTAATATGTTCTCCTCTGGGAGAACATATTTTTCTGAACTGCATAAGGACTGGAAATTCCCATTTTGTTTCTTCTTGCATATAATTGTTTGAAGATGAAAGTGGCAGTTTTTGGTTATCTGTCAAATGTACTCATGGATGAAGCAGACTTGTGGTCATCAAGAAATCCTTTCCAGTGACAGCCACAGTTATGACACCATTTAACTCATATTTGGAATAAACCAATCAGAAGCTTAAAAAGCTCTGGCATCATTAACAGGGATTTCATAAGTTCTGAAATGGCACAGTGATATGTTAACTGCTGAACTCCACAAAAGTGATAAAACTTCTATAAAGCAAACTCTACATTTATTTGGGGAACCTGTAGAAAGAAGAAATAGGAAAAAAATAGTCTAGTTTAATGTCAGGCCGATAGAAATTTGGAATTTCGATATTCGTCATTGTTTTATGTTGACTGTAGTTTGTTCACGTTTAAGCAACGTGAATATGTTTCTAGTGAAGGGGTCCTGCCCTGTTACTTCATGACACTAACGAGTTTGGTGTCACTTTGGATTGACAACCTACAATCTCAAAATGAAACATTCAAACTAGTTTTGACTCAATAGGATGTTCAAAAAGCATCGGATATATACTTTTATTTATTTTTCTTTCACCCACAGTTTTATTAAAAGCAGCTTAATTCTGAAATGCCTTCAAAACACAATCAATAAAGGGGAAAAAAAATCCCAGCTGGAGGTGCCAAGGTGAGGAGAGATGTTGTTTTTCATCTCGGAGCCCCTCCGTCACTCACCGTCTTGCAGCCAATAGTAAGTTCGCCTTGGTCGGACCGACTCGCCGCGTGCCGCTCCGGTCCCTCCTCGTGCTGTCCTCGCCGTGCACGCGCGTGGTACCCACGGTCGTGAGGAAGGAGGAGGATGTTGCGCGTGAAGGGGAAATGGCTGCCGAAAACAAGCCGGAAGGTAAGAAGAAATATAATGGGATTAAATTTAGCAGTGTGACCGCGGTGTGGTGTGGGGGTATTTTTTACGGAGCGGCCGCAACTCCGCGCGGGGATGTCACGAGCGTGAGGACGAGTGGAGAGAAAAAAAATTTTCGGCGGAGAACGGCGCCGCTGTTTTCCTCCGAACACACAGAGGCAGCTGAAACGTGGAGACATCACTAGCCAGCTAATATTAGCTCTCATTGGAGCAAGCCGCTGTATTCCCATCATAGCCCACATTATTAAAACAAGAAAAGAAAGAAAAGAAAAAAAAAAAAAACACGCCACGGGGACAAATTGTCAGCGTGGTTAAAAGTACCGCGTGAACCGTTTATTGTGCTCCGGATTCTTGTCAAATCGACGTGCAGTGCAAGTTGTTCCCAACAAGGCTAAGTTAATGACAACATGTCATCGGGATCGACCAACTTCTTCTCTTATTTCAGAGCTCCGTCCTGTTAGTTTATCCTTTTCTCTAACCGCTTGTTTTGGCTTCCCTGAAATAATAATTAAGACACGCCTGTTTTAAAATATGTAAGTTGGAGAGGGTCGTTCAGTTCTTCCTTGAAGCGCGAGCGTTTTTTTTCTTTCTTGGCATTCAGCGAACTATGATCTATTTTTAAATAATGTTTTTCCAATACTTTCTCTTTTTTTTGCCCTACATTCGGTCTGAAACAAGAGTATGAAACCATTGTGTTGCCTTGAGATGCCCTGTCGCGCTTGAAATGCCATCACACCACAAGATGAAGAGGGAGGATGGAGAGTAGGATTTCCAGCAGCCTGCCCATTACATTACTTTACACATAGGACAGAATGATGACTTTCCTCCCCCTTCTCAGCTGATTTCACACGCTTCGCTCACTGAGAACCAGATGCACCAGGCTTAATTATTTCCTTTTTAGTGGAATATTTTATTACAACTCATATGCATGAGAGATCTATGCCCATTCAGAAAGGCCCATGGATTTTTTGGGTGAGTAATTAAATTACGCCTGCATGAAAATAAAGGGGACGATAGACTAAAACGCAGCTCTTCGTTCGGACTTGTACTTTGGCTTGGTTGAGTTATCTAATTGCTCTTGTTATCGCAACAAATTTCAATATATTAAAATGCATCCTCGAATTTACGTGACAGCATTGGCGTGTTGAATAGCTGTTTATGCCCTTTTGGCATGCAAATCTCTGTTATTATTAACTTTTTTTGTGAGTCCAATAATGTTCCTGAAACACCATGTTCTTTTTGGATACGATAAAACTCTATTTTTATGTTTATTTATGTTAATAGCCTCAGGGTGCAGCAAAAAGAGTTTCTATACTTTCAAACTAGCTGCATAATTTAAGATGTTGCACGTTAGGTCCAGCTGTTTCCAATCAGTTGTTAATGTTTTATTGTGTTTGACTATTAAAAAAAAAAAAAAACAGAAAAAAAAAACCCAACTCTGCCAGACTTAGCGCCAGCAACTTCGAAGAAAAATTCTTTTTATGCATAATTACCAGTGTTTTAAATTGTTTTGTTGTTCTTAAAAAAGGTAGAGATTAAACACTGGTTTTAGTTGGTTTGGATGTCAGTGTGCCAACCGACAAAAGGAGTCCCACCAGGGGGTGCTATTGAGCTAAGGAGCCTCTCATATCTTTGGACTCTGTCTGGGGCTTGGACAAAATAAAAAAAAAAAAATGAAGACATCTGTTTTGTGATAGTAATGTCTTGACTGTGTTGTAGAGTCTTAAATCTTTTCCTAACATTAAATGAACTAAACACGCAGGCTGTATCTGAGAGTCGTAGAGTAGCTTCTCCAATACAAGGAGCTTTTCACTGAAAACCGAGGCTTGAAAGTCCCATTGCTGAGCCGGTCAAGTTATTTTCAGTGTTCCTGTGAGGCCGGTCAGTGGAAAAAGGAGGAGGAGGGTGGAGAGCATAGGGAAAGAGGGAGATTACTTCACACCTTTATGTAAATGCCATGTCGTCTCATGCAGACTTGATCTTCACAGCTTTTATATAGAGCTGTCAGAAGTCTTTGCTCCCACTTTTTCTTCGTTTTGTGCTCTTCGTTAATGCAGGGCATGAGTTTTACTGCAGTTTTTGTGTAACGAGGACCTGTGCATTTTCTTCTCAGCTATGAAATCAGAATCCCCCCCCCTACTTCCTTTTGTCATTGTGACTTATGGGCAGTGCTGATGGCTCACACTTGTTTGGCAGGTCTCACGAAAGGTCCATAACAAGTGAGAGGCCATGACCTGGACTTACTCTGTGGTGTAATGTTTACATCCTGGTGTATTTCTCTCAAGTCTCAAGGCCCTGGGGGTAGTTTTACTCCCCTTCACACACCTAAAAATCTCAGTATGTGCGTTACTTTAAGCATAAGGCAAGGAGGGCACTGAAAGGACAGGCTTGATATGCCCCACAATGACACTACTCTAGAGAAAACTACAGCCTGCAGTCTTAAAAAATCTGCCGGGTCATTGCCTTATACAAATATTTCAGTACAAGAGTCATATGTGAAGCAAGGGGATTTGTAAAGGCAAGCCTTGAGATTTTATTTAATCGCTAAAGTTGAATCTTCACACAGTCTGATTAAAAAAAAAATTAGACCAAAATTTGTAAGCTCATATTCATTCAAAAGAAGAAAAATGCAAATACAGGGATGGAGAAATTGAAAAAACAGTCAATGAAGGTGGGCGATTTTTAAACAGACCTTATTTTTTTATTTTTAAGCAGTGCAGTTTAATGCGCTCCTTGATGTTATCAGAATGCAACGTGAAGCACCAGCAAAACATCAAGCAAGCACACAGTGAGCCCTCAACTTCCAAAAAATGCTTGTGCAGCAATGATACAAACATTTCTATGCTGTTTTGAAAAAGAGGCATGAATTTTTGAACCTTGTGTTGTAGAACAGACTGTTTCTTCCCTTGGCCTTGTGTTGAATCAGTGAATCAGGTGCTGGGTTTTCTGCTCTGCCTTTTAATTGGATCAGTGAGGTATGGATGGATGTTAGTCGGGCAGTGTCTGTGGTTGCTGAGACGTATCGCTCCTGATTCCTGCACGTAGCAGACCTTTACGTACTGCTTTGCACGGTCTCAACTGATTGATTGTATTGAATCATTCAGTTTACCACTTAAACAATAAGAAATGTTACTGCCTGTATCAAAGAGGGTCACAGCTACGCTGACCCTTACTACTTATTTATTTCCTTGTAGGATATAAAACATTTCTGAGGGCAACAAAAACGTGATTTGTGTGTTTAATACAGTTCTCTGGAAATTGTTTGCCTCTATGATGAAAAAGTGTTAAAAGTCTTGCAATGATGTTTTATTTTACTGTATTAGTACAATATTACAATAAAAAACGTTTAAAAATCCAACCTTTAATCTGAGTGAATTGATGTACTGGAGGAAAGAATTTAAATAGCACCACACGTAATCTGATGCAACCTTTGAAGAAATGAGAATTTACATTGTCACTTACATTGCCACTTACTATTAAGTATTAACACAGATTGGATACTTAACATGTGGGAAACAAAAAGGAGTTTTCCCAAATATTGTATTTCTGTTTTAACCACCCACAGCATCTTTTGAGGATAGAATTAATTGTAACCTCATTTGACTGATGCAGATGGTTTCAGTGAAAGTCCCAGTATATTGTGGGAATCTTGAATGTTTACATTTGTGATGGTAAAACAAAAGACTTTTTCCTCACATTCCTTTCAACCAACTGATTGCCATATAGAAAGAGTATTACGGTTTTTGTGGGGACCTGATGATGTCACTTGATGCTACAGTTCTTCATACAGTGAGATCTTGAGATTAAAAAAAATACTTTCTAGAGCTATTCTTATTAATTATTAATTCAAAATCCCTAAAAACTCAGATTATTGTTCAAATTAGTAAAAGATACATTGTGAAAAAATGCTATAGTTACATTTATTGTATTTGTTGAAAAAAAATAACTATTTCTGAATAAAAATTGCTGAAAAAATAACTATTTCATAAAATGATTTCTCTCAAATTGAATAAATGTGCTCAAATAGAAGGTACAATTTTTCAGAAATGTTTTGGAGTATTATACAGCTGCAATAAAATGTTTGTCTTTCTAGCCATTTTCCAACTTATTACTAAAGATGCAAACTCACGCACTTTGTCTGTATGTATTTAAATATTCTGTGTTGTTTCTGTGTATTTTTTGCATGGGGATTGTGCTTAGTTGTCACAGGCTGGAAGAATGCTACTTTTCCTCAAATTTCTCTACTTTTCTCTTTGCCTTCTAAAGGACTGAAGAAAGTTCGTAATCCGGATCGAATGTACAGATCAGCAGTGTGTTATGCTGGCCATGGTCCACCTAAGAGTATCAGTGATGACACAGAGACGAACAGTAAGAGTCAGTTATTAATACTGCATTCCTGCTGCAAGTCGCCACTAGCTGGCCAATCTATTATTCATTCATCAATTCATTTATTTACTTCTTGATTTTCATCCATGCCCCCTCCCTTGTTTTCTTCTCCTCCAACACAACACCTCCTGCGGCTGCTCTGTTGATTGAAGTGTCTGCTTTACAGGATCATGCTGTCAATAGCTGAAGTGTTGTCGTTAACTAAGAGTGATTGTTTCAGGTTGAGGGCATGGGATCAGGACCTGAGCAGACCCTCAGAGAGAAAGCTTGAGCCCTGAGCCATCAATTATGATTCTGTCTTTGCCTTTTGTCTGCTTTTCTCAAAGCTTCCTTTGATGACGAGGAAGCAACAGAGCAAATTAAAAATGTTGGCAGGTTAAACAGCATAAAACTAAACTATTCATGCATTTCCTAAACGTTAATATTCTGTGATATTCAAATTGAATTATTATTTGTCTTCTTGTCATTACATTTTGTGCTGTGTGAAAACTGCAGACCGGGAGTAAAGAACAAAGATGAGAGAGAGAGAGAGAGAAAAGAAGCATCACAGAGGATTTTTATGACTTGTAAAAACTAGCTTCTGAGGGAACTGCCTGACTGCACTCACAGTTCTGCACACAGTCGCTTTATTTCGTCACAACCAAAACACATCAGTCAGAAATATAGGCCAAAGTCTTGACTTTATTTTGGTTGACTTTCTTTTTGTTTCTTTTTAGAAAATATGTCTGATCTTTTTTAGCCTCCTGTCTGTTTCCCACATTGGAACTGTCCGCCTCTGTGAGGCCGATTGTTTCTCAGCAGAAAGGAGTCCCTTTTACTCTTAATGAATACACCATCCCCTTCACTGCTGGAAGACCGTGTTGATCTAGACTAGAGACTGCGTAATTAAGTGTGCTCATGTATTGTCATTTCTAAATAGAGAGCATGAAATCACACCAACCCCTTGTTAGGCTCTGTGCTTCACCAGTGATAACTGCCACTGGGAGAGCTCCACAGCACCACATTGTTTTGCTCTCTTTAACCGAGAATGTCTTAGAGATTTAATGGCAGGGGAGCGCTTGTGCAGATCTATGAAACAGGGTTGTAGACTGTAACAGATACATTGCTGATATACTTTTGTGTTACCCCCTCATGTGTGACAGCTCTGACTGACAATATGTTTTGCCAGTCTTGCTATTTTCTCTCATGTTATTGCACGATATTACACTACCCTGTCCCCCATGTCACACACTCTGTTTAATGTGTTCAGCCTGGAGGTTTTTTCTGCCTACCAAGGAGGGGGGACAGTCAGAATGCAGGCAGGCAAACCATTGATCTGAGTAATCGTCTGAGTAATTGTGGGAGTAGTTATGATACAGAAAGAAAGGGCTCTTTTGTGCACGCATTTGTAAGCAAGAGGGAGAAGAGTGAAAAAAGAACAAGAGGAAGAGAGAAAGAGAGGTGGAGAAAAAGAGACCTCACCTCTGCTCTCCTTGAGATGGGATTTTTATGGATGGGTGAGCTCACTGAGGGCTGAGAACACATAAAGAGTCATTTTCAGTTTGTTGCAGGCAGTTAACCATGTGTGCATGTTTGTTGAACTTCCAGTAATAGGCCGAGGTTTTTTTTAACTTTTTTATTTCATTATTTATTTTTAGCAGTTTGACTTTTTTTGGACAAGTCTTTCCTTATTATGCCACATAAATCTACAGTGTGCCCCGTGTTCCCACTGGTGAAGCATTAAAAGTGCAGCTGAAAACAACAGCCCCCCAAAATACTACTGCACATGTTGCTTCTTGTCTAGTTGCAGAACAAATAAGAGATGATGTCCATTGAGATTCTCAGAAATTTCTTTATTGCATGTATCCAGTAGTGAAACCCCCCCCAAAAAAACTCCCCTCACATCTTTTCCAACAGCTGTTGTGCACATTGCAGGTCAAACACTCATCCTAGATGCTATCTCCAGAGGCCATGAACTGTTCTCTTTGTTTTGGTTTGCTTTGTAACATCACATCATGAAGGCTTACTTGTCAGAGACTTTTTGTCTCTTTTACACTGGTGGGTGGTGAGTAATTTCACTGCATGTAAGGGTATTATCAAACAGGCCATGGGCCAAATGATAAACATAATTGGTTTCCCAGTCCTACACTAATGCATTGCTATTTTAAATCCAAGTCTGCTCAATCTTCTCCATGTTCCTATCAGCAGCCATCAGGACCTTGGACAGTTCCGTAAAGAAATTCAGACATAGCTTCAATTTTCCTGTGTAGTTTTAAAGCCTTCACACAAAAGAAAGTCACAAGAAGTAAACAGACAAATGTTTTTAGAGTTAGTTTGTAATGCTCGATTCAATTGGAAAAAGTAAGTCGACAGGAATGATGAAGGTCAAGCTGAGGTCTGAAGAAAACAGAACATTTTGAGAAAACGCCTTGATGGATTGCTAGAGAAGCAAACTGTAGCTCACATTAAACTGCAAAAAGCCTTCAAGAAAAATAAGCAGAAGTTGACATTGCAGTGAACTTTTCTCTGAGTAGAACGCCTCACATGTGGAGAGAAAAACTTGCTCGGTCTCACAATTTCAGCAATAATTTTAGACAGAAGGATTTTGTGCAAAATGGAATTGTGCCTAAAATTTAAGGAAAAAATGTAAACTATAAATTATGTGACCCCTTTGTGAAACTATAGGCAAACAGTTAAATTATGCAAATTTGGAGAGAAGACATTTTTATGTTTGACACATTTAGTTAACCAACAACTAAACAAAAATTGTATTTCTGTCAAAAGTGTGTAGAAGAACATAAGATGACTTCTGCAACTGAAAAACTCCTAAAACAAATATCAAAGTCCAAAATGGAGCTCCTTTTGAAGCGTAAGCTCAGGGTTTGGCCTTGGCCCTCACAACACCCTGACCTAAACATAATTGAAAATCAATGAGCAGACTTCAAAAGAGCAGTGCAAGCAAGATGGCACCACAGTACCACAGGACTGCAAGCATTTTTGCGAGAATAACAATAAGAAGTAAAGACCAAAATTGAAATTTAGTGTCTACATATCTTGGCACTTTTGTTGAAATGGTTCTGCAAATTACAGAGGTGACAGAGTTAAATTGTTTTTGTTTTGTTATTTGGAATCCATATAAAATAATTATAAAGAGTGACGAGATGTCTTTTACTTGGTTTTCAATAAAAATCAAGTCAGTTTTTAACTTATTAGTCGGGTTTATTTGTCGAAAAGAAATTGGTTCCCCGGCACGTATGACAGGGATATGTGCAAATCACAGATTCAGAGACAACAAAAACGTTTCCTCAGAAATGAATGCACTCATAACTAATATCCTGAAAATTCTTCTGCAAGTTTGTACATTCTGTTTACACTTCCTCCTCATTCTTTCACGTCCCGCTTTCAGATTTTGTGCTTTTAGAATGCAGCATGTCACCAGCTGACCATTTCTCCTTGGTTGTCTGAGTTCATCTCTACTTTTTGTTTCCTCTGCTAACAACTTCCTACTACTTTATGCCTCTTTACCCATTTTCTGAGTTTTCACTACTGTTTTGACATCTGGCATTTTTTCTACATTAAATTTTCCACTATCTTTCATTGACAATTTTCATAAATCCCATTATATTTCAGTATGTCATGGCTTATTTTTTATACACTGCAGCTGCATGTAACACAGCTGTCAGATTTGTTTCTTTGAAAGACATTGGTGTTTTATAATGGTCCTTCACAGGATTAAAACTGTAAAGCTCTTTAAGCTGAACTCTAAGATATCGTTTTGTGTAGGGAAACTCATCCAGTTTAATGATTCTGGACTTCGGTGGTGTTAGACCTAAATGAATTTCTCAGCACTTCTTACTGGTCAGTGATGAGAATCGAATGTTTATAAACAAGTAAGCCACATTTAGCTGTGTAAACTCAATTATCTGAGGTAACTGTGATCATGCCGGCAGAGTGCTCATATTCATCTTTATTGGCTCCTTTAAACATGCAGGGATAAACTGACAGAAAATCAAATTGTAAATTTTTTCTATTCTTTTCGAGTGGTTGATGGATGTTTATCCTCTGCTTATAGTCTTTTTACAACCCTTTGAGTTGCCCGTAAAAAAACAAAAACATATTTTTTTTTATTTCTCTTATATGTTTGTAAATACAGCACCTTGTGAAAGTATTTTTTTCTTTAACTTTACCACATTTATCATATTGCAACAATAAAAACTTGTTTAATTAAGATTTTGCAGGATTAACCAAAACAATTTAGAACATAACCATGAAATAAAAGAATAGGACAACATGATTTTCATATGTATTTACAAATGAATATTAGCTAAATATGACATGTTGTTTTGTATTTAGCTGCAGCTACCTTCCCATCAAATCTGACCCGTTTTCCTGAAAGGCTTGGTATGTTCAGTGTGCCATTAATTCATCCTCTATATGTAAAGTTTTACATGTAGGCCAGAATTTTCAACACATAAGATCTAGATTTATGGTAAGAATACATTACTTATTGATTTAATAATTAGGTGGCATCTGAAAATAATGTGTTACCCCAGAGCCTGAATACAAATTCACAGATTTTTATCTGTGAAAAAAGAAATTATTTGTTTCTTTCATTAATATCTGTTGGTTTGTCACATACATTGACAACAGAAATGCATTTTTTGTATTTGTATTGTGACAAAAGGGATATCCATATCTTTCTAAGGTTGTTGCTGTTATGTGAAATACCAAAATTACAGATTATTGCTGTATCCACAGTTCCTATATCTGCAGCAAAACTGTGTAATTTAGCTTTGATGTGATTCAGGTTTGTAACATTGTTACAGTGCTCTTCATGTCTACAAGCCATATTAGCCTTTGTGGAAAGTGTTAGCATTCAAACAGTTGCTTTAGATATGCACCGCCACTGGCAATTTGTTGAGTGATCTATAGCCAAAACATTAGCTTGCAATTTCTCCACAATGCAGGCACAGATTAAAAAGAAAAACTGTCACTCCCAGAGCGCTCCCAGACAGAGACAGAAGAGAGAGGGTTTTGCGTTCAGGGTTTAGATATTGATTAAAGATTTGTTTTTGTCAGCCTTTCCAGTCTCATGACCCTCGCTCTCATCTCTAGGGTGGGGCTGGAGCAAGCGAGCATGACAAATACCCTTAAATTCAGCCCAAGTGTTTGCTTAGCAGCCAGGATCAGTGATAATCCAAACATCAGCAGAGAAAAATATATCTTTATAGCCAGGGTGATGTAAATTATGGAGCAGCATGTGCAGGCGACCGCTATTTGGCACAAACACAGCCTGTGATTGTAACATAAAAGCTGCAAACCTTTGTGCTGAAAGGAGTTTCCGTCTCTGTTTAGATTTTTGTATGTGAGCTTGCTCATCAGGACCTGGAATGTAATTGGCTGCAGTGTGCCAGCTCAGCTCAGCACATCCTCTCATGTAACAAACCTTTGTAGCAGCCTTTCTTGCACTTTAGTGTTACTACCAAATTGTATTTTTCGGTGTATTTTTTCCCCAGCTACCAGCTACAGGCAGTTATTAAGCCTGCTGTTTAATCTCAGTTTCTTATTAAACCTTAAAGGGAGACTCATATGCAAAACGCAGAGAAGCAGAGCTATTTTCGTGTGCCATTAGCTTATGGTTATGCATGTATTTGTTCTTTAAGCACTAATCAAATCATACAATTTGATTTGGGAACTCTACTCTATATTAAGTATAGTCCAAATGTGGCTTCTAAGGTATTCACCCCGGGGTTGTTTTCAGCTGATGCACAAATCGGAGTAGTTTTCATTCCACAGTGGGCAGATCTTTAATTAATAAGCAATTCTTTGTTGGAAGTTCCTTCTTCACAAGTGGAAATGCCCAGTGGAAGAAATCGAAGACATACAGCAGCTCAGATATTATTAGTGTGAATAGATGTAAAAGAATAAAAAAAATAAAAAAAAACTTTGAGAGTGCATTGCTCTCTTCTATGCTGAGTTTCTGCTTGCGAACTTTGAGAGCTTTGTTAGAACTTTGCCTGTGTATGAAAAAACAAACTTCTTTTTTGAAGTTAGACAAGGACTCCTGGATTACAGAATGCCAACAGTGTTGAATTGAAGTGCCACATCTAAAACATGTGGCGTGCTTAACAACAAAAAGAAACAATTGCATTTCAAACGATGCCGGAGAAGCTTGGAATACTCTGCTGTATAAGAGGCAAATACAGTGAACAGCGTCATTAATAAGATAGCATGCATTGTTAAAATGTAGACATCACGATTAATTAAATATATGTTAAATATTTGTTTGCAGACCGTGCTGTTGTTGTGATCGTGTAATTCATGATCCTTAGACAACAACAGATACTTGGCATGGTCCATGGTGATGCTCTGCCAGGCCTGTGCTGCAGCCGCGCTCATATCTTTCTTGTTTTGAAGGCTTTTTGCCCTCAGTCTGGTCTACAGCAAGTGAAACACATGCTCAGTTGGATTGAGGTCAGCTGACTGACTTCGCTATTCTAGAGCAATGCACACAGTATCAAAATACTGAAAGTCAGCATTTTGAATCCACAGTTTGTTTTTCATACCAAATGCAGTTTACTGCCTGTACTGTATATGGGGTAAATCGTAAAAGCGTATTTTCACAGTATACGGGAGAGGAGTCTAAAGGAATTTCCGTTATACTTTATATGCTGTAAAAATAACACCTGGAAATAGTTTGATGTGAAGAGAACACCTTTATGGCACAGATGGAGAGTTTTGACACTGTAATCAATATGCATTGAGACTCCAAGAATTATAACAGTAATATGTTTAAAAACTAGCCACAATAGCACAATAACATTTTTTTACAAACGATATCTTTGAAAACAGCAGTGTGCATTTATGTATTTGCCTCTTTCACCTTTATTCAACCAGTTGCCTTCAGGTGGAATTCACCTTTGTGTATTTATTTCTAAATAAATCCAGGAGTACAGTGAAGGCCTCAGAGTTACATCATCAAGCAAACAGCATCATAAAGACCAGTAAGCGCAACTAACAGATCAGAGATAAAGATGTAGAGAAGTTTAGGCCATGGTTAGTTTATAAAAACATTATACCAATCTTTGAACACCTCACAGAGCACTGTTCATCATCATGACAAGAGAACAGTTTTCTTCAGGAAAGACCAGGAATCTGGTCAGAGTTGATGGATGGAGCGAAATGCGATATTTGAAGAACATTTGTTAGTTGCTCCAGAATTTTTAAGTCGGGAATTGAGGTTTAACTTTTAGCAAGACAACAACCCTAAACACACAGCCAGAGCTACTG
Organism: Poeciliopsis prolifica; assembly: GCF_027474105.1. Classification (NCBI taxonomy): domain Eukaryota; kingdom Metazoa; phylum Chordata; class Actinopteri; order Cyprinodontiformes; family Poeciliidae; genus Poeciliopsis; species Poeciliopsis prolifica. The sequence goes on from NW_026562398.1 coordinate 6,018,026, forward strand.
TGGAGTGGAATAAATAAAAGCATGCAGCAGGCACATTCTGCAATTAGATTATTATTGAAAAGTTTAGTAATTTCACTAACTCCATCACCAAACAAATTGCGTTATGTAGATTAATTGCACACAGACTGATGTTTTGTAGCCTTTATTTCTGTTAATTGTGATGATTTCCCTTTTACAGAGAATAGAAATCTGACATTGATCAATAAAAAAACATTTTTAATACACAAATGTGGGCTTAATGAAAAGGTTGTTCAATACCTGCTTCCTACTTTTTGAATATAACAGTAGTCGCTTGTTAAAATAGGCCAGCCAAAGTACAGACCGAAATCCAACTGGGAATCTTGGCAACTGGAAAACTGCTGTCACAGACACCCACCATCTAATCCGACTGAGCTTTAGCTAAACTACAAAGACGAATGGGCATAATCTTGAGTCTCTACATATGCAAGCTGCCAGAGAGATACCTCAAAACACTTACTGCTATATCTGCAGATAAAGGTAATTCTACAAAATATGGACTCTGGGGGTTTATGAATAGATATGCACATATTTTTCATTTATTAAAAAAAAGATTGAAACCGTCTGTAATTTTTCAGCTATTTCACAAGCATGCACTACTTCATGTGAATCTAAAACATAAAAGTCCATTAAAATGTGACACAACATGAGAAAAGTTTAATAGCTATTAATATTTTACATACTGAATATGTTGGTGCTATACACTGTATTGCTTTTGTGTCCTGAGGGTGATACAGGGACTATTCATTTCTCTACAGAAAGAAGTCACCATAAGTGAAAAAAAAAGATCTAGGTTTGTCACAAGTTTATCAAATTTCAGATAGTATTAATGTACAATGTAAAGCTGAAATTTTATCAAGTTTTAATGTAAGTGTGGGCTCATGTTGCTTATTTTATCCCATTTTAAGCTCCTGTAAGTAGACTGCACATTTCAGCAGTTACAGTTTTCTATCTTTCCTTCACTTTGTGTCATTCAGTGATAGCGTGTTCTCCACTTTTGACGATAAAACCACTGTGCCGGTAACTCAGAGCAGATGCTGGATGTGATTCTTAATTGGGCTAAGCCAATGATTACGTGTGCAGCTCATAAAAAACTGAGTCTACATGTAGTATTACAGGAACAGGCGGATGTAGCAGATTTTACAAATCTACTTCGGCACTCCTGTGGGTATAGTGATGTTCTACCTTACACGTTACACCCAGAGGCTTCATGCCAGCTCTGTCTCTATGGATCAACTGGGTTGAATTTTCCATATGGATGTTCAGGGGCAGTGACACTGTACTATATTTGTGTGATAGGCAGCAGGGAAGCCACAGAGACTATATCTCTATGATTACATTTTGAAAACTTTTTCTTTCTTTTCCTGAACTCAACCATTGATAACTACCACTGACATCTAGTCTGTTTCCTTTCACTCACTTTATTTCTCATTTTCTCCCATTTTACACTTATATAATCACAAAAAGCCATTTCAATTCCAGGTATTTGCTTGTTTTCTTGTAGAAACTTATCTTTGAGCTGTATTGCATTACAGATGGAGTCATTTGCATTATACTGAGCAAATGTATTTATATTCAGTTTGGCATGCAGACATTACAGTTGAAAAATAGATTCATTTTCACATGGATTAAATAGTCTCACATAAAAATGCATTGTTACATTGTTTTTAATCATTATAAATCTTCTTGTGCTCCTATGGAAATGAGAAGTTGGCAGCCAGATGAATAATATAAATTCATCTGGCAGGTATAAAGTTGAGCTCAACCTGTATTTATTCTTTTTTTTTTATGCTAAATTACTTTTTCAGTGAAACAGCCTGATGTGATCACCTGCTCATTCTTTACTGCTTTACTTTTTCAAGATAGTATTTAAATTTATTTAACAGTTATCATAAATTTACCTACAGCATTGACATTTTATTTCACTAAGTAGCAAATTGAATTAAGTGATCCTTGCAAAAGTATCCTTATCCTTTGATATTCTATTAATCACAGAAGCAAAGAGGTAGAGACCCACCGTTTAGGAGGAAATTAACATGACAGCTACTACAGTAGTTGTGTGTTCAACAAATCTGGCCTTGATTGAAGAATAACAAGAGGAAAGCCATAAAAAGTCTCTTTCTATTACAAGCCAACCAGCTCACATGTCAGACGAGCATAAAATTCAACCTTTTTGGTTTACATGAAAAATGCAATGTGTGGAAGAAAACTAATACGTTCACAACACCCTCACCACGCCTGTCCATGGATAAAACGAGGTGGGAGCAGATTTGAGATGTGAAGATGCTTCTCTGCAGTAGGAACAGGGCGAAATAAATAAATGTAGGGGAATCCTAGACAGAAATCTGTTGTTGGTCTGCAGAGAAATAGAATGTGATTTGCTGGGTTGTTTTGAGTTGTTTTTGAGGTTTGATTATTCCGTGTACTTTAGTCTATTTCTTTAAATCTCTCTGTCTTGTTTCTTGTTTACTTTTTCTTGTTTACTTTAGATCAGTCCTTGTCAGTGTTTCTAGTTATGTCTATTTCTTGTCTCTAGTTATTCCTTGTTACTCTAGTTTAATTGTTTCTTTGGTCTAGTTATACTTTAGTGTTCATTTCCTTGTCATTTGTTTACTCTTTCTCGCCCACTGTGTCATTTTTTTCTCTCTTTCTTGTCACATGTGTGGCCTGTTAGCTAATCAGCCAGGGTCTTTTGTTCCAGCAGTCACCCTCACAGTATTTAAACCTTCTCCTTCTCATTCTGCTGCCTAGTTTCTTTTCTCTAATCCTGTTATACATTGTTATTTTCTCTGTTTGTTGCCTGTTGTTTGGTTTTTTTCTTGGATTTATAGCTTTTGTTCTGCTCTGGTTCCATGATTTTTGTAAGTTTTCTTTTGTTCATAATTTTTGTTAAAAATCCTTCATCTCCAAGCTACCTATGCCTCACTGCATTTGGGTCCAAATGCACACCTACAACATGACATAGAGCCACATTGACTATGCTTGTAAGAAACTTGGGCGTGCTCCCATGCTGACACGGACTCATAACTAAGTCCCGGCTTGTGACGGTTCCTCTGTCACAGTAACAAAATGGAAAAGTTTAAAATCTCTCAGGCAAGTTTTGAGTTTTAATTACAATTTTCAGATGTCTGTACAGTTCAATTATTTGGAAGAGACTGTAAAGAAAGGAGACATGTTTTATATGGCAAAGATAAATATGTTTTGGGTCGAATCTGCGCATAAGCTCAAAACCAAAGCAAGCTAGTAAGATCGTCATTATTGTGAAACGAGTCTGGAGCTTAAATACTGCTACAGCTATGAATCTATGGAAAGTTTTGAGAATTGCTGGTCATTAATACTTTACATTCAGTTTGATTGACCTAGAACTATTGTTGCAAATGTTTACTATACAAAGTATTGACTCATTTAGATGGAGACTCTTTGTAGGTATTAGTTGGTAAAAAGAAATATCGAAAAACCATGCATCCTGTATCTTTCCACTTCACAATTATGCAGTACAGAGGATTGATCTTGCATATCAATAATATAACAAAATATATAACATACAAAACAAATCAAGGGGTATAAATACTTTTGCAAACTACAGCATATTATCTGGGAACCATAACATTCAAAAATACATTTTAAGTTTGCTACATCACAAACAAAACATCAATAAGGATTATTTTAATCTTAAATATTATGTTTTCATTACCAATAAGCAGAAAATGATCATTTTTAACAGAATGGTTTGAAAGCATCAGTTTGTGGAATTGATCTCTATAAATGGTGAACAAAATTACTGAAATAAACTTTAATCATTTTCAAATTTATTCAATATTACTATAAGATATTTGGCATATTTTACAAAAAGAGAGCAATAAGAAATATACACTTGATTTATTTATGTCAAAGGTTTGTCTGTATATTTTAGTTTGATAAGTCTTATAAATTGTAGCTTGAAATACACACATTATGATTGAAACAATTGCCCTGGTAATTGCATTTATTTCCTTGAATAATACCCCACATTCTTTAGGGCAGCGCACAGCCTCCAATACTAACTCTCCATACACCATAAAATCACTCAAGGGTGTTTATTGTGTCTAAATAATGAATAGACACAGCCTTTCCAAGTTGACAGTGAAAAATTCCTGGTAAACTCCCCTGACAGATTGCATTACACAGTAAAATAATTTAGCCGACCACAAACTAAAATGCATGCATTATGCCGTTCTTAAATTAATTTCCTAATTCAGCTGGGGATAGTTATTTTATAGTCAGCGTTTTAAAGCCGAGAGACTGATAGACTGATAAAGAGGGAAGACAAGAGAGTCAATAAGATATGAAGCCCTTGCTTAATATTCTTTTCTGTTTCTCTCTCGTCGCAGATGAACATGGACATTTGAAAATATACCTGCCCAAGAAGCTGCTTGAATGTCTACCAAAATGCACGTCGCTGCCGAAGGAGAGGCACCGGTGGAACACTAATGAGGTAAGGACGCCGCTGCTTATCAGTCCTGCTTCCACTAAATCCATCTCTGCGCAGAGATATCCTTCCAGCAGACACGCTGCTCTCAGAGGCCATTTTTAAACAGATTTGTAAGTCATGTGAACTCTCTTCAGAACAAAGTCACAATCTATTGTAGTGGCTTTAAACAGTGGAGACAAGCTGGTCACATCAGCTTCATGTGAAGGTCCGGGACGAGTGAGTCTGTGATTTTATTCTGTTTATGGGTTGCTGTTTTTAGTATTTTTATTTTAAAGTTGACTTTATATAATTGATCTTAAGAAACCAATTAATTACTTTGACAAACAAGTAACGTTAAAAATTGTTTTTATATTAAATCACAACTTAAAAAAAAAAATCCATTGCAAGAGTGTGATTAGTTTCACTTATAAATATGAGGTAGAATGTAAGAAAATGCAAAAACATACTAAACATTTCCTTTATACTTTGCTTATATCCAGATATTTGTCAGACACTTGCATTTTGATTTTATAATTCACTCTTCAGGATCTTGTTCTTTAAGGAAGCACCATTTGGTATAAAATATTGATCAAAATGTTTATCTTTTGTCAGGTGAAAGTTAATTAACTTAAGACAGTTCAAACTAATTTTATTCAGCTTGAAGAGAAAAACAAAAAACAATTCAGCATTTTACACCGAGAAATTTGTGTCTTGTAAAAAAAATGCACATCCACAAACATTACTTGATTAATTAAGATTCGAACAAGTTAACAATCATTTACAATCTAGGAACTGTAAAAGTGCATAACTAACATCATGCACTTTTATGCTTTTTGAAGCAAGATTAGGCACAAATGCTTTTATTCATAAATGAGGGTACTCTTCAAATACCTTTATTTCTTTTTAAATTCAAAACTGTTCTGTGTAAGAAAGTGGATAATATTTGTTATTATAGAAAATAAGCTGGAATCAGCTGAGCTGAGCTGAAAGTCATATTTTTTAGATTGTCATATTTGTCATTTTAAAAAAGGTTATATAATTTCAAAACGTCTTGTGTGTCTATGTGATCAGGAATTAAACTGACAATATAAACTGGTGTTAATAAAAATTGTGTCTAGAACTTAATCTGCAGGATCAGCGGAAGATTTTGGACAAAATATATCCTTACTATCGGAGACTTTCAAGTAAAAATATGACATGCTGATTTCACTCCTAACAAGTAAGAATGAATGACGAAATTAAATCAAAGATACTTTAATAGAGTATTAGTTCAAATGTGGGCACTTTTATGCAACCTCTTTTTCATTCTAACAGATTTGTTCATTTTTCAGTTAAAAGATAAATGTCACATGTGCAAAAAGGTTTAGAAAGGATTTAGCTTAGCCTTATTTTTCGCTACATCACAAGAAATTGCCTTTTTAACAGTGCTGTGAATGCTTGGCATACAAAGCAAAATATGTTAAGACATAGGGAATAGTTTCTAACAGTTTTTATGATGAATTATGCTCTTGGATTCTAGAAGAAAGTTGACATAAGTCTTAAACATGTTATACTGTAATTCCCAAACAGGGACTTGTGTTGCTTCATTTGCCTCAGCACTCATTTGTCAGCCTGCTCTCCTTCTCGGGGGATAGGTTGATGAATTTATTGCTTTCATTTTCACTATTGATGGATGAAAATCTTGTTCTTCTTTTCAGAGAAAAACTGGTAGTAATTAGACCTAAATACACTCGATGACAAATCTTAAGGCCGATGCGCAAAAATCAACCATCCGTGCTTTGGGGATTAACAAATTGCAGCCATATAAATACAGTCATCTGTGGTGATGAAAGTTAATTGACTGAAAAACAACCAGATAATAAGGCACCAGATAGGGTTGTGTTGTGAAACAGGATATTCAAAAAGATGGTCTGTCAGTTACAGTGAGTAAGTATTTGTTCCACATTGATTTTCTGTTGTCCTTATATTTACAAAATAATTTAAAATATGAACTTTTCTGTTGTAAAGAAAACAAAATTAGAGTCCTCATTACCACAGAAGGGAGTTTGCCTAGCTCTGTATAATTTACATCACTCGCGGTCTCCATCCTCTGTAAGTTTCCATCTGTCATGTCTGGGCTCACACTAGACCTGCCCTAGTTATGAAGAAAATGTAAAACGCTTGTGTGTTTCTAATTGGCTGATGTTGTAACTTGTTTGCCCTGTTTGACCTGCATTGTGCTGCCAGCAGTCTAAATTAATTAACACGGTTTTGAAATTGATCTCAAAATGTAAGTCTAAGCATTTGCTGGGGAAGGCTGTCGGCCACAGTTGTTAGCATGGGCTGTCGTCTGTTACCAAATAAAATCATCTCTCTGTTTTGGTGGCTGGGCTGCAGATTGTTCGTTTGGCCTGCTGACGAGGGAACGCAGTAAAAATGACCGAAATAGGCGGCTTTCTTGGTGTCTCGTTATGCATGCCAATAATGTTTGCCAAGGCCGAGGAGAGCGAGGTAACCTTTCCTAAAACCAAGGACATTTCTTTTTTGTGCAGACCACGCAGATCTCAGTGTTTGTGCCTCGGTGGTGGCAGACAGGCAGGAGGGGAGGGATCAGAGAGGCTCTTGTCGGTGCAATTGTGTGACTCTTACTGAAAGTGACACCTCATCAATTTTGTGCATATTTCTGGCACCCGCTCAGCAGGCTTAATGCACTAATTTCCCCCTTTTGATATTTGAGAAACCTGAGTGGAGTGCATTATTGTATGCAGGTCCAATTCACTGTCATCTCAAACTTTACAAGACAATTTCTACTAAAATACAGAAATGTGTGATCAGCTCAAACGATCACAAATCAATCACATAGATTCAAATTCGATTCAATTTGATCCTGGTTATTATACAATGAGGTCAAGGTCAGTCTAAAATCCCAACTGGTGAAAATAATCTTTTTAAAGTAACCCAGCTGGTTCAGTTGTTGTTTTTTGTCCAATAAGCATTTTTTTTTCAAAAATAAATCTGAAGAAAGAAGCTGCAATAACTCTGTTAATAAATATCAAGACCATGAGCAAGACTGAGACAAAACCATAACTTTGAGGGAGATGAGACGAAAGAGATACATTTTCAAAGAGCATGTCGTCATAATAATAGTTGTTGCTGCAAACATTTAAGCAAAATCAGCGAAGACGACGACTCCAAGTGAGCGACTTTCAGAGGTTTGTCTGGCTCTGTTTCACAAACAAAAAAACAGATATATTTGTATTCAAAAATGTTTCTTCTCTTGTTTTCTCATTGTCTTGCTCTGCTCTTCTCATACAGACAGAGGGGGTAAAGTTGAAATAAAAAAAAAAAAAACTTCCAAGGCTTTAATTGTGAGTGAGGTAAGGGATGTTGTAGTTGTGGTTCTTGAGAATAAAAATCCCCAATCCGACATGTCCGAGACATAACAAAGACTTTTTACATCTGCAAATCACTGCACACCTTTGCGTACTAAACCCATAGTAGATCTTGGGTATAGTTCTACCATAAATTTTGTCGAATGCGATTTACTTGAAATAAAATTTAACTATCCCAGTTGGATTTTTCAAACTTCTACACATTTACATCACTTAGTTAAATCCCCAGTTCAGAAAACAGCCAGAAGAAGAGAATATAAAATGTTCACAGAAAAAAATTCTAAATAATAGCACAGTTAGAGTGATCAGTGTCTGGAGAAAATAAAAGGAAACAAGTGTAAAAACATATTGAAATTACATGAATCTGGTCTGAAAGGACAGAAATGCTGAAAGAACTACACCGATTTCCAAAAAGGACTCATTATGTTCTGCATGTGGCAACAGTCCCCTGTATTCTTTTTATGTTTTGGCCAAACAGTGAGTTTCTGAGAAGCATTTTCTTCCAAAGACAACAACCAGTCCTGGCTTCAGTCTTACAGATCATGTGCGTGAGGAGGTTCCAAACATCTTTATTTTGCACCAGAGGCATTTTAACCCAAACCTGGATGTGTATGCTAGAAAGCCGAAGATAAAGATTGATTTTAGTTTTTACCATCACAGTTACTCTAAGCAAACATCCAAATCCACATAAGAATAACCCCCTGAAAGGAAAATTACAGTTCTGGATCGACATATTCAGAGTTTAACAGAAAATGACTCGTCTACAGAGAAAGGCGTTTGGCTCGCATGTTTATACTTACACATCTTGAAAATGGCTGTGTAATGCTTACATTTTTAAGGAAAACATGCTTTGTTAGGTGAAGACAAATTAATCGTCCATCATTTAAACTACTGTTTCAGAAACTGTTCACACAAAACAAGCTGTGATTTGTTGTATTACATGCTGACTAACTCTGGTTAGCCAAGGTTAAATTACAAACAGTAAGCATCAGAAGTTTAATTTAGTCAGGAACTCTGATAACTATCAATTAAAAATAGTTTGGGATTGGATCAGGACATCCCTAATTTCCCGTGTTGCTGGATTATTTTTAGTTGGAGTTCATTTATAGCACTGGCGAACCTCCAATAAAGAATTCCTGACTTGAGAGAAAAACTGCTTAAAAGTTGTATGAAGGAATATTCATAAAACATTTATTGTCTCTCTGTACCGCTGTCCACTTTTCCCTGCAGTCGCTTCATGTTCAGTTTTGGAGTTGTTCTGTTTTTTTATAACACTTGCACAGTACTTTTTGAAGGTGACTGAGTCTGGGGTTGTGGTGTTATTGGTGACCTGAAGTAAAGCTGAAACAGAGCTATTCATTTCCACCCACCTCATGACTCCTCTGTGTGGTTTGATTTGAAGGAGGTGCTCAGGAATACATTTTCAGCATTTACTAGAAAATTAAATAAACCAATCGAATCAAAATTCAGGGGAGAGGTTGAATGGCATCTCGTCAGTGAGTCATGAGAAGCATGCAAGGTAGGGATATGCGGGAAGCCTTCGAATTATCAGAGGGACAGAATTACCTGACAGTTATTAACACAAACAAGCTTCCACTGAAAGAAACAAAACATAACTGCTTTGTTTGAAGCATCTTTTTTCAGTCCCGTTGCAATTACCAGGGAAATTTCTGTGATCTCTCATCTGTCGATGTGTGACAAGGTGGTAGCAGGGCTTATAGTGAGTAAGTCGCCATAGCGAACAGAATTTCTTTCAGAGAGTCTGTATTTACCTTGTTGGTTGTAACCGCTCTTTCAGCCGTCGATGTCATCATGCCTCTCAGGTGAAACACATACAAACGAACATTCACAGCATTCCCCTCAGGTCTGAAGCCAACTGTCTGTTTGGCGCTCCAGCACAACAACCTCTATTTTGCCAGACGTTTGGGCCGAGATTAGAATCTTTTTAGAGGAGGACATCTCACACAGGAAAGGCTTTAGGCCTATATCCCTCTCAGGATCAAACAGTCGGCTCGATGTTTGGTCGGGCTGGAATGCAGGACTGGAGTTGCTGTCAAGAATTACAATTTCACCTACAACTGCATTTAGGTTTATCTATATGATTCACTTCGGATTCATATGGCTCAAACTATTTATAGTGTTTAAAGATGGTGTAGCTAAATGTGGTCATTTTGTTTTGTGTAGAATAATTCTTTTCATCTTCAGTGCTTAAAAGTAATCATACTCCTAGAACTTTAACTCATTTTGTTGTTTTACTAATTTCAGCCTAAACAAAACTGTTGTGAAGGGGAATGAAACTAATAGATCCTGCCTAAAATAAGTTTGCAAATAAAAATCTGAAAAAAATGTTAAGTGCATTTGTGTTCACCGTTACCTCTAAGTAAAATCCTGTTAAATCAAATGCTTGCAGAAGTCACCTAGTAATAAACATCGGTTAAGTCAATGATTAGATTGTATTGAAGACTAAAGCAGGTTTAGGTATCTTGCTTCTATAGGTTTCACACAAGAAAAAATTTAATTTTCAAAATAAAACCTACACAACATTCGTGATCAAAAAGATGTGCTGGTCAGATGAGACCAGATGTTTACATTTTCTGCAGGAAAGTTATCTTATATGTTCAAGCAGAGCTACAAAGAAATAATTAAAATCAAAGCATATTAAGTGTTTAAAGGGCTTCCATACTAAGATCACACTCAGAATATGCAACAAAACTTGCAAACTGAAGATTCTAGACAATACCCATTTAAATCAACTGAGCTTGAGCTATATAAAAAAAAAGAATGGGGGGGGGAATACCCCCAAATTAACTGGAGGTGTAACTGCACTTTTTTCTGTGTAGTTTACGACTCACAGTGACTGAATACAGTTAATATCAGACTCTCTAGATTTTTTTTTTACTACAATCTTTTTAAAACAAATATCTCTTTATATGCACTTTACAATTATGTGCAGAATATGGTTGTAAAACGGCAAATTGTAAAACGTTTAAGGGATATGAATGCTCCTCAAAGGCACTTTTAGTGGTTTTACTGTCCAGTTTCTCTATCCAGCTCTTTTCAGTGCAGAGTCTCAATCACAGTATTTATGTTTTGAATGTTGTATGCTGGATGCGATCAATTGGGTTTATGTAAACTTCTAAGCTTTTAACAAGAGTCTTAAGTGGGACAAACAGAAAACTCCTCAGTTGTGGAGAAGTGACTGCCTTGCAAAGCACTCCGTTTTAGAAGCGGAGGTGGACTAGTACAGCATGAAGACTTGGTCGAAGGAGGACACTGGGTCTAAGCTGGTGTGACACCCTCAGCCTTTAATAAACGCCACAATGCTCTGAGTACTGTGAGCCTCCTCTCAGCTCAGAGGGAACTGCTTCTGAACTGGTGCTGAACCAAAACAGACAAGAGAGCATCAGCTCAGACCTCCACCGGCCTGCTACACATTTAATGCCCTTGTCGTCAGGAATAATCCTCTGTGCCTCATGTCGATGCCAGCAGCAGCACCGCGTGGTGCCTACATGCAATATGCCACCGCTCAGGACAGAGCAGGAGAGCCAGTAGAAACACTCTGCGGACTCACCGGGCAGCGGGTGGAACAAGCGGGGGTGGCAGTGATCAAAAACCACAACAAATGAAATTAAGGCTGTTATCAGATAGATCCACAGTTATCACTGTAAGAAGGAAGGTGCAATAATGACAAATACAACTGGATTCAGTGCAGTGCAATCATTCACTCCTTATCTTTGACTGAAACATAATTTCTGTTAACCGCCTCCACGCCACTTTGCTATCTTAGGCCCTGCTGTTTTCATTTTACGCATCCATCATTTCTATGAATACAACCAGTCAGGAGAATATCTTATCATTTTCACTTAAATGCATCTGTTCCTTGGATAAAGAAATGTCTTCTTTTAATTTATTTATTTATTTTTTTTACATTTTAATTTTAAATGAAAAAGATACGACTACAAAAGCTCTTCATCTTACATATGCGTTATGGATCTCATTCCCTGTTAGCAAAGGGGCAATTCTTATCTGAAGGAAAATTCTACTTAATTAGTATCTCTAGTCTGTTGGAAAATTATACTGCGACAACCCAGTGAGATTTTATAATTATTTTCTAAACCTACATGCATACTTTGGATTTGTTTATATCTTTGTGGGCTGTGGATCAGCTATAACAGCCAAAGCAAAAGATAAGCAAAAACAAAACAAAAAACAAACTAAAAACAGCGAGCACATTTTGGTTTTCATGTTCCAGTCATATTTTACTGTCAGATGTCTCATGCCTTTGCAGTCTTTGCAAATATAAACCCTTTGTGATGCACTCTCTTCCATCTGTGCCATATTTTTAATTGTAGAAGGAAATTAATTGATACAGTGTCTTGAAAAAATATCCACATTCCTAGAATCTCTTCACATTTTGTCAAATTAGATCCTCAGATTTAAATTTATATTTGGACTTTCTTTCAGAGAATGACTCAAAGTTGCACATAAACATGAAAGGAAAACATTTTTTTTTACATGAAAATGAAACAATTGAAACGGGTGCAATCTTTTACCTCCTGAAATCACCTTACTGGTAAATAGAGTCCATTTATCCATAAAATCAGTTGAGGAAACTATTAGTCATACTCCTCAAATTAGATTTTTAAAGACGGGTAAGAGGTCATTGAACCTGTGAAAGAAAGTTCTTTCACTGTTTCAACATACATATTTGAATCAAATTGGTCGCTCATTAGCATGCATCATCAGAGCTGAGTTGTTTGACCATTGAAATTAGCTGTGTTGGAGAAGAGACACTTGTGAAACTGACAGGACTGCTCCCCTTGAGGACTAGAGCTGGACATCTACGGTTTAGAGTTAGGCCAAAACATAATCACTTATCAAACTCCAGTGGATAATCTTTTGCAAGACTTGGGAAGGGATGTGCACAGACACTTTCCATTAAGTTAATCTATTGTGCAAAATGCAAAGGGCATGGATTTAAAACTTGCAGCAGCATTCCCAAAAACACTTGCAGCTGTTATTCCTGCAAAACAAACATGCTTTTCTTCCTAAGGGAAGAGAAGTGCAACAGCTTACATTTTTTTATTCAGAAAACACATGTTCAAAAACATTATGTACTGCTTTGCATAAAATACATGTAAAGTTGCAAAAATATTGGAATTTCCCAATCAATTTCCAACTTATGTAAAGATACAAACATATAAAAAGTTCAACATGTTAGTGAATACTAACATGTTGTTGATGAAACTGGTGCTTACAGCTTAAATTCAAGTATTACCTTCTTAGCTAATGGGAAATATATCAGTTAAATTAAAATGTTGAAGTGATTTTCCTACAAAATAAAACAAAAACCGTACACCCAATTATATTTTGTATTCTCTTTTAAAGAATTCAATAGATCATTTCTTCAGTTGTTTACAACACTGTATTGAATTGTAGCTCAGTCTTTAACAATGAAACAAACCAGATGTTGTGGTGTATTTTTGGCATTTGGTTTGACAGTTTTAGTGCAGAAGCTGGGGCATCCCCTTTAGAGTATCCTGACCTCATTAAAACTCTGGATTGATGAAAGCTTTCTTTAATGGATTAGAATGGCTTTGTATTAGAAAAACCCAGCTCCCAAATAAGCTGATATTTGACATTTTATTGCCTATTCTGTTGCATTTTGGTCATTATGCTGCAGAACCTAAACTGACAGTGTTATTTTCATGGACATTCACCTAATCGAATGCAAGGTCATGCTTGATTAAATGTTTATCTTCATTTGAGCTCCTTGCCATACACGACTTTCTCTGAGGAGAGTAATTAAAATAACTCCCACCATTTGCAAATGTTTACAGAAGCATTCATTAACTTCTCTGGGGCAATCAGCAGAAATTAAAGGTCATGTTTGTCCATCCTTCTGTTTATTTGTTAGCCATAATTTTGGGGGATTTTTAAACATTTTTTTAAGGTTCTATGTATGTCCATGAACAGGTACTGAAAATCTGAATTATGTCGGACTTGATCTGAATCTGCAAATTATATTTTTATGCCAAAGTTTAAGGTTTTTATTTGTTTTTTTTTTCCAGATCTCTCATATTTTCAGCCTGCTGCTAAACCACTCTGTTGGGAATTGATTGGGAAATGCCAATATGTATTCCTTGAGCAAAAATAAAGTTATTGCATTTTGCTAACTTTTCAAAAACACCCAGGCTAACTTATTTTTGTGTCGACTTATTCTAAACTGAGCATTAAACTGTTTCCAGCCAATTACGGTTTACTAAATTATACATTTCTTGGTTATTTTTTCAATACATTTGGCTACAGGACAGGAAAATAAGGATGTTGTAGAGTTTCTATGGATGACTGACTTCATAGTTGCGTCCCGTGAGCTTGATAGCTTTACTGATTGCTAGTGTTGTAGCGTACTGTGAAGTGTCAATTGCGAGGCTACGGTGTAGCGAGGCAGCTGTAATGGGAACCCACCGGTCAGGTTATTCGGGGGGGCTTCTGCATGCTGCAAGGACCTTTTTCTTTTTCCCCTGGATGTGCACATCGCGGCAGGGGTCCTCAGTATCCTCTGAAGACCGGGGTATCCACTCAAAATTGCATGACCTCTATTGTAGCGTATACAGGTCACTCCACCTCCTGTGGGAAGCCTCTAAATTGAACCCAGCTTGTGTCTTCGATTTCTTCCCCATCTCTCACTTCCTCCAGTTTCCCTCCTTTCTCTTATCTTCCGTCTCTTTTCCTTTTCCCTCATGTGTTCACTGAGCTGCAAAGCTATTCAGGTATAGATGGAAAGATCGGTTCCTTTCTCTCTGAATTGCTTGGTCAGGATTTTTCTTTGCAGAACCATTTTTGTAATGGAGTTTAACTTTATTTACAAGATAAAGGAAAATGAGTTCTGCATTTGATGTGCACATCCACGCTTCAATAAAGTGTTATATTGTTCCATATAGACGTCTGCGTGAATGAATACTTGCCTGTCAGGCGCAAGAAAAGTTGAATGGCAGTATTACCATATTGTGTACCATCAGACCTTTTTGAATTTATCTAATCGTTGAACTTTGTAAATCATAGCCACATGCTGTAGAGTTTTGTTAATATACCAAATCTGTTTGTGAAAAACAAAACACCTTCTGGTGTCTCTGGATTTCTTTCCTGTATTTCAAGTTGTCACTAGATGGAGAACATATCCATATATCTCTTACTAGATTATTGCGTTATATCTGCAGTGACAATTACATTAACATCATGAAACCTCTGCTGGCGTGATTAAGCTACGTAAGCTATTTTAATGTTAGAAACCAGTCACTTTCATTACTTATTAAAAATGGTCTAATCTTAAAATGAGTGAAAAGAGTGGATTTTTTTTCCCACTGGATGATTTTTGCATGGCAGAAGAGGTTATTGTTCTTAGACCGAAAGGTCAAGACAAAGTGACCTGGAGAAAAGCAGTTGAAGTAAATGCGAACGGTCAAACTGCAACGGCATTCTAATCATTTTTTACACAAAGGAGAAATGACATCGAACAGGAAAACATTTTAATAAAAAAAAAAAATTCTGACGTATTTGTCTGCTCAAAGAGGAGGTACATCCAAGACAAAAAAAAGATTACACTTAAACAAAGAGGGAACACTCAAATAAGATGCATAGAGACTGACTGCCAACAAAATTAAAAGCAGCTTTAGCATTTAGTCATATTTACCCTGTGGAATACAAAGAAGTGGTTTAACGTTCTGTCACAAATGCATCTGGAAATTGCTGCATACAAGAGGGTCTCTGCTAAAATACTGAAGCATAAAATTACTACACTCTGAATTATGCATATGGCTTCAGATCAAAAGTATTGTTCATGACCGGTGCTTTATTGTTCAGTGAGTGTACGTAACGTTTTGGGAATAACATCTGAACAATCTGATTTTACAAGCCTACATCTAGAAAAAACGTGAGCTGGAAAGAAATTGTGTTTTCTGTGTAACAGACATGGTTGATGCTGGGTTATTGTACTAATGCTAAACTGTAAGGCTTGAACAAGATTAGAAAATTACCAATATTTTATGTTGCATAAATTTTTATTTTTGATATCAGGTCTGCTGTATTCTATAATAAAACAAACTATATGTGAAAAATGGTTGTAAAATGCAGATTAAATGCATTATCTTTTCTTGATGTCTCTAGAAGCACTTTCTTAATCTGAATTGAAAACAGTTGATGTGTCCATTTCTATTTACTCCTGTCTTTGTACTGTTCTGCATCTTCTCCTCCTATCACCCTTTGACATTTGTGATCGCCTCCAACAGTCCTATCAGCCATAAACAGTATTAATGGTTTTAGGAATCGATTTACAGTTTATGTTAGGAGTTTACAAACACTGATTATTAGCACCTGCATTAATTTTGAACTTCTAACGACTCATTTCGGTTGCTCTATTTCGGGTGTAATGAAAATGTGATGCATTTTGGCAGAACTGGTAGAGTTCATTTAAACTTGCTTGTTTCTTGGCACAATCTTAACTTTTAAGCATCGTCCACAGATTTTCAATAGGGTTAAGGTCGTGATAGTCCACAAATCTTCATGCTAGCCTCCTCGTGCATAATTGGACGAGTCGAGGTGAAACTTTAGGACCAACTAACAAGCTTGGTGGAGTATGGATAGTTTTATGCTTAGGGTCTGTTTTGCCCTCATGGTTGATACTTGAATAAAATTGGCTGTTATTGAATTGAACTGATCTGTAAATACTGTAAATGATACTTAACATTTAAGTATGTTGCGTTGTCACAAAAAAGGAATATAAAACCATGTAAAGAAAGGAAACGGATGGTAAGACACTGAAGACTCATGCAAGAGTTTAATAAGGTCAGAGATTAATTCAGGTTTGTGTTTAACTAGATCATTTATAATGTTAAAAAGCTTTTTTTTTTTGTTTGGCATTGGAATGAATCTGTTCCAGTGGAACCTGACAGGGTTTGAACTCATTCCAAAATATTAAACATAGCAAAAAAGTACACATTTTTTGTTTATTTACATTTGGTAATTTATTTTTATGAATTTTATTTTGTTTGATTTTAATTATTGGTTAGAGTTTGTCAGCTGTAAATAATGTATCACTTTACAAATGTTTGAGATGTAACATCATATAATATGTCTTGGAGAAGGTTTGAAATCATACCCATCTACCAACCTTTTTTTGTCTACCTAGCAGTCGATATATATTCATAAAGGTAACAGACATTAAAATGGACACTATTAACTTATTGGGAAGACTTTGATTGAAAGCCAGGATCAACTTTTTATGAAATAATGTTTGATAATTTGATTTATTATGTTCATGTGGAACTATCATAAATAAAATTTAATAAAATGTGTACTTTATTAGCAGTAGTGAAGAGAAAAGATTAAACCTCAATTCTTCATTCCAATATGGATAATTTAAGTGTTTTCTGAAGCCTGGATAGATGACTTTAAATAAATATACTTAATTTCTAAACTGATTTCACAATGTAATGCTTGCTTCAAAAGTTGGTGTGATATTTCTGGTGTTTTATCCATCACCTGTAGTTTCTGACCACATCCATTTTAGACTCAACACTCTTTTCTGATTGAGCACATCCATCAAGACTAACTCCTTGTGGGGATCTCCAATAAACTTGTGCCTTTGCTCGGCTGAGTTCGTTTTTCCGAACCTTTTCCTTTCAACCGTATTTTTGTTGTCCATTTTTAGATGTTCTTAGTTTTTTCCTGTAATGCTCCATGAAGCTCCGTATTTGTTCAGCTCTATTGCTTGTCCCATTTTGTATTTCACAGAGGTTAAACAACAGAAGCACACCATGTTTCTTTTTATTTTTGTTCACAGAGTAAAAGCATAGCTTCAGCTATTCCTTAGAGGAAAGAGGATCTTTTTTAGAGTATCAAAGAAGCAGATTGTTTCCACGCTACAAACTGTAACATGTTCGGATGGAGCTGAAATCGGAAGATGCTTCATCTGGCTCCGGATGGAGGGAAGCTGCCCTGACTCAAGAGTTTATGTTTCACAGACGTTCTCCAGGAAATCCCTTTGACTGTTCTTTGGACTCAGTAGGAGGCCTAATCAGTGGAGGGCCACATGGGTTCTTCTGATTCATGGCATCCTTCCTGCTTTCCTTACTCACCCTCTTTGGTCTATCTTTCTGTATCCCTATCTCCGTCTTACTGTCTCTCCTGTTGTGTGTTGCTCTTTGATCTTTAAAGATCCTTGAGAATGAGGAGCCAGCAACAACAGCAGGCTGAGATTCTCTGTGGGCCCGTTTGGATCCTAGCCCATCATGCCCTTTTCTATCTGATGGACAGCTCCAGGCATGGCTGTGCCTCTACATCCCAGCTACATCAGGCGTTCATCAAAATAAACCACCTCACTGTCAGAGAACTGGAACAGAGGCTAATGTTGACCTTGCTTTTAGCAACAGGGATGAACAATAAAATACAATCCTTTTCTTGCTTTTATCAGTCATTTACAGTAATGTCTAAAAGTTTTTTTACTGCTCAAGGAAGGGTGCTAAGCTGAGGTGTGCAGTTTTGACACGTTTTGCAGAAAATGTGCTCTTAATAGACACATTTGTCCATGTACAATTTGTATTTTTAGCTCTTCGACTGCATATGTTAGACATCTTTAAAACTCAGAGACAAGGGACATGGGTATTTGGCAGACTCTCATGTCTGTGCTCAGACATGGGCACACACAGTGGGCTGAGTGGGCTGTTATATTCTCCCCTTCTACAAACATTTTTTTTTTAATCTGAAAGCAATAGGGATTTGTAACATAAGAATTCACTAGCAGATCTGTTAAGAATCTGAGTCAAATGCCTTCTCTTTGGAAATCAAATATGCTTTACTTTTTAACTGATATATGTTAAAAGAAAATACCAACATTCTTGAATTATTAATATTGTTTTCCTCAAGCATATATGGGTCCATTTGCAGTCCTGCAAAACCACTTTTATACTCATTTTCAAGGGTATATATATCTCACTTTGTAACATAACTCCTGCATAGGTAACACTGACCTTTTGGATAGTATATTTGTCTTTCAGTATAAAAGGTTATTCCCTTGTAAGTTCATAGGTTTTTCTTATCAAAGGTCCAGATGGATTCAGAGAAGCTGGAAGTCCTTGAGCCCTTTGTTCACGTGAAGTCCATGTCCTCTTTAAGATGTTTACACATCAATAAAAATAATTTGAATTTGAAAAAATAAAGCCGACAAGGACGTAATGATCCATCCCACAGGCCCCAGAAATCAGGACTGAACAAGTTCTTAAAAACCCTTTTTAGCCCAGGAAAGGTTGAAACGAGGGGGCTCTCACTGGGCTTCTCTTCTGAAGCCCTTGTTAGAAAATTCAACCTGTATTGTTTCCAATTATCTTTTCTTTTAAAAGTCACACATAGGACGGGCGTGACTCAATCTACTTTGTGCTTTTGCTCTGTTGTGCTTTAGGCACCTGAATGCCACAAAGCAGCTTAGCTTCCTTGCAGCATTCACTCTCTCCCTCTCAAATTCTGTCCAAATTGAATAAAATGAGATGATTTTTTTGTTTTTTTTCCGCTCTGCTCTGCTCTGCTCTCCGCTTTGTTTTTGTTTTGTATTTATGCATAATTCTGCCTTCCACAACAGATCTGCACAACTTATTTGAAAACTATCTCTGCCAGGCAAAGTTGATGGAGTCACTGCAGGGGAGGTGCATGTGAGCAATATTCAGAAGTAACTTTGTCATACTTCACTACAGAATAAGGATTCTGTTGCTTTGAAAAATATCTGAGAGAGAAAAAAACACTACAAGGATGACACAAAACTTATGAATGATGTGAACAAGTTTTTAATTAAACAAAGTACACAGATAGGATTTTTACTTCCAACATTTCTAGCGCTGTATTTTCAGATACCCAGCTTATTTAATCCCTTGTATGTCAGAGCTTGTAAAGCACTGAACCTGAAACGTTTTGGAGTGAATGTACATTACAGATAGCTAAAATGTCTACCACAGCACTCTGACTCTCTCACACTTAACAGAGGTTGTTAGTACTTTCTTCAAACAGTGACAAAAGTCTGAGTTTTTTTCTTTTATCTGTTGAGTATTTGACTTTTTCTTATTTTTTATTATGTTTTTTTGATCAGAACTGTTGGAGCTTCATGTACCTATGTCATAGTTTTAGGTTAGCATCTGCAGTCCGGGTTCAACTTTAACATTGATGTGTTGAGTATTGCTAGAGTTCTTAACAACCTGTCCTGTCCTCCTCCACTCCCTTTTTCCCCATTCCCTTAGCCTGTCCTTTAGCAGAACCTTGACGCACCATTGAAATTCTGCACTGCCTTTTGAAATCTCTGTTGATGAGGCAACATGGACCCTCAGTGGCTCTGCTGTTCTCCCACTGCAGGGTATTTTTCAAAGTCATGTTTATATACTATAAGTAGAAAGGAGTAAATGTGCTTTGATGGTATCTAACAATGAAAATGCTTAGAAATCTCCCCTGGACCTGAGGCATGAATGCTTGTTTCCCTTATGCACTTTCTCAATAGGGCACGCTCTTGACTATGTGCATTTCATGCATTAACTCTTAGGTTGTGCCATTTGTTGGCAATGATGTGTGATGCACAGCAAGATGGCATACAAATTATTTTTTATTAGTAATGTGGAAAAGTCAGCTGTGCCTTCTAAAACACTTGTTACAAGAAAAATCACATTTTGTTTCTTCAGAGTGACAGACTTTGAAGTATTTTACTGGGATTTTATGTGATGGGCCACAGCAAATTAATGCATAATTATGTTGCTCGTTGAGCATTTGTATTCAGCTACCTTTACTCCGCTACCCCTAAAAATATCAATTGAGAATCTGTGCCAGAATGTAAGAATGGCTGTTCAGAGAAATTCTCTTTCAGGTCTGGCTCATGTTGGGCTGCAAATCATAGAAAATGAGAATTATAAAAAGTATCAACTTGGCAAAGCTAAATACAGGTACACTCCAAATTTGTATTCATAAATACAATATAAAATACTTTTTTGTTGCAGATAGAGAGGAGAAAATGCAGCAAATGGCCATATACTGGGAAAGGAACTCTGGACAGCAGCATCAAGGAATATAGTCTCTGCACATGGTGCGCGTGTTCTACGCTCTGAGCCACCCAATGCCCCATAAAATACTTTTTAAAATAAAGATTTACCCTTAAGATACGTTTCCTGTCTACTGACTTTCCAGTTATCATCCATATTTTGAGAATTGATTATAACTGGAAGAGAGACGTTCCAGTAAGACTTTCTGCAGATGTGTGTGTGCATGTGTGTGTGTGTTTTAAGGCGTGCCTCTATTGCCATTCATGTAGTGTTGGGGTTAGGTCAATATTATATTAGCACTGCCATTGCATTTTCCACAGCTCTATGAATAATGTAAAAGTGAGATATCCCTTCATACAAATACAGCCCGTTATCGCTCTGAATGCATGGTAGACGTGAGACAGTTTATAGTTACTTCCAACAAATTTGATTAAACTTATTGCACAGAATCACCAAATGAGTCTAAAGTTTTTTGTTTTTCTGTTTTTCTGTTTGTTTTTTTTGCGACAGGAGATAGACCTTTTCATTTGGAAAAGAGACCTTATTGTGACCTTGTTGGAGACGATCAATGGCCTTTATCTCTGCCGATGCATAATAAATCCTACGGAAGGGTTGGTCCACACATGGCTGTAATGTATTGAGCTACAGCACAACATTTATCAACTGGACTTGGTGGCTTAATAATTTAGGTTTTAATCTGCGATGGTACTCAGTCAGTGGCATCCAAACAAGTTCGGTCCACCAAGTTAGATTGATGTGTTCCACACAGAGTAAAGAAAATGCAGGAATAGACCTTTACTCACTGTATTAAACCGGGAAAGTGGAGTGGAACTTTTCATTTCTCCTTGCTACACTACAAAATATTGAAAAGGTCAAACTGGGAGGTCAGGAACAGCATTTCTTTGTGGTTTGACTCTGTCTCACAGAGTGTACAGCTAATAAAACACCTGCACATTTGTAGGTTGGAAAACAGAATCAATCTTCTAGCTTTCAGAAAGCACACACAAACAACTTTGCTTGAAGGCAAGGACACAATCATATTTAGTGGAATGTCTTATACTTCACTGATTTTCTAAACTGTACAATAATTTATGTCATGCACAGTTGTTAACTGTTCTATCAGTGCCTCAGGATACAGCTTTCTGAACCGACACAACAGCACAAACTACTATTATTGGCAGAAGAAAACTGCTCTAATTTACAAGAGCAGACTATAGATTTTCACCCAGATCAAGTCAGGAAGAGGATGTTAGATTCTTAGTTTTGAAATAATTTGAATAACATGCAAGCAACCTTATTTTCTCTTTTTGTGTTTCACAGTTTTCAGGAGTCTTGAACTTGTTTCGATATGAGTAATAGTGAAAGCTAGACTTTCAGTCATTCATTTAATAGAAACTGCTGACATAGCAATAGACATGTCTTTCTGTAAGACGAGAAGAACTTCAATTTCTCAAACAATCCCACATCAAAACTCTGAAGGCTGACTTTTAAATTAAATGGAAACGGCCAGTTTAATCTGTTACTTTTTTTCAGGTACCTGTCCTGTGCTTTTTGTTTTTCTAACTTCTCACATCGCTGTCTTTTGTTTCTTCCTATTTCTTTCCTCTCCTGTTGGATATTCATACTCTGTATTAATGAGAATTTTATGTTACTGATAACTTTCTTTAAAGCAACACTAGATTACCATACTCATCATGAATACTAAACAAAAGAACGGGGCGTGCTGAACCTTGATCCTAAATTTCCCTTTAGCCAAATTACATTCTCCAAGATGAAAGAGCGAATTGTTGTGATAGGCTGATCAAAGCTCCTCGACGGAGGAACACCTGGAAAGCCAATGGATAATACTGTTGGAGCAGTGAGGGCAGTTGGTTATATATAATGCACATGATTATGCAAACTTTTCCTTGATGGTCTTGACTTATTTATCTAATTTACATCAGTCTTTACACCTGTTTGGCACATCTATTTTTTTTAGCACATCTATGCATGCAAAAGCTGTTTGTCCTTGTTAGAGAAATAGCCTGCAAATTTGTCCAAATTATACATGTCCTTTAAAAAAACCCAGAAAATATCCAAATCTTTGTCCTGAATTTATTTATCTATTGTTTTTCCTCTCACATCATCTTAACCTTTAGTTACTTATTGTAACAGTATAAGTGTGATATAAATCGCAAGTGAGATTTGAGCATTTTTAGAAGCATTTTTTTAATGACCATTCAAACTAAACTGAAATGCTATAGCTGAGGTACATACTTAGGGAGTGATGAAATGGCAATGTACAAAATGGGCGTACAAACCTACAAGAGGGTGAACTGAACCCCCGTCTGCAGGATCTGGAGATGCAGGCTGGGATTTAAAGCCAGAACGTTCTTGCTTCCAGGGCAACATTACAAATCTAACATGAATGCTGTCATACAGATTAATCATACTCTACATGTAGAGGTCATCGATCTCCCACTTGATAACTAGTTGATGAGCACAAGCCTCTTATTTATTAACACCTTCACAGACACATTTGAAATCGTTTTGATTTAATGTTAACTGAGAGAGAGGCCCATTGCACAGGCTCAGACGTGTTTTTCAAGATTGCATCATTTTGTGCGAGCCAATAGCTGCGTCTGTATACTGATGGAAGCAAAGGGTTTGTTTTTATCTGGTGTGAAAAATAACATAAAATATAATGACATTTTCAGACACAGTCTTGCTGATGTGCAATAACACATTAAAGAAAAAAACAAGAGTGTATTGTCACTGACATAATGAAGTGCACTCGCTTCCTTGATGCAGCCCCCAAACCTGTTAGCACAACATGCTATCCTCTGCCAGTTTGCTGACATGATGGCTTTTCCAGTGAGTGAGCAGGTCTGCCAATAGCGTCTGGGCCGAGCTCAGGGTGGTGAAAGGATGTGGGGACGAAGCTTGGCGCTACTCTATAAATACTCCTTCCATACTAATATCAAATCAACCTCTGAACACTAAAGAGTAGGCGTAGGTGTTCGGGGTGTTTTTCATACACGTCCCTGGAGGTCCGAGGGGGTCCCGAAAGGTCACGACAACGCTCAATAGCACATCCACATGAGTGGGTTTGTGCATTGATGTTTATCGTAATGGCTGTCACAGATAAAAAGTATCATTAGAATTAATTATCCATGGGTGGATGGGATAAGGCAATGAAACTGCTGCATTAAGCTGCAGATGCATTTATGCCACTCCAGATAAGTGAATGGGAGTTAGGTGAATGAGTAATTTATACATTAACAAAATATAATTACCTTAATTTTGTTGCCATATACTCCCACTGATGTCTCAGCTCATTTTTTCTGAAGACATTTAAAAGTTAGAGCCTACATAGAAGGTTTATGTCTTTTTTTATTATTTTTGGATAATGGCTAAAGTCATGTTTTTTATATTTACAGTATGTGCTGCTACCTTTTTAGTTAGGCTTTTATATGAGATTACAAATTCCAACAGATGTACTCTTTTAATTAGCTCTGACCACATTCTTCTAAATGTTTTCTTGATTTAAAAATAAAATCAGCTTGGTTTGCTTCAGAAAACAGAACAAATCAAGCACAGTTTTGTTCATAGTTGGATAACCATGACCTCTTTGATTAGGGAACATAAAATGAAAACACTGGTATTGATGATTTTTTGCCCCAGATCCAGGTTGAGTTCAGATTGCCCCCTTCCCGCCATCTATATAAGAATACACATTGGGATGGTATTCTTAGGTATTTTCCTGCCATTCCTGAAAACAAATCATTTTGTACCCAGGTACTGAAATTTATGCATTAATTCATCTTTTTATGTAGTCAGGTATTTCAATGTATTATGCAGATAAATGGTGATAAAATGCTATTTTCTCCCTGTGTTTTATCTTATTCATTTTATACTTATTTCAAATTTGTCTTTGAAATAAAAAGCTAAAAATACAAATTGTGCATGGACAAATAATTTTTAATTATTTTGGTTCCCATCCTCATTTGGGCGAGTTGAGACTTTAGGGTTATGACCTCTGAGCAAACCAGAATAACTTGAAGCAACTTCCTTCTGAAAGATGTAATTTATTTGAATCATAAAACCACATCTCTCAACACTTAACTCCGAAAAGAATATAGAAAATTACTTTCAGTCGGTTGTCAAAGTAGGTACGAAATGTTCCCCATGAGGCTATGAATTGCCCAATAATCAGTGTGAAATATCCTCTGGTAGACCAGTATAAAATGCCCAAAACTAAAGGTAGCAAATAATGACAGCGCAAAAAGACAAGCATCCTCATCATCATAGTCATATAGGGTTTAATTGGCGAAGCATCCTTACTCTGTGTTCAGTTCAAGTCCCTCTTCCCTACAGCTGTCCCTTGAGCTGCCACATTTGGGGAACCCCTGATTTAAAAGGCAAACTCGCCAGCCTGATCCGCTGACGGGGCTTCTGGTGCCGATGATGATGAAGTTTCCAGGGAATGGATGATAATCCTGACATGACATCCTCCTGAGTCAGTGAGCCATGCAGTATAGATATGGATGTGTCACTGGCAGATTGGGAGGTAGATTTCCCATCTACACCTCCTGTGGTGGTTGGTGCCTCAGGGGAGCAGCTATGTAAATAATGAATGCTGCGGGTGTGAAACATGCACAGATAACCTTCAAGACAGCTGCGGATCAGTGCCTTCACATTAGCTGATAGGATTAAGGTTAAAATCTACAGAAACCTCTCCATAAGAAAACAAATCTTGCCCTCACGAAGGTGTGGGTTACATCGGTACATTGTGTTCCATGATAAGGACAGGTAGAGGAAATTTTGGGGTACTAGTAATGGTTCAGCAATTTGGTGATGGAAATGATAGAGCTTCACATTTCTGATTTTGCAGGTAGATTGAAATGATCTCACTCACCAAAAGTCAGAATTAAATTTGGAGAAACGTTAAAGTCATAAGATGATGACTGATAATTTAAAAAATATAAATTCACTGCTAGAGATCTTTTAAAACGTATTTATGTATTTTTCAGCCACATTATGCCATTTTATAACACAATCAAGTAACTGTTATATCAAACATAATTTAAAAGGAACATGATACCCTGAAATTGTGCTCTATCTCTTTAAGAAGTTCCTACTCTTTCTGACATAACACCTTCATCAAAACAATGCTTTTCCGGTGGGGTGTGTATAACCGTTCATTACAACATTGCAACGTTAAAAAAAGCTCAAAAAAGTTTATATCATATTATTAATATTCTTCTACGTTAAATGTTAATCTAACTAAAATACAGCACAATCAATTCAAAAGTCATCTATTAACGAGTCAGTCTGTGTGTAGTTTAATTTTAATGTAAAAACAAATTTTCTGTGATGGCCTCAGAGACACTAAACATCTGAAAACTTGAATAATTATATTTTTTTGGGTTCATTTTAGTTATATGCTTCTTTTGCTGGTACACCATATATAACCCAAAGAAACTATGTATGTTTTAGTTGTGATGTAACAAAATTAAACATATTTAATTCTTATAAACACCTTTGTAAGGCACTGTTCCAGTCGGCTGGGTTTTAATAGGAAAGCTAATACTTTCAGTATTACTCAATATGGTCAAGAAATTCTTGGAGGGATAATTTAATCTTTACTTTCTGAGAGGCAACATATGTAAGCATCAAAAATAGAGGAAAATAGTAAAAGCAAAACTAGTTCCCTCTGTTATACCATCTGTCTGGAGAGGACTTTGTGAACACAATAGCCTCCTGTTTCTGCAGTTTCTCTTGCTCTCAAGTTAGGTCTCACTGTGCAGCCAAAGATATCCCACAATTATCTCATCTCCATCGTGATGGATGTCCTGCTTCACAATCGCTTCAGGTATAGTGACATCACAGAGTTAGAGGCTTGTGGGAAAGCTAATAGGAAACAAGATGAATGCACCAGAGAATAAAACCCACCATGAATGACCCTCCAATCACGCTCTGGTTTAGGTGTGATGAACACTTATAAGTTGCAAGCTGGAAATTATGGATCTGGAAATGAGTGTCCTTGCTTCTTATTATTTGTCTGTGAGGAAATTCTTCCTGGTGTAATAACTCATTAAAATTGAGTATTGAGTATGAACAGCTGTAACACAATGACCCCTATTCATCAAAGATATTGGCCCTTGCATGTTTTATAAGGTGTTTCTTTCCGTCTGTCTATATGGTCTGTCTCTGTTTCCCTGCTTCCACTATGGGAACAATGCATTTAAAAACGCAACATATTGCTTTGCATATTCAGCTCACATTGCCTGAAGGTCAGGGACTGATGATGCCCATCTGTCTTTGATTCTTTCTCCCTCCATTTCAGTGTTTACGGTCTGAGCTGGAACGGTGCAAATAGAGGGTGAGTGGAAGAGAGGCCGCTGAGGCAATGAAGGGTTCGGGTGTCTTTCTTAAGCTGAGCTCCAGGCTGGTCCTGAAGGACGACTAAACCCAGAGTCCAAACTAAGCTTAGGGAGCCGGATGGAAGTTAATCCCTCATCCTCAGGCAGGTGTAGCACAAAGGCTAAACATATACATAGGAAGACCAACCAGGGATGAGAGTTTGGATAATTGAAGTCTGCTAAGAAATGAGCATTTGCACCCTTAGGGTGACCAAGCTCTGCTTTGTGGTATTACTTCTTAATGTTATCAACGTATAAGAAATAGGGATTTTATTCCCAACCTTTTTAACATTGTTTATTGCTACCCAGTTTGGGAATTTAGGCGAGCACTGAGGTGGGAATACATGTAGCGATAGTGGATTTACCAAGTTTCCTCCATATCTACAGTTTTATAAAGCAGTTTTCCCCATAAATATTAAGCATTGGGAGTGTAGTGGTACACACAAATAAAAAAAAAAAAAACTTTTACATTCAAGAGTCAATGAAAATAAAGATGTATATTTTTTACAAGGAATAAATTATAAATTACTAATTCAGTGGTTTAATTTTCCATTAAAACATGAACAGTACCTTAGCTGTTCTTGTATCACGTTACCATGGTCATCATTAGTAACTGTAATAGTGAATGCTGTGTATAAGATGTGGACACTATAACTATACTTGCTTGTTTTATGATGATCTAATTTACTGTCTAAAATGTTTGTGACAGGGAACTTTGTAATGTGCTGCTTTTACTCTAAACGTTTTTAAAACCTGTGATATTTTTCAGTTTAGTGTCATTGAAAATGGCAACACATGGGTACAAAATGCGAGTATGAATTGACAAAGAGGTAAATTGGTTCACAGACATTGCACTGCTGCTACAAAAAGACTCTAATGTGATTTATGTGTTTGAATTGTTAGTAAGGGACTCTGCTATGGACAGCTGGGCTTGCAATTGTACTTTAGTTTCTTTTAATATTTACAAAACATACAAAAAGGATAAAACCACAAAAGTTTCAAAATATCTATTATCTAAATAAAGTTTTGCTATATTGATAAATTATGTGTGAAAAAAAATTACAGTTAAATTTAAAATTCTGATGAAAATAATCAGAAAATATCTTAGAAGGCGTTGTGGATTTTTAAATTGGCCACTTGCAGTACTTAGATCCTCCACTAGAGGAAATGAGGAAAGTATAGGATGCTATATATGAGATTAGTGAAGAAAGTATAAAGTTTCTGCACATAGGTCTAAGAAATAAATGTATCTGAAGCAAAATAAGTCTGTCAAATGTTTGTAGTAATAGGATTCTGAAATGCCAAACAGTTTGGTGCATTTATCGCACATTTAGGTTGCAGATGTAGAGAAATAAGGCAAGAAAAAGGTTACAATACCAGCCCTCAATGACCTATTGGGAGAAAAAGGTGAATGATCATTTTCTGTTCTACTAGCTGTAATCATTTATGACAACGTTCATTGTCTCTACAAGGTGTCTTCGTCTTTGACTGTCCTGATTCCCCAAAGTAGCAAAACAGCCAAAGTCAAATTGAATCCAGAAAGGAGGATTTTAAACGGAAAGATAAGGGGGCAGATATGCCTTAATCATCATTTGCTCTTGATTAGAAAATCAATGGCCTTTGATGCCAGAGTGCATGTCTGCCTTTGGAGTTAAGAGTGTGACAATGACAATGTGGACTGGAAAATTGGCCTTTTAAACAGCTGCTATCTCTTTGTTGTTTGGAGCACCATTCTTTAATGCAGTGAAAAGTCTCCTCTATCACATAATGTCTGCCTGTCAAAGAAATTACTTTTTTTCCCCTCTCACTCCTCTGTGAAACTTTGTTAAAGAAATCCTTCGAAGCTTAGAAAGCACTGGGAATTTCTTAGTTTGAAGAGCTGACTTTCACAGTATTTTCCTTGATTTATGTAACAGATGAGAAATAAAGTTGTCACTCCATTCTCAGTGGCAGTTTTGGGGATATGACAAGGAAAGAAAATCTTTGATGCTTTTCCAGGTTTACCTGTCAGAAAGGTTTAAAGGTACTGTGTCCCAAGTTGTATTGCAGCTCGACTTTTGCAGTCAAAATAATTTTTGCACTTATGAACTGTTTTCACTCGTTGCGGATATAAAAGATTTACACAGTGCCTGAAGAGTTAACCTTCCATTGTTAGGTTTTTCAATGGGCCTTGTAATGCACATAGGGATTTTTCATATGCACGTATTGAAGTTTAGCCAACATTCTGTAAAATGAATATAAAATTATCTGAACCACCATAGCCTAAGGACTGACATAGGAATATTTTATGTTGTCTTAACCCATTGCATAGAATGTGTAGCCCTGCGTTTTCTCGTCTTAACATGCTGCAGCTGAAGTTTTTTAACACCTTCCCTTCCTCTCTGTCCTGTCATCTCTGGTCTTTTTCCTTTGTGCCATGCTGTTGTACTTGCTGTGTTTTTACTAGCTTTGCATATCGATCCTGCTTTATCACCAGCCGCTCCCCCTGCAATAAGCCAGCAGGAATATGGATGAGGTGTGGTTGGCAGGGGAATGCACTGCTGATTAATCTGCTTGGCATGAGGATATGATGAAAATGCACATTTATATATATCTACACGAACACTGATCTCCTTGTGGAGATCATCCGTGGCGGTAAAGACGGACGGTCTGTAATATGGTAATAAAAGGTGCGGGAGCCTAGGGGGCTGGGTTATCTGTGGATATCCAGAAATACTAGACGCACTCACATTGCTTATGAATGTCTTGCGCACCGTGCACAAATGTAGAGAATTTATTGATTGCTATTCAAATAGAGAAATTACAGCATCTAATCAGAGCAAAGGTATTAGCTGTTGCTATCTGTAAATGGAAATGTCAGCACAAAGCCACTGATCCGTTCCTTTTTAGATTCTTCAAGTCTTCTCACTGAAGATGTGTTGGTTGACTCTGCGGTGGGAAAACAATGTGCTCCAGAGCAGAAAATGATCTTATATTTGTTTTTAGTTTGATTTGCTAGATAATGTAAGGATGCGACTTGAAATTAATACTCAAGTTGATATAAATATGAAACAATGTTTATATTACCTCAGACGAGGAGTTCAATTTTGACTCAGAGCTCAGTCATACTTATAGTAAAAACCAAAATTATTGATTTTGTACTCGTGTTTTATGTTACCAATAATTTTGTATCTATTTGAAAAAGTCACTATAATAAATATTCTCCTTTGGATAACATGAAAATGCTATTATCCAAATAACATTTCCTTATTGTTTGGATGATTGTTTAAATTCATAATTTACATCAATTCAGATTTTGTGGCAGACAAAATTGCTCATACTTTTTGTAAAAATTTTAATTTCTGAAATTAGAGTTTTGAAAACACCTCTGTTTTAAAAAGAAGCAATAAATTTGGATCAGAACTAGATTAAATCATTTCAGTTCTATATTTTTCTTGTTGTTTGAGGTAAATTGGATTTTGAGAGATTGTAAAAAGTATTCTCTGACATGAAATGCCACACAAGGACACAAGAATATAAGGCTTTATAAAGTAACTTTTTTAGATATTGTTCTTTAGCCTTTTTTATTTTAGGTTTCTTTTCCTTATTCCACACTATTTGTTTCCTAAAATCAGAAAGTTATAAAAAGAAAAAAAAAATTAGCTAGAAAAATAGATCCTGGAGAAAGAATGACATGCATTTCTCAGTGCTTTAGAAATAATAGCATATTTTAGAATGGAATAGCAAAAGCAACGGCTTACCACAGCAGAATTTTGGATCACTGTCCCAAAATTAGCCGTGTTTGCAGGTTCACACATTCATTTGATGCAGCACTACTGACTCCTGCTCAT
The DNA here is from genome assembly GCF_027474105.1 of Poeciliopsis prolifica. Classification (NCBI taxonomy): domain Eukaryota; kingdom Metazoa; phylum Chordata; class Actinopteri; order Cyprinodontiformes; family Poeciliidae; genus Poeciliopsis; species Poeciliopsis prolifica. The sequence continues at coordinate 6,049,166 of NW_026562398.1, forward strand.
GTTACTGGTGTACGCTGCCTGTGCAGGAATAGGACAGAAAGAGTGTCGCTGGCATCGCTTCATGACTATTGACAGAGACGAGTTGCAGTCTACATCTCCCCCAAGGCCATAAGTGGGTGGAAGCAGTGATAGTGACAGCAATGGAAGGAGCTGTGACTATCCACTAAGTGCTGAACAAAAGGAGAATAACCTGTCTCTCTGTGTGCTACTTTTAAACTTTGACATAAAAAATATCACAATAATTAGTTAAATCACTTAAAATTAATCTGCTGAGTTTTATAGCATTGTTTATTCTTGGGTTTTTATCAACTATTGTGCCATTTTCTTTGTGGATAAAAGTTAACTGGGGTAACTAGCACTGATAACAGGAATTAGTCTTTGCTCGTGTATAAAACCTGTTCCAACTGTATTTTTGTGAGAGATGTTGTCTTACAAAGATTCTCCAATCAAACACAAACACACCCGACATCACGACTGCATTTCAAAGATCACAAGAAAAAAAAAAGCTGAACTGTGAGGGGAAAATGCTTTAGTTGTTATGCCCTTGACTTGCCTCAGTCAGTTTTGCACTGTATAAAAGCACCATTTAAAAAGAATTACGTAGTCATAACAACCATCTTAGGTACAGTGTTTTGTGTCGTCCTCTGTAGTTGAGATTGAAGTAGAGGCTTTATCTCTGTGGGGAATAGCTGCATCAATCAAACAGCAGTGATATGTCTCACATTTTTACCAATAATGGGGTTGTTTCCTGTTGTGCTTTCCTGATAAGGTTACTGATTTAATATTAAAGAATAGTAGATTACCTGAGTCAAAAGAACACATTCTTGTACCGTGTGTAGCAGACGTGCACAAGTTGAAATACACAAAATAGAGTTTTTTTTACTTGCCTTTCAATTATTTTACTCTCATAATTGCCTTTCTTCAGTGTAATTTGCTGCCTAAGGTCAAAGCTGTAATTCTGTTGGTAAAATAATAAAAAAAACAAACTATTTTTATCGCTTATGGCTTTGCCCGCCATGGTCATTCAGTCTGTGTTTCTCTGGAGAATGTGATGCGGTTTCCACTCTAATCCATACAGCACACGGTGCTCACAGCATGGCTGCTGGCTTCATTGAAGAAACCCTGTGGTGGAACCAGATCGTGATTGCAGGTGTGCATAGAAACCACTTGTTGGCTTGACAAGACGCAAGTTGCAGACAAACAAACATTATGTTCTTTACACTGAATGATGAATCTGTCACAACCCCAGAATATGCTTCTTTTAATACCACCTGCAATGTTTTCAGCTCACTGGTGAATTCCTGTTATGTACAGACATTGCTTTTGTGCTATGTTTCAATATTTTTTTGCAGTTACTTTTCATGTTACGATCAAAAGTTTTAATTCGTATTATTTCGACTGGTTTGCCAATGTTGGTTGCCAACATAAAATGCAACTATCTAATTCAAAGTTGTGCGTGAGGGGAACCTGGAAGACAGATTATTAAAATTTGAGTCTGTAAAAGACCAGGGACTGAGGCTGAAAGATCCTAAATATGTAGTCGGCGCTGTATTAGAATGGTTAAGTTCAAATTAATGTGTCAGACTGAACCTATTAAAGTCCAGACCTAAGTCTAATTGTTCGAAATTTGATGTTCACAGAAATATTCATCCAGTTAAGCTAAGCTTGGGCAAAAATATAAATTCATGGATGTGCAAAGCTGTCAACTGGAAGATAAAACTCCAAAAGGCATTTGGGTGTAATTGCAGAAAGTCTGGTCCTAAAATATATCTACTTATGGTGGTTGAATCTAATAAATGCTTGCCAAACTTTCCAGATTTTTATTTATACAGAAGTTAAAACTCAAGTTTTAACTGTTTTTTCTTCTACTTGGGAAGTACAGTCTGCTTTTTGTTGGTGTATCATATAATTAGGACAGTTAATGTTTTAACATGGTCAAATATGAAAAGGGTATAGAGGGATACATATTTGCAAGGCTGTACCGCTGTTTATTTTATTTTATTTTTACAATTGTGGAGGTTCATTGTATTTCTGCAACCTGATTCTTGATTGGCTTGGTTTTATTTTACAAAGAAATGTGTTTTATTATTAGACAGCTCTTGTCCCTGAAATTTACTTACTAAAAGGGAAGTACATTTGATATACAGCTGGTGACAAATATATTTTAAATGGGCCTAGTTAAAATGATACACTTGTGTCAAGACCATGATTTTTAATCCTGCTGAATTTAAACAGTGGATGCATTATGCACTCTGTGTGTTCCCGAGCCTTTGCTTGGCTCTGCTGTTTAGTACGAGTACCTCTGTGGTCAGAGATAAGGCTGTTATAGCTGTGACAAGGCCTTGTCTTGCTTTGCCATGATGCTTCTATTGCTGCTTGTGCCTGTTTGCTCCCAGGGCCAAAAACAATATGCTGTAAATTGCGCTATGGGCTCTTCAGGTTGATGTGCTGCCTGTGAACGTGATGTGATTGGGTATCGATTCACACCACAATGCTGAAATTGCCTGCCTCATGGACCCAGACACCGGCAGTGACAGCTTCAGTACGGGACAGGAGAAGTGCCATTGCACAGGTCTGTGTCCAGAAGAGGATACCTTCTCTCTGCTCTCTGATCCCCACACTCTCCTCCTCCTGAGAGGGGGAAGGATTAGAGATTAAAAGGACACAGCCCACCTACTGCGTTGCTTGAATATATCACAGCAATGCATACAGCAAATGCAAGTTGCTTCACAAGCAAAGCAGTCCATTTTGATAGGAGTTTTCAATCCCTTTTATAGAAAAATAAAGAAAAAAAACATGTAAACATCTTCTTTTCATTAAACTTTCAGTGATATTTGCACACAGACAGTTTTTTAATCTGTTCAAGCTTTAACATTTGCAGCAGCGAACAAAGACGGGCTAGCTTTCTGCTGGCTTTTCATTAGAAAAGAGTGGTGACACAGCACTGTCAATCTGCATTCAGTATGATTAAAACATGCCCCGGATCCTGTTCGAAGATGAATAATGCAACAGAAATAGCTTGTGTAATGAATAAATGGCAAATAATCCCACTACAATTAACTTTCTCATACATACAATATGCAAACTAGCCATTCTACATCTACTAGTAAAAGATGTCCAGCTGAGTTAAAAAAAGAAACCCTGTACTGATTATTAAATATCCTTGAAGACTCAACAGGCGTGTGCAGGGATTTTATCTATTGTGGTGTCCCAGCGGGATACATCATTATCTAGATTTTAAAGGGTAACTATTTGATGTCAATGAAAGTTGTAAAACAAGAAAAAGAAATTGTTAATTAGTAGCTAATGTAGAACATCTGTAAAAATACCCTATTTGCATACACATTTGCTTTTGTCTGATGCAAAGTTTGGTAGATGTAATTGCTGAAGCTTACATAACATTTAAATTCATTTGCTTTTAAATGGAAAATCTAAGAAGTAGTTGTTTCTTGTTTTTCTTTTTTTTGTAAATCTCAACCATACGCAGAGTAAAAGCCAACATTTTAACCAAGCCCTGTGACTACAAATCAAAAGAACAATAGCCTGAAATTATGCATGGAGAAAGAAGTAATGCAGCAAGAATTAAAGAGACAATTGCTCAAAAGTTTACTATTGAGTCAGTTCCACCTCTGCATGCATTCATTTTTTCTAACTTGAGTTGGGGGATAAATATTTTAGGACAGGAAAATTAGGGGATCCACAATAAATGTTTCTTTTGGCATTATTTTAACACATTGTGTGTTTTTACACCATGTATTATTTTGTCGTAGAGCAGGGATGTCAAACTAATTTTTGTTTTGGGCCATGTCAAAATTCTGAATGTTCTTAAAGGGCCAGTTGTGCCAGAATATATTGATTAAACCAATTAAACTGCTAAAATATCAATAAATAGCTGTTTTTCTTAAGCAGGTCTCATTTATTTTAAATATAAAACTCACTCCCAGTTATTTTCTAAGATTAAGTTACAATCTAATATAATTAAATTCAAATCTAACATACAGCACAGCAAAAATGATTGATCATTTAATCCCAGGAAGTAAAAAACATCAGTGACTCCATCAAAGAAAGAGACACAGCCAAACAAAGAATCACTGTGCTAAGAGTACCTTGTAATGGAAAAATTAAAACTAAGAGAACAGAAAACTAATAGCAGGATTAACTGATAACAAGCCTTTCAGTCAAAGACATGCATAAGCAGGTAGCCCAGAGCACATTCGGTGGGAACAAGACAAAGAAAAATAACTCGGCATTAATGAGCCTCTGTCAGTGGCTCTGTCCAGGTAAAAGACACGTGGAAATACAGAATCATTGTGCCAGATACAATTGCTAACGAAAGCAAAAGGAGTACACAAAGTTACCAAGCAAATGTGCTGACAAGCTCTTGACACTGAGAGACAGCAAAACACAGATTTACTGAACTTGGCATACTTTCCATTAAAAAAACGGACAATAAATTAATGCTGGTAATAGTGACAATCAATGGTCAATTAGGGTGTTTTTATTTTAAAACGTGAAAGGGCTTTGTAATGAAGCTCTCGTAGGAACAAGAGAAAAATATGTCATCATTATTTCTGTCCAAGAAAGACATCTAAACACAGAGGCACTTAGCCAGGTGTAGTTTCTAAGGGACTAATGAAGAGACAACACAAAGTTAATGGAAGCAATACTGTAGTTGCAAATAACGCCGTAAGGGAGAGTATCAAGGCAAGAAAAAGTGTCAGTATATCCTCCGACGGCCTAGGTTAATAGCAGTAAAACTACTGAGATGTACTATATTGCTGAAAGCAATGGGTCACCAGTCTAAACTATTGAGCTCAGGTCCTCCAATCACTTCCATGGCAGTAGATTTATAAAAATTAAGTATTTAAGCATCCCGGCTGCTAATACAAACATTTCTGAAAGAATGGGTCAGTCTCAGTCGCTCAATAAGTTGGTACAGTGAGAGAATGGTACCTTGCCAATAAATCCAGAAGTAGAATATTTTACTGCTAAATATTCAGCAGCTGTTAGGAACGCAGGCACAAAGTTGTAGGCCACAAAATCACTGCTTCAGTGGAGCCTCAGTGGGAAGTGGTCTCTAAGTTTCTGCAGACTGACTAGCTACTGACCTGCAAACTTAATGTGTTCTTCAGATTAGCACAAGATAGATGTGTAGAGAATTTATGGGATTGTTTTCCATAGCCAAGCAGCCAAGCCAGGCATCACAATGTGCAATCGAAAGCAATGGATGAAGTGGTATAAAACATTCAACCACTGGACTCTCGAACAGTGGAGAAATGTTCTCTGGTGTGAAGAATCATGCTGCTCTTTCTGGCATTCTAACGGACAAGTCAGGGTTAGTTGCCAGGAGAACAACTCTGCCCGACTGCTTTGTGTGAAGGATAAAGTTTGGTTTTATGAGGGTTTTGGTGTGGGTTGATTTTCAGGAGTTCATTTCAATATTCCAGTTTCAGTGAAGCTCAGCACTACAGCAAAAGAAGACATTTTCAGCATGCTTTTTTTTCCCTCCTGACACTGTAGGAACAGTTGGGAGATGCCCCCTTTATTTCCAGCATAGCTGTGCATCAGTGCACATAGCATGGTCCATAAACACATGAATGACTGATAGTGCTGTGGACAAACACAACTGGTCTGCATAGAGACCTGTCTTGACTGAGCCTTTGGGATGAATTAGAGGATAGACTGTAAGCTAGAGCTTCTCCTCCAATATTTGTGCTTGGCCTTCTGAATCCTCTACTGGAAGAATGGCTTCAAATTCCTGTAAACACACTAATAAAGCTTGTTGAAGCTTTTCCAGAAGAGTTGAAGTTGTTGAAGCAGCAAAGGATGGACCAGTACCATAAAGTTTTCCTATTAGGAATGGGATGCCATAAAAGTTCATGTCTGTGTAAAGACGAGTGACCCAATTCTTTTGGCAGTAAAGTGTAGATCAGGACAACCTAAGCTTCTCTAGCTATAAGCTTTACAAAATAAGGAAGTTATAAGTCTAGTCTTTAAAGTATATAGGCTACCTGGCTCCTGGACCAAAGACTATGATTTGGTTAGAAAGGAATTGTGCTTGGTAACAGAAATATCTGCATTCCAAGCTACTTTGAAAACCTCCAGTAATCTTACAGTCTGAAGGCAAAGTGATATTTTGGGAATCATCAATCCTAACCATACGATGGAGCTTGACAGTCTTATTGCTGGCAAACAAAGTATTTTTATTGCATGTTAAATGCAGACAATAGGCATTTAGAACAATTTCTAGTGTAATTTTCAGAGCATAATGGTTTATTTTTGTCACATTTCTAGAAAATTGCTTGTTTTATTTAGCTTGTGATCTTTGCTCTAATATTCTGTATTTATTGTAATGAAACCTGATATCACCTGTAAACTTTCAAATCACAAGAATGCTTAAGGCTAAACCCTGTAAAAAACCCTGTAAAAAAGATGCAGAGGACAAAACAACTCCAGCCAGCTGCAGACTGTTGAGATAGACTCCTATGATAAAATCTGCTCCAAACACAACCATTAAACCTGTGGATGGAACTGAAATTGCTCCCTTCCCAAATGAGGCACGTAAAAGCTCTGAAAAGCGTTTTCTGTCATTCCTAATACAAATATTAAATACAGAAATATTACCTTCCCTCACAATATCAAAATCACTTTTTGTCGACTTTCCGAGATCGTAACAATGTTTGCAGTTCAGAAAAAAGTGAAGGTCTCCATTCTTCTCATTTGGCTCAGTGAGTGTTGATATCCAAAGCCAAGGCAGTTTTCTTTACACACAGCAGAACAAAGCATGATTTAGGGAAGTGGGAGGAAAGCTATGGTTGATATATGTGTGTTTTGCTTCATAGGTGAGAAGAAAGATGAATGGATGAGGTCCAAAGCAACCATAATGGCACTCTTGTGCACCATGGAGAAAGGAATAGAAGAAGGGTGTACTTGAGAGCACAAATGCAGCCTCTTTCAATCAGGGCTACCTAAAAGTAAAATTCCTGACAATATATCCTTGTTGTGCTTTCATGATAAGCCTTTTGGTCTGGGAGGGTGGAGAGGGAGTATAAGAAGTGAGAGGGGAAGGTGTCAGGGGGTGCATTAAAGGAGTTGTTGGCTCCATTGAAGACATGAAAAAAAAAATCTGTTTACCTGACCACAACAGCCTTAAACAAAAACAAACAAAAAAAAAGCCTGTCATGGGTGAAAATCACAGAGGAGTGACAGCACAATGTTGTTGATGGAGGAGCCTTGAAATCACAGCAGCACTTGCAAATATTATTCTCTTTCACACATAGTGACATGCTGGCAGTCCTCTCTGGATTTACTGTATCCATATGCTGGCTGCTGTATTTTTTTAAGGAATAAATACACTGTTTTGTATGTGACAGTACTTGCTCGTGTGTATGTTTGTTTTTATGCTGTTTTGTCTGTCTGTGTGTTTGCAGTTGTCCTGTCAGGTCATTTGTTGCTGGAGCTATTAATTCCAGTCCTCTACCCCTGTTGTGCACTCATTTGGTGATATACCGGGTCTGTCATTAGTCTGCATGCCTACTCTGCATGTTAGAGAGAAATATTGACTTTGTCAAAGCACCACTCATTGCTTCTGAATATAAGCTGGGCTTTTACATATCAGGTGTCAAAAGTAAAGGGTGAATTCATCAACGTATTCACACCTCAGTGATGTGGCAATTGTTCTCACCCTGGGACATAGATTGGGCGAAGATGCACTGAGACAGCGAGAGGAGAATGAGCTGACCCAGCCATTTTGATGCCTATGTTGCACAGAAACATTGACCAGCTCTTTAGTCTGTGACTCCCTATGGGCTGGGTAATTGTCTGTCTGTGTTTCTATTGTTTAAACTAACTGCATTTTGCCTGTCTTCCTTTTCAAATATACAATGGAAACCCCAGCAGGAGAATGATGGAAGGTTGCGCTACTTACTGATGAGACATAGTAGATTCAGAAATCATTTTAGGTTTATTTACTGTTTTTGTTTTCTTAACTTGTGGAAAAAATTAATTATGTACTGGCAATTATAAAAAATATATATTTAATTAAACAATTTATAATTGTGTGAGTTGTTGTTTTATATGCTCTCACAATTATATGCTTTCTATCTTATTTTGGCACAAACTGCAAGTATCTTTATTTTTATTACACATTTACATTTTATGTCAACAGTTGATGTCCTCAGGAAGCAATTACTGTTGACTATTGACTGCAGTGCTCTATAAATTACCAAACATCAATAAAGTCCTCACTAACTGAAGCACATAACAGGTAATTATATGAAACAACATGGACACCTTCAGTTTGGGGTTAAAATTAAATCAAAATTAAGCTGAACTGAATTAATGTGTAATAGTTGTTTATTGTTTACAATGTGAGTTAAGGATTTTTAAACATTATAGTGAATATTTACACAATTTGTGTAAGTAGCTAATTTGTATTTCCCAGCTATGAATGGAAGCAGCTGAAGGTCTTATTTTTATTTACATAGTCTGTGTCCTTCATCCTGTGGGGTTTCCTCCACTTCAGGTAATGGCGGTAAGAATTACTTATTTTATGTGCATTATAAGCCTGGCAGGCCACCAGGCTTTACTTCTGCCCCACCATGCTAATCATTGCTTATTTAAGTCTTTTCAAAAGACTTTCATGTTTTTACATTTTTTATAAGCAAAAATTTGTACATTTTTTCACAAATAAAAAAATGTGAGACTTTATAGTCTTACATTATAAGATGATAAAATGTAAAACTTTATAGTTTTACATATTTTAAGACTTTATAGTTGGTGATTAGTAATTAATCTTCCAATCTTTCAATAACACATAATTATCAAGTGATATTTTTAAAATTTTCTGTCAACTTTTATAAACATTTTTGACTCAAAAACACGACGGGCCGCTGAATGGATGACTGCCCTTGCGCCCAACCACCGGGCTTAGCAAGTTTTCTGGGGAAAACCATTTAGACAATTTAGTTCCTTGACAAGTCTTTGTGTTTTTTCTAAAGCGAATAGCAAAAACGCAAGAAATAAGAGACAGTTATACTTTTTATCTTCCAAAAACCTCAGAATGTCAGAATGTAAAATTCTCCATTGTCTCAGTGGGGCACACTCTGTTCTGCCCCACAATGTGTGTGGGAGTGTAGGGTATATAGGATAAATTTCTTCATGTGTCTGTCTGGGTGACAGATGCTTGACTGTTCCTCATCTGACAGCTCAGCTGAATGACACATGTCCATCTGCAGTGTCTGCATCAGCTGCTCAGTAATGGCTCCAGGCAGCAAGCTTGCATAGCAGAGTCTCAGGAAAGGAAAAAAAAAAAAATGCCCTCATGCATTTTAAGAAAAGGTGAAGCCTGAAGTGGACCAAGGGAGAATTATGCTGAGGATTGCTGGAGTGGACTTCAGTAGGTGGAGAGCAAAAGTGCATGGCTTTTGGTTGATGAAAGCATGATTCATTAGTGTCAGATACAGGAAGAACCAGGCATGTTTTGCTTCAGGACAAAAGTTGTATTAAACCAGAAGGTGTAGGTATCACTGCTGCTTCATATCTTTATGAACATATTTGATAAATCTGATGTTGAGCTATGTCTAATATCTTTAATATTTAACCTTATGTTAACTTTATAAGGACAATTGAGTTTGTACTGTTCATACATCTCCAAAAATGAATATTTAAATCTAAAGTGTTTGTCATTTCAGCTCGGTAAATTTCTTCTTTGTACAGTGTATGCTATCATTTAAAAGGAAAGCAACTTTGCTATCAGGAAGGTTCAAGATTGGAAAAGCACAATATAGATACACAGTTGTTGTGTTAGAGGATTTGCATAAAGAATTCATAGTGCAGTGAGTTTGTTGTGTTGGGCATTTTTAAAAGCAAAAGCAGCAGGGAGTTGGATGAAAAACTTTAATTCAAATGTCTTTTTTTTACTTATTCTAAAAGCACACAAAAGGACAGGGCTGTAATATACACTCACAAACATCTTTCAATATGTTGAATTAATTCAGCAACACGTTGCAAAAAGGGAAGACATGCATTTTAAAAACAAGACACTGAATTTTAATCTATGGCTTTCTTGCTGTAGGAGAATGACAGAAATACAGATTTTATCACCGACAAAAACATCTTAAAGAAATATGTAATTTTTAATTAAATTTAAATTAAAACAGATTTAAATGATGCTGTCAGTGCGGCAATTTCCATTGGTCAATAATCAAGCACAGTTCCTATACAAAACCATGTACATCTTTTTTCTCTGAGCTCAGTTTTAACGTAAATTAACTTTATATTCTCAGATGAAATTTATGTTTTTATTCCTTATCCTATTACAGTATTAAACACGGATGTGAAAGCAGGCATTTTCAATTTGTACATACAAAATATTGCCATGCTGATCTGCTGATGACTTGCATCTAATTTGGAATTTGCACCTCCCAGTCAAGTGTACTGTAATTTGTCTTTGATGATTGGTTCGTCTTTAATAGATGGGGGATTGCCGGAGCTCCCTGCTGCCCTGTCTTTTTTCCCCTCTTCCCTGCTTGAGAGCCACACAGAATCTTTGAAATGTGATTTGACCATCAGAGCAGGGAGGAAGCACTAATATTGTACAGACCTGGAATGAAAGGGATTAGGCGCAAAATACCTTCTGCAAAAGGCTATCTCGATTTACAGATGTTTTGTTTGTTTCCTTTTTTCATGTTCTGGAAGAAGGAGCCATGGGTATAATCAGGAGATGTGTTCCAAAGCGTAAAGCATGGGGCTTTGAAGCTTTTCTGATGTTTTGTTAGGAGAGGCGAGATGCTTGCAACAGCGTGTCTACATTCAGAGCATCCTTGAATCCCTGTCATCACTCCCCCCCCCATCCCGCGTCTCTCTTCCCCTCCTTTCAAAGTCTGGCTTTTTACCACAGAGCAGATACAAATGCTAGATAATGAATGACTGGAAGGCAGACCGGAGAAATTGGACTGTTTCAATTTCACAGCCAACAGCCACAAAGATTGCCTTTGTTTTATTGTGGGCTTAGGTGGCACAAGAAATTTGCAATTATTTGCGCAATTAGTAGTAATTATGGTATAAACATTTATCTTGCACTCCCAAGAAATTCCAATGTGAATTCTGTAGAGCAGAATAGGAAGAATAGATTGTTTTCTCCAGAAAGGACTCCTCGAACGGTTGACGGCAATTAGCAGCTAATACCTGTGGGAACTGCCGTCTGCTCAAACTCGTGCTATTTCCTTTTCCACAAAGATCAGACAATTAATGATGGGTGGAAAACACGTGTGGAGCTAGGCGTTTAGACATTTGTACAGCGCTCGGCTTTGCCGTGCAGCAATTTTGTCTGTCTCCTGAGCGAGGATCCCCCACCCCTCCACCCTCGCTGTGACATGCAAATTAAGATGAGGTTACATTTGCTGCACATGTTTTATCTTAGGTAGTGAAACTAATCATTCACAGATGCAGAATCAACTGAAGTGTCTCCCCAGCCCTTGAGTTTTTCTCCTAAACTGTTTCATTGCTTTTCACTGCACTACAGAGGAATCTCAAAATACACTTATTTGAGAGTTGATCGTGAAGTGTTCGACACCTATTAAAGCTAGAGCTGTTTGAAAGGTATTTCCCTTTCCTGTTTCAGTGCTGATGTGCTGCCTCAGGGCTTAATGTGTACAGAGCCGCTGTTTTACATCTGATGTTGTTTGGATTTCATTTTTCAGGCAGTGCCAAGGACCTTGCAGCACATTTCTCCTGACAAAACAGACACGTATTCTGTCTTCTTTCCCTGACAAGTAAACCATCAGTCCTGTTGAATGCCTTTGCATGAATTTTTATGTTGTACTTAAAAAGAAAAAAGTTCAATGGGTCTTAATTAGAATATGCATGTTTTTGTGGACGCATTATGCTGTCCTGTGATATTTGCATATTTTTTGTTTTTTATTTTAATTGTGTGTCCACAAAGTACCCAATTAAAACCATCAAGACCTGTGCTCTTTATCCCTCAATTAATCCATCAGGAATTGGGAAACAATGAGGTGTCACTGAACGTGGGTACCATTTGTAACTTGCTGTTACTGTGGTTCATAAAAAAAATAGCTAAAATAAATTTTGAAACAAAAAAAAAACATGCAATATAGTGTATTTGAATAATATTTCAGAGAATATGTTTCATTTGGGGCATTTCACTTTCATTCCATTCAACCATCTCCAACAAAAGTGAAGCATTTTATGCATAACAAATTGTGCCGACTTAAACAGATGAACACTTTCTGCTTGGACTGCACAGCCATTTGTGTAGTTTTTCCTCATTTGGCAAAGAGTAATGCCTTTGTTGTCTTCAGTGTGCCGGAGCTTTGCAGACTGTTTTCTGCACCTACTGTAGGATTCTCATTTCTTTATTTATTTTAGTGGAACCCACCCTCCTACCCCCACCAAAAAAGCACCAGACACACACTTTGTTTTACTGTTCTCCTTAGTGTATGTGCTCTTCTGACATCTACTATGTGTGTAGCTGGAGCTGAAGATATGGGCTTGAAATCATGACACAAAGAGCACCAGTGATGTGTTAGCATTGCATTGGAGGCTTTCTTAGTCTGCCTAATTTTGCTGAGAGGTTTTGGAATGAGCAAACATAAATTTATTGCCTAGACATGGTTATGGGATGATAAAAAAAGATGCCCTCTATTGCTTTAAAGGGCTGGAATAAGAGTGTCTGCGAATCACTAAACTCTGAAATAGCCCTGCACCACTTAAGGAAACTGAGCACCACCAGTTGTGTACTGCTGTGAATCAGTGCTTACTACAGCATTGTGTCACATTAATATTTGAGTGCTACATATTGTCAAGTAGCTGTAGGACTTAAACAGCACTTACCCTGAAGTGTACTTACTTCACCTCCTTGTTTATTTCTTCCAGAGACATCCATGCAGACGCCATAATGGCTTCCGTGTTTATATTGAACTTGACCTCTGACCCCTGATCTCCTGCATAAGCTTGGTAATCATTTCATTTTTTATTTGGTGCTTTATGTTGGTTTGAACCTTTTTGCCATGATGAAATCACATTCATTGTCATTATTTCACACATTTGTTTTGTTTCCACAGCATCTTGCAAAAGTATCAGTCCCACTTGAAATTGCCCACATTTTGACGTGAAAAACTACAAACTTTAAGGTATTTTATTTTGAATTTTAGTAACAACAACAAAAAAAAGGCATTATTGTGAAGTAGAAGTTCCTTGACTTTGTTGTGCATAAGTAATCAGCTCTGTCTGATACTCATAAAGAAAATCATTGTAACAAACAGCATTAAGAACCACATCAAACAGGTTAGGGAGAATTTATAAAGCTTTGAAAATCTCGTGGACACTGTTTCAGTCTTTGTTTGAGAATGGAAAGAGTTTTGAACAACTGAACCCAAACTTTCTGTAGGCATGGAAAGCCAAAGGAACTCCTCTCTTCAGTTTGTCACAATCCATACAGGAGATGCAGAAAAAAGAAGAGCTCAGGTCAGTCTGGACTGTAATCGATCTTTATGTCATTCATACCAAATGCTAAGTGTGGTGAACAAACACCCTTAACAATGTGAAGAATGGTGGTGGAGATGGTTTTCTTCAACAGGAACATGGAGGTAAATACATGGAAATCCTGGGTGAAAACCATTTAGATTACAGTGAACCTTTTTAGATCATAAGCGTATTCATCTTGAAGAGCAGAGTAGCTGAGTTGGTAGAACATGCACATCCTGTGCAGACGCTAATGTCCTCGGCACAGTGGTACTGGGTTTGACTCCCAGTTTCAGGCCATTTGCTGCAAGTCTTCTCCCTCTCTCCACCCTGTTTCCAGTCAACATACTGTTCAATAAAGGCAACTTGTGCCAAAGCATGTAAAGAAAAAAAAAACAAAAATGAGAAAATGTGGTTCTACAAAATATTTAATCAATGAGCTGAATACATTTGAATAACACGCTTAATTTTTGCTTATAAACAATGTTGAAAGTCGAGTATTATTGTGGTTTTTCTTGACAGTTATGCATTATTTTGAGGTGTCCTTGCCAAAAAATCTCAAATAAGAAATGTAGAAGTTTGTGGTTGTTATATGTCAAAATGTTTAAGAGGGTGCAATACTTCTGCAAGCTGTTCTCTTGCCATATGATTTTCCTCCATATTCAGTTTGATCAATCAGAATTTAAGTGTTCTATTAATTTATGTTCCTGTTTTATTTTTCTTGTTTATTTTTTCTTCATTGTCCTTCAGCCATTAGTGTTCCACAAATAAGCTATCAGCAAAGCTGATAGCTTATTTTTCACTTCTTTCTCATTCTGTCATTTATTTTCATCATCATTGTATGATAAAACGTCTAACCATATTTCCATTGATTTCTTAAATCTATTACCAAGGATTACAAGTCCCTATTTCGCACATTGTGTAATGCAGTAAGTCTCTGTCACCATCAGTCTCCCGCTCCCTCTATTCTTTTTTTTTTTTTTTTGTGAGTGTGTGGGGGGAGGTAATGTTTGAAAGTGACAACACAAGGAAACTAAAGACAAAAGGAGGCAATGTGGCACAGCAGTGCATTGCAGACTCACATTCCTTGTGTGTATTATGCTATTATTTCCTGAAATAACACCCAAACACCCACTACACAGACGGTATTCAAAAAAGTCTCTCTCTCTTTTTTGTGTCTTATTTTACAAAATTTTTTATGTAAAAAAATTATTTTCTATAATCGGTTGGCATTCAGAAGCAGCAGTAGGCCAGCAGGCTGATGGTGTGGCAGGGCCGGGGCTCGACGTTAGGAGAGCTGGCAGCAGGAGGGAGAAGCAAGTCACAAGGTTGCAACCCAGAGCAGTAGACTTGCTTGTCTCAGCAGAGTAAACATCACCCCTCGTCTGCACACAGTAATGACTAACAGCGGAGGACGTGAACAGAAATACTATAAGGATTACTGCCTTGTCCTGCCAGACCCCACGCATGCCTTTCCTATAATCTTCAAGCTTTTTGCATTCCTAAAACCAAGCAGAGTCCTGCCAGGATTGCTTCAGGCACTCTGAAGTCTTCTTACCTCTGCTCCTGTTTGTTTACGGTAACATAACCACGCTCAGAAGGCCGCTGAACTTAATCAGAGGAAAGACAGATAAGTGTAGTGTTTTAGTGGTGCAGGAATCTCCACCTATGTTTGTTTTTGATGAGGCGCGGCTGGAGCTCCAGCGCATTGACCATCGTGCGCGCCAACTTATCAGACTAATCAGGAGCAGTCGGAAGGCAGCATAACAACAGGAAATTATGAGTGATTGGGAGCATCTTGAGATCTGACCCCCGAGTTGTTTGACTGATTTTCTTTTAATTGGTTGTCGTCTCCCACTTGACACCATCAAAGCTTCACTCTGGAGGTGAGGCCGTTGAAATGGTTCTGTAATAATGCGGCAAGTAAGATAAGACGTGCCGCTTTAGAGGCATTTTAGGAAGTGATTGAAATCATAAAATAGTCACCAGATTACCGCCTTAACGTTAATGAAGAAACCCGAAGATAGCATAGTTACACACTGGAGTCATATATTTACACTTTTTCACTTTGTAGTATTTTTTTTCTTCACAGTTGCCACAAATTTATTCCTTAATGTTGTAAATCTTTAAAACTCACGAGACAGCAAAATGAGAGGAAGCTGTTAAAACATCAGCAAACAATTTATTGAGTTGAGCTTATGGCGATATCTTTATTTGTCTTCAGTGGTACTCATAACATATTCAGCACCTCTTTTAGTGGTATGCTGCAAATTGACTATATCAGAACCATCTGTTGTTCTAATCTTTACTGTTTACCTCAGCTCTCAGGCTTCAGCTTTACTGTGCCTAAAGGGAAATTTGTCTTAGAATGCTCTCACTCTCAATTGTGAGGGATACATAAAACAGAAAACAAATTTCATCAATAAATGAAGCAGATGCTAATAACTCCTTGATGCCATTGTTAAAGATATATGTCTCACAGACTGTCAAACAGGAAGGGTTGTGGAAAGACACATAATTACAAGTTTTTAAATAGGAGTCTATTCAGAATTGTGCAGAAGAATATTTGCAGCTGCACATTTTTCTTCCTCAGCTTTGGAAAATAGTTCAAGCTCAGTTAGATTGGGTGGAAAATATCTGTGAACAATAAATCTCCAGTCTTACCGCTGATTTTCAATTGGATTCTGATCTGAATTTTGGACTAGGCCATTCTAACATAGAAATATGTTGATCTAATCCATTACATTGCAGCTTTAGCAGCGCATTTCATGTTGTTACACAAAGTTGGTCCCCATTTACTAATCATACTACTCTGAAAGGAGATCCTTTTTACCGTAGGTATTCATTTAAAAGACACATGTTGAAAATAATCCATCGTTTTCCTTCTGTTTTACTCTTGTGCCCCTTTTTCTGTTTGTCACATAAAGTACAAGACATTACCGTAGAACTTGTGGTTATAGGTTGGAAAAATTCAAAAAACCTCAGTTTCTACAAAGACTTTTGCATGACCCTGTAATGCCTGTAGCTCCACCTTTTGTATAATCCATTAAGGATGTTTAATTTAGGAGTTCTTTCTGCAGTTTTGCACATAGTGGAATGTACAAATGCAGCCCGGGTTTGCTTGCATTTAAATTAGCCGGCAAACTTTACTGCAGAAACATTTATAATATCCTGCTTAGCATATTAAAGAAAGAATCCTGTACCCTTTTGTAGTGAGGATGTAGTTACTTCAGGGATGGCACATTTGTTTAGTGGAGACATTTAGAGCCTGTTAATGTGTGTCTTATTGCGATCTGCAAACAGAAAAAGCCCATTTAGCGGCTGTTTACAGCTTAAAGGTTTATCAAAGTAAAATCCTCTGTGAGTGAGAGCATCTGTATCAAGCCACTCAGGAGCAGCAGTTTTGTCATCTTGCTGCACGGAAGCTTGTGATTGGCAAAGGTTGAGGACATTGTTGTAATACAAAGGGAGGCACAGCCCTGGAATTTGCATGGTGAGGGGGAGCTGCCTGGGACTCGGCGAAGACAAGTGTTTGCCATGCCTAGTGATGTGCGAGACAGAGTTAGCTGAAGATTATTGTTAGCATACTGAGAAAAGATCATGAATTCCAATGATTCCCCAAAGCGCAGAGAGACAGTTTGCTGTGCTTGTGCCTTTACCCCCTCTGTCTGTGTGTGTCACTGCAGACTGCTGTCCTCGCTGATAATTCCAGGTTGAGGGGAGCTGATGGTGTCCCACAGTGCAGTGTTTCAACATATGATAATAAGCAGGGAATGCTGTTTTTGGATACAAGTAGATGCAATGTTTCAGGGAGAAACTGAACGATAAACATGCCTGGTACCACATATAACATCCCACAGAAATGGGGATGAAAAAAAAAATCACAGATGTTAAAAAATTCCTCCTTTTGAGTCTTTTTAATATGTTTTAAGGCGTAGCATGTGAGACGTCTCAGCTCCATTAATTTCAGCACATCAAAGACATGCCTCCTCCCAAAGCTGGTGTAGTCTTTAGAAGGGCTCATCATCCCCAATCACACATTCACCCAAGGATCTCGTGAAGAATACACGCAAGCCTATAATTTAGTTCATTAAAACCTGACTAATATGGGTTGGTCAACACCCCGGCTAAGCGCTGTGCCGTGATGGGGTTTGCAGCTGGTAGTCCTTGTCCCTCGTTGACCTGTTTTGTTAACTCAACTGCTGTATTTCACTGCCTGATTAGATGTCACTCAATTAAAAGCACATTTCTGCCGGTAGAGGAGCCTCTCCAGTTGCCATGGATGCTGTGTGAAAGGTAGCCGAGCTGTGTAATGTTTCCCAGAGCGCCATAATGAAATACCCACACTTGTATCAAGGAAACGCACATACAACCCAAACTTTCACACCCAATCAATGAAAATTGTGTGTCTGACTTTTTTTTTCTTTTTTTAGTTACAATGAAAAATTATAAAGGATGTGCATAGTAAGTCGCAGAGGACTCTGCCGTTTTATAGTCAGCTATGAGGAGGCACAAGGATTAATAGACCTCTCCTAATATGCATCGCATTGGTGGTCCCTGAACAGCCTGATCAGGTAAGGCCCAGGGAAGCAAGGTTCATTTATAAGTGGTTCATTATTTTACCTTCAGATTTCTCTGTCTGGCATTGATTTAATAAACACTGATGTATCTCCTTGTAGAGGAGAAGTGCCATTTTTCATTTCCCAGATTTGCTATCTTTGTTATCGTGGTTATCTGTTGAGCTCTGCCATTTCAGCGGTAATACGCTCCCAATCTCAACTGCATGCAGGAGGACGGAAAATAGAGCAATTCTTCTTTGGCAAATATTCCTTTTAATGCTTGCAGAAAGCCTCTTGAAAAACGAAGAAAAATATATATCGCCTCTCTTGTCTTTGACTCTGTGCGCGCGTGTCCAGACTTGGCTTTGTAAATGAACTGGATGTTTAATGAAGTTCCTCCAAAGTGATGTGATTAGCCATGATAGGATTCAACAATGTGTGACATCAACAGTGAGGTACAATAATTAATGATCTATCAGTGTGTTCTGATGATTAATGTATTTGTTTTTGCAGTTTGATGGACCCACAAACTGTGTGAAGCAGACAATGAGCTCCGGTGCTGTGTATTCCCTGTGGTGAAGACAGGCAAAAGAACTGAGGCGCGCCATAAAAGCAAAGAAAAAGGCAATGGAAGGAGAAAAGGAAAAGGGAAAACAGGCTCTTTATTATTTAGGTTAACGGTCAGTAAAGGATCGTGCCCCTCCCCTGCTGGTTTGTAACTGAGAAGCTTGTTGAGATTGTTGTATTTTTTTTGGCTTCAAAGGATGCTTCCCTGAAGTGTTAAAAGCAGTTTGTGGTCAGATTAGGTTTGTATGGCTGGCGCATCAAATCGAGATGAAAATGAAATGATCAATTTGCCCTGCTTTAATCCCTCCTCTCTAGCTGCATCCCATCGATTTTCTTGTTCAGCGTCCCTGATAACAAGAATCATTTAAAGGTCACATTTTGATGTGTTGTCAAAAAGAAAACATTCTTAATGCATTGTGAGTGGCCTTTAAAGCTTATGTTTGTCAGAAAGCACATGCTGAATCCTGGCACCTCAGACAGATTTTATAGAAAACAGCCACCAAATCGCCTCAGACGCAGTGTCTCTTGGATCCCAAAGCAGACAACACTTGAACTTTTTTTTTTTTAATCCTAAGATCATTTCAATTAAAAAAACATCTCTTAAAATGGCGAGTTTCCATTTTAAATGATGTGCACCAAAATGATTTCCACCCAAGCATGCGTTTTTAATTCATTCGAGGATTGCTGACTTTTCAGTACTCATTTGTGACGCAGTTTCTTAAATTAGCTCGGTGCATGTTATCCTGATGAGATATACAGAAGACAACATCATGGCCAGTTTTCTGCTCACAACCTGGAGCCTTACATTTATGTCATATGGTGTGCTTTATTAGAAGCGACATAAAAAAAATAGATTGCAGTGTGCAAATGCACAAAGGCACAAAAACCCTAATTTTTGGAGATATATTATTTAGTCTGATTAAGCTGAAATGTAAGTGTTTTTCATGTAACCAATATTACATTTTAAGAAGAAAAGCACAATTAGATTGGAGGGGGTAGCATCATCTTAGGGTGTGTTTTTTTATGGAATAACGAGGAAAGAACATTATGTGGACCCAAAACTTTGACCCAAGTTATATATGTCAAAGATACAATGCCCACAAATAAGCTAGAGTTGCTAAGAACATGAATATTTAAACTTAAAGAAACAAACTTGACTTACAAAAGTTACTCTAGTTGTTGGGGAGAAAGAGCAAAAATTAACCACTGAAGAAATAGATCCCAAAAATATCCTCTCATTATTCAAACATGAAAAAGTCTAGAAATCTTACCTGATATAAAACAGGTAATTTTAAGACTCATTAAATGTGAGACAAAAACGTTGTCTCCTTATATTATGTATCTGGTTTCAGATATACATGTCATTATAAAGCTAGCAGAACCCTGGTTTTAACAAACATCCAGTGCTGACCTTTACTTGCTCCAGCTGTAGGATATAAGCCTGTGCATCATGGACCACTGCCTCAGGCCCTTAGGATACTTGGGTGGGGGAAATTTCTTCAGGGAGACTCTGATCAAACAGAAAGCATGCACAGTTGTCAAAGCTGTTGCACTTTGGTTTATAGAGTTTTGTCTACAAGCCAACCATTACACTTCTTTCATATATTATAGATTAGCTTAAAGTACATTTCACTCTGTGACAAACAAATCAAATATATGAAATCAGAGGAAAGCATTGTGTGGATTGCAGTGAGTTCAGGTCATAAAATGTAAAACTAGAAAAATATCCTCCTAATTCTTTAAGTGTTGATACAAAAATGACTTTTTCAGGTTTGATTATCGAAGGCAAACGTTCAATGTTGATGGCTGAAAACCCACCTTAATATGAAAAGTATTAGCAGGTTCCAGATGAATATTTTCTTCAAGTGCCGTGGGTGCAGGCTTTAGTAATGGCCAATCACATCAACTTCTCTGACCGTCATTAAAATCAGTAGACAGTTTAATGGGTGGGGGAGGAACATAGAAGCTTGCTTCTCAGAGGGAAACAGAAAGATTTCTCTGGAGGTGTGCACTTTCCAAAGCAATGTACAAAATGTAACAGATTCCCAAACATACATTAACATCACAGAGCAATTTACTGGAAAATTACAGCAGTGGCACACAAGTTACTGCGATTGTAGCTGATAACAATGAGCACAAACATTTTGCACAAAAGCGCATTAAGCATGAAACAGATTTAATCATGTTATATATATCTGCATATATTCTATTGCACTGCTTTAGTCAGAACATAGGATTTTGCCTCTGTTAATTTTTATTTGGCTATTCATTGAAAACCCAAACAATTTTAATTCAGACTTTTACAAAAACGCAATTTGACATATTTACCAGAAAAACAAACCCAAAAAAAACTGCATACCTATTTTATCTGCCATCAATTTACAGTGACAAGATATATGCTCTGATAATGGACTACAGGTGGCAGCCTAATTTATAAAATAACATCTTTAGTGAAATGAAGAACTTAAAGAAAGCTAAACCCCAATAAAGTGATGTGATTGAATTCAATTTAAGAATGTTTGAATTTCTTTCAGCTTGAGAGACTAAAATAGCTGTCAGTGGGCATTTACTATAAAACTGGAATAAAGCAGCTTGTTTTCTGCCAATGCACAAATTAGATAGAAGAAAATATATATTTTTTGTTGATACAGAAAATAATTCCATCACAGTTTAAAAAGAGGCACAAATTATTTTCAACTTGAATTCATACCCTGTTTTTTCTTCTGAGCCCGTACTTGTTTTTTTATTTATTTATTTTTTCTCTGCTCTCATGGAGCTAAACAGAGGGTGAGAAGAGCTGACTGAGTTCAGGATAAGAGGAGCACAGAGCTCTTCCACTCAATGCCTGGGTCAATATAAAACCTCATTACTGGGGTGTCATAGAAAATTTGTGCACTTTCTGCTCCATCTAGCAGCAATTTTGCTGGATAAGCACTGCACTCGTTTGGCTCGTTTTAAGCATTTTCACTAAAGAAAAGCTTGAAACAGGAAGCCGTTGCCACCCTTCGAAGGCTCAGGCAGCAGACATTTCCCCCGTCATAGACTCTGCTCACAGATTTAACTGTTGACTTTGTGTGCATCCGTGCATGCCTATATGCATGCATATTACAGACACTCATACCTTGAGCCTTTGTAGTGTCTATAGGGTAAGCCTGCATCTGTGGTATAATGGCTGGGTGTGTGACAGGCATTTGTTTTCTGGGTGTGGCTTTATGTGTTGTTGTTGCTATGTATTTTGACAAATCATACTGGATGCTTTGAAAACTGACATCAAAAGGCTGTGTGTGTAATTATACTTGACAAAGTTAATATCTGGGAATTAAATGCATTTCTTAGGAATATTTCTCTTATCGGTGATTTAAGTAAAGCCGTTGCTTCTCCCAAAATGGCTCCATTTTTCTGTCTTTCTCCAGCAAACATGCATATCTAAATCATTCTGCCTCTCATCTCCTCCCTCATGTACAAAGAAGATGTCAAAGAGGGGAAAACGCATACATTTGCTATATTAATTTCAGACAGGCAGCTGCTGGATGCGTACATCAGGAAGATGTTCACATATTCTGAGAATGTTGAGCATCTGCCAAAATCAAATTTTGTGAAAGCAAAAGTGATGGCATGTTTAGAAACGTGGATTCTTCCTTTCTCAGTAGGCGTCCTAGACATTGATCCCAGTTACTCCACATTGAAAAACTTGCAATTTCAAATGGAAATAATAATTGAAAAAAAAGGACAATAGATGCAAATATTGTTTGGCCATCTTGTAAAAGTGTTTTTGTTTTTGTGCAACTTTGATGGCTGTAGTTAAACAGAATGCACTAAAACGAAAGCTTGAATAAAACATGATCAAACAAAAGCCTAGCATGCAAGAAACAACATGGAAAGGTCAGAAAGAACACTGGCCATAATTATGCTGGGAGAATTTGCCAAGAATGCACTAATTAAACCACAAACAAATCCCTAGTCCAACTTCCCTTTCTCTCCCTGCAGTTCCACCACAAGCCCACATATTAATCACTGGGGAAGGGGAAACAAATACTTGACTGCCAGGCGTGGTGGTACCAACTCTGTGTTTTATATTTTAAAACAAGCACAAAGACACACATAGATGCCCTCATAATAGCCAGATTTTTAAGTGAGACCAAAGGAGAAGCAGAGCAGGAGGTGGATCCAGATTGGATTAAAAGCTGGACTGAGCTGAAAGTTGAGTAGCCTCCTGCTGCAACAAGGACGGCCACCAATCAGTGTCTCTAATTGAAGTGGTGTGTAAGGTCTTTATTAAAAAAAAAAAAAAAAGCAGGTAATCAAGGTGGGCTGTGTTTCTGAAACGTAGACAGCGATGCACAGTTTAAAGCTTGGTTGGGTTCCTGCTGTGAGTTTGTGTTTGAGGTTGTCTACAAATGTGTGTGCAGGATTGGTTGTATCAAGCTGTTCACCTCCAGCAGTTTGTCTGCAGGTGCTTTTCCTGTGTGAAGATCTGACTGCTTCCTTATGTACTTGTGAACTTCCAGATTTGCAGCTTCTAGTGCCTAAGAAGCAGAAATGTTCACAAGCCATTTTCTCTAGATCCAAGTCGAGTCTCAAGTCTTTAATGACTGAAAATAACATTGTGTTATTGGATCCATACCAATTAGTTCCCTTTTATCACTTGCTGGTGTGGGTTATGAGTTCCAAACATTTACTACTCTGTCCAGAGGCTTAATTTAATGCATGAGAGAGATGTTGACCAGTTTCAGACTTGAACTTGAATTGGACTTTAGTCCTAAAAGCAGGTGCATTAGGCTTGAGTTTAACACCCACTGTAAAGACCCGAGACATAAGTTAAACCTGTGGAGGTGGATTTGAAACTCATTAAAAATCTCTTTATCACATGTGATAAGGATTAAAAGCAAGCCAGCACATAAATTACAGACTTCAGCTCAGATAGGTGTTGCTTTGCATGTGTATAATTTTTCCTTATGAAAAGGATGCACTTCATTTATTAGTCAGCTACGTTAGCAAACCATGGTTTGTTAATAGATCAAAGCAATCTGTTCATGTGTTAGCTGTAGGTTCATAATGATCATATTGAAATGAAACGAGGGAATCTTGCCTCAGACATCTCATTTTAGATAAACTAAAGTAGCTGCACCATTATTTTGACACTTCCTGGTTATCAAGATACACTTTTTATCACCTCGCTCCTTATGTTGCACTTTATCTCATAATATGCGGCATATTATGTATTTAAACCATTTGTTTAAATACAGATTTAAAACATGATTTTCCCTCAAAAATGAGAAGAGCCTCAAAAGCGTTTATTTTATACTGTATATCCATAGAGTGGACAATGTGAACACCTATGCTATAAGTGTGACAGAATTTAAACATGACAATAAAACATGTATTTTGACTTATTTGCAAATTCAACATAGCAGATCTCAAATTCTTAAAATTATTTCAGCAATGACTGATGCATGATTATACACCTGATTGGATGAATGTTACCCTTTATTAATTCAATGCTTTTTAGAAGCAACTCAAACCAGTGTTTTATATGATGGATTAAATACTAAAATATTTAAATGTTTAAGTGTTTGGGTGTCAAGTTAGGCTCAAAAGCAATTACTACAAAATTTAAGTGTTTAATCTGTGTTGAATCACCCAAAATCCAATTACACCATGAAGTTGTAGGTGGCCCAAATTTACAGTCCAGTAAATGTCATATTAAATGATATATATATTAATATGTCATATATTAAATATTCTGAAAGTTGCAGAGATTAACTATTTATGTGCATTGATACTGAATTGTTTCATGAATGTATTTGCACATTCCTGGTTATCAAGATATACATTTTATCACCTGATGAAACCTTTCTTTGTTAACTCTATAAAAGGGAAAAAAAATTGTTATCACCTTTTATTGGTAATTTTAGCACCAAAACAATCAGGAAATCCTTCTGGTTTCTAATTTAGAACTAGAAAATGCTAAACTTGGTTGAATGTTCCCTGATCCAGCCTCTAAATTCTGAGGCCTATGTAATGCATCATAACTTAAAAGATTATTTTTAACCTTAATTACATGAGATATTGATTGTTGACCACAAGTCTGAATATTACGAGTCTGAAGGCTTGGCTTTTGTAAATTCAGGGTTCAGATTTGAGATTTATGTCATCATCATTACTTTGGAAGCAGGATTAAGAATAGTCATCATAATATCTTCTGGTTAAAATTATGAAAAATAATATTCTGATGTTAACAAATCATTATTGTCAGTTCACAGCATACAATCACTTCCTTCCTTCCTTTTTCCCTTCCCTTTCTTCTTCCTTTATTACTTCCTTCCTGTCTCTCTCTCTCTCTCTCTCTGTGTCGTTCAGCTGCTCCTTGCAGTTTGGTGTGAGGGGAAAATGTTTTACAGTTCCCTGTGATCCAGATGGCTAACTGTACACAACCTCCAGCGCTGAATGATAAATGGCAAAAAAAGCACATTTCATCCATCGCCCAGCTTACCTCTTGGCTGCACACTGATATTCCTGCTGAATGTGTTGTGAAAAGCGCAGTTGGATGCATTGAAAGCGGTGTACTCTGGAGAGCGTTTTTACAGCCACTGTGCTGACAGTGGCTACCTTTGCTTTCGGTGTTCATGTCTTAAAGCCGACCAGCTGTGATCAAAATGTTGATCACTTTCCATCAGCTCACACATGGGATTCTGACCTGATGGGAGGCTTCTGCTGTATTTTGTCCCTGACCTGTAATACAAAAACACTCAATTATTAAACTGTGAGGGATCTATGCTACGGCTTGCCTCTGGAGCAGGTGTGTTCTGCTAAGAGATCAGTGGCATGAGCATTGTTCAAGAAGTTTTAAGTGTTAATTGTTGGTAGTACCACCCTACAGGGTGCTATAAAAGCCAGCCATCCAGTGAATTAGCTTGTACCTATTACATTTAGTATCTGCGGCTCGGACTGTGCTTTTTTTCTGTCGTGTGTTGTGTTGGGCCATCCTCTAGTCAGCTGTAGGAGTCAAGCCCCCGGGCTCACCCACAACCATAACCACCCTTGTCATGTAAGGCTTGCTGCCTGGCTGGGTGGCTGGCTTACTGGCTGGTAAAACAGCCGTACAGTGTGTATGGCTTTCCTAGTTAATCATCTCGCCAACTCATTCTTGCCTGATTGTATTGGCGGCTCCAGGGATCTGCCATAATTGGATCCTTGTAAGTGGGATGGAGGAGCTAAACAACCAGATTGCTGTTTGTTTATACCTTTTCATATATTAGTAACGTGCAGAGACTTCTCAAGCAGCCTGGGACTTCACTCACCGCTTGCTGCTCTAATTAGTAATTCATTCTTAACATATGCCTCAATTGTGGACCTATCCAGCTATTTGTGATTAACTCCACTTTAATTAGAGTCACTCATGCAAACTTTTGGCTCCACATGGACATGTAATGGGCACTTGAAAACCACCAGTACTTTTGCATGGTTGTATGTAGAGGATGGAGAACTATCTGTGCTTTAACTGGAAATTTACCAGCACATGTTTGGAAATACAAGGAGACATTTGCAAGGAATAACTTATGGACATTGAAATATTTTTTGTTGAAACCTACAGAAGTATTCATTTCATGCTGCAACCATATTCATATGATACACCAACAAATAGCAGTTCATGATGTGAAGTGGAATTAAAATGATCCTAACGTTTCAAAAATATTTGAAAATAGAAAATCTGAATAGTACAGTGCACATTTGTATTTCATCCCTCTTACTAAATACACTGTAAAACCACTATGTTGCAAATAGAGCTGCAGATTTGTTCAAGGGTGTTTCTATCAGCTATACACATAAAGAGACTAAGTTTTGCACTTAACATTTTGCTTGGAGACCAGAGAGTCAAGTTTTGGTCCAAACTGGCAAGAGCTTCATCACAATTCTTACTGACACGAGATGAATAAGGGCAAACACAAATTATAAATCTTTTCACCATTCATTTAAATATGGTTTTCTATTTGCCACTGTTGATAAAGTCTAAATTTGTGGAGCGGATGTCAACATCTTCTTCCACCTGAGTTGTGGTTCACTGCAGCTTCTCTGGATTTAATAATGTGTGTATCTTGGTTATTTTCTTTCCACAGCAGTTCACTATCATGACCAAGTGGTAGTAAGGTAGTAGTGGCTTTTTTTATGTTTACATAATGGATTGGATTGTGTTCTATGAGATGGTAAAAACTTATTTATGCCAGCCTTTCTTTTTATATCCTTGATTTTCTTTTGGTCTTCATGTTGCTGTTTTTTTATTTTTTTATTCGTCTTTAACAAACCTTCAAGGCCTGCAGACATAGATTATGTGCTTATTAGGTTACTCATTATGAATCCAAGTGGTTGTACTGCATCAAGGCTGTGCAGAGACCTTTGGATTAGACGGTGCTCAAAGTCAAAAAATCAAAAACAACGGGCGTTAAGAAGAAAACATAACTTACAACAACTTATCAGGCAGAATAATACCAACTTATATTTATCAATAATCTAATGCAAAGTCGCATCATATTATATCATTGTGATTATGTGGGGACTCAGTTGCAGAATGAGTTATTTGTGCGTTGTTTTGGGATATTTTGATTTATCAAATTGTGGCAGGTTTGGCTTTCCATTCATACTGCAGTCCAAATTATTAGTAAAGTATTTTAAGCTACTGTTTATGTGACATTTTTGGATTTGAGCTGCAAATGTTACGGACCAAACCTTTTTTTTTATCAGCTGAAGTCCTACATCAGTATTACGTTCACGGAACTTGCTCACCTGTGTGCAGTGGGCAGGACACGCCTGGTAAAAAGATTAGTTAAAAGGAGATCGAAAAGCCAACCGGAGGTAGACTGTATCTGCACTTTGAGGCATGTTCCTCAGGTAGAAATCAAGGTTTTAATTAACTAAATTGTTATTAGTTGTTAAATGATATTGTTGTGGGGCACAGACAGATCCCCACACTCTTAAAAGAAGAATGTGGGGATCTGCCTGTGGAAAAAAAACAAAATAAAACACAGAAAGGGCACTTGGAGCAACAAAGAGGAAAGAGGCATGTGCTTACACACCCTGCAAACCCCCATCTGTACGTACCTGCATTGGATTGCTTTTAGGGGTTAAATAAAATGTCAAATTCCAACTTTTCAGATTTGTTCTAAATTGTTGAAAACCCTGTATCATGGTCCTCACAGTTCTCAATTATGATCCGGTTTTAACTGATTTCAGATATAAGAGTTTAATTTAAATTTGTGGTGCATTGAATTGTGTGCCTTGAGTCCTTGACAGCACAGAGAGGCTCACACTGAGTTTAATCTAACAGTTTCTCACCTTTCAACAACTTGTCACCGCCCACTGGTTCAACAACGTAACTTAATCAACTAGGATTACATATTTCTTTTATCAACTCCTTTGCAGTAATTAAGTTGCACCTTTGTCAGACAGCCCCCATGTCACCTTGGAGAACGTGTGTGAAATGAGAATGTTTGGACATTTTCATGATAAGGAATTTAAACATATCTCTCACTGCCAACTGTCCTTGCAATGTATAGCTATAGTGGAGGCTTTGCAAAATAAATTAAAAATACTTGACACATTGGAGGACTCTAATACCAAATGCCAGTAATTAAATGGCCCCAGCTTTGAAGATTAACTGCAGAACGGGGTTTGTGGGGAAACTCATGCAGGGACGGGGGCATTTTAGTCACATGGCCTCAGTTCCCCCACAGATAAAGCTCATTTTCTCTAGCAGTGGGGTAGAAAGTGTGGTGAGCACAGCCCATTTGGTTTTAGCCTCACATGGGGCCCACAGGGGTAGCCAGCATTTTATTTAAGGTCACAAAGAATAAATGGGATTCAGGCAGTGTCTGGCAGGTTACAGTGGACAGGGCCTCGGCTGGGGCCTTCCAACCCTGCTGCCCCCAGGCGCCCTCTCCATCTTTTCTTGCAGGAGAGCGCAGGTCTTTTCCTGCTTTCCATGTTGCTCTCTAATATCCCAGATAAATATATCACAACTCTCCTGCTTATAATGCCAACACTGTGTCAAAGGGTAATGGCATGTTAAAACCCTCCCCAGGTTGTTTAAAAGGGTAACTTAAAAAAAAAAAAAAAAAAATAGGGGGGGAAAACAGGAATCCCAGTTGAAATTCTCCTAATTGTGTTAATGAGAAACAAAGAAGCGATGCATGGGGAGCCCTGACATTGTTGAGTTGTCTTAACAAGGGAAACACTCACCCCCTCCTCCCTATGGTACACCAGATCAGATGATCCACTGAGGGGTGACCCTGTGCTTGAGCCATTCTGTAATAAAAGCCATAATAGGGTTTCAGAGGGAATGAGTGGCCATAACAGTTTAAGGGCTTTTCTCTCAGGTGGAGGCAACAAAAAGCTACAGAGATGGATATTGGCTGCCAGTCAAGCTTTGTATCAGTGACTGTGCTTTTGAGAAAATATGAGTGGCTGGACTGCTGTCTCATCTCAGCATGCATGATTCAGAGTGAGAGGGACTGGAGCTCACGCTGAAGCCAAGCTGCTCTGAAGAGCTGTTGGTTTGTCAGTGGGTCATGTGTTTTACCCAGCAAAGAGGAGGGTGACTGGGGGGCTGCAGAGGGTGAGGAGGGACCCATCGTGCTCTACCTTCAGTCTGATGCCTTCTGTGCAAGTGCTAAACAAGGAGCAACGGTGTTTCCCATATCTGTCAAGTGCTTTGCCTAATCACTTCTCACCATTTCTAAACTCGTTATCTCCTGATGCTGTATAAATGTCTGATATGTGTGGAAAGAAAAAGCTTAGCAAGCGTTTAGGAAGCATAGTGACTTCTGTTGTAATTGATATACTGAGGTCTCTCAGTGCAGCACATACCAGGCAAGCTGCAAAAATGTTCAAACTGTGTGACTCAGAGATAAACATTGATAAAACCGTCTTATGAATAGTTGTGTATTCTAGCAATAATACAGTATATTTCTATGCCTACTCGAAAACTGAATAGTAACAGCTCTTAATGTGCAGAAAAATCTCTGATGTAATGTGATGCTGCTGACTTTACCTTTTCCTTTTTCCTTTTCTTTTCAATACATTCTTTTCAATGTATTGTCAATAAAACTCAGCACGCACACATACACTTTTATGTTTTCTCCTATATATTATGATGTTTCTAAGTTATTTAAGTGCCCAAAGGTCTGTATTATCATTATTATTATTATTGTTTTCATTTATTATAGGCACTACAACAAGAAGGTAACAGGTAACTATATTGAATGCACAAATAACAGTACAGAGGATCAATCTCAATATTAATTTTTAAACTGTCTTGATACCAGAGCTTAATTTTTAACTTATATGTTCATGGGGAATTAAGTGTTTCACATATTTTGTTCTTTTTACTTGTTTTGCAATTATGCAACCTCTGAGGTTTCTATTTTGCTATATTTTACACGTTATTGTCTTAAGTTCAATAATGTGTGGGAAAATAAATTTATTTTGTATTTTCAGTATTTAATTCAGCTGCATCAAAAAACCTTAAGATATAATGAGATGAATTTGTTTTTTTTTAATGTAGCATTTCACAAAAACATGTGTCCTTCATGTTTTTGTGGTCACCTCTTTACAAGAGAAGGCCATCATTTATATTAATTACATGTTCCCAAGAATTATATTTATTATTATCAATGGTAATCAAGTTTTTGCTCTCATTGAGTCGTGCTATATCTGTGGCGTGTTTCTGTGGGATATTGGAAGAGCAGGAGAAGGAGCCATCATGAGTCTGATTAACCAGACAGAAAGAAATATTCAAACACCAATGTTGCCTTGTTCAGCCAATTAGTACTGAGTCACAAGTTTAGAACATAAAGTTGTAGTTTTTTCTATTTTAAATTAATTTGTTATAATTAAAGATTGTTAAACATGTATAAAAACAACATATCTTTTCAGATGAACACTTGCATTTCTACAATTCTGTGACTGCTCATGTAGGAAGATAAATTGTGTTATAAGATGCTGACAGAAAAGTTAAAGTGGGTGAAAGATCAGAATTCTTTCCTTTCACTTACTAATCTAGAGTCAAACACTGTTTTAGATTATTTAAAGGTAAAATAATATGTCTAAAACTAAATATTGAACAACATATTAAGCTCTTATTGTCATTTTTAAATATCTCTGACAGAATTGAAAGCGAAAAAATAGATAAATGTTTGCATATAACAAATAAAATATGAAAATAATTAGAAAAGTGACTGACTTTATATTGATTGATCTTCTAATGTCCTCAACTCTATCGTTGATGCATTATATTTTGTTTTCATGAAGCCTATGTCTCAATGCTGAACATTCACAATGTTATTTCTTTTTTTTTCAAACGTATGCATGTAAATTAGGTATGAATATGATTATGCAGATTGGGAAAGGGAGAAAGGAGCCATGGGTGCCAAATGTCAGATGTCAGGTATGCATTTTCAGACCCTTGTGGGATAGAGATGATTATCATGGTAATTATTCAGCATTTGAACAATCCGTTTTCTGTGCAGAACACTGGGAAGCACATCTGCCCAGGGACCTGATGTTGGTGTTTGTCTGCCTGTCTGCCACCAGAAACATTAAGTGTGTTAGTCGGGGAAATAGTGGGTAACAACAAGAGGGTGAGGAAGAGAGCGTGAAGTCTGCAACTCAACTGAGACAAACTTTAGGAAGGGAAGAAGTAGTTTCTGTTTCCTTCCTCTGCCTTTTCTTAGCTCCTATCTTTGGCTCACTTTAGCATAAAGAGATTGGATTGGAAGAGGAGCAGATATCAGTCATCTTTATATCCCAGCTGGGGGAGAGCTGGCTCAGGCCCCAGCTCTTCTCTCTTTATGGTTTCCTTCCCCTTCTTTTGTTTTCATGCCACGTTCTGTTCATCCTTTTATACAATATACTCTAAGGCCAGTCTTATGATTTAATATGCATGATAAATCTTTATCCTGTGTTCATACCCATTATTTGTGGCACTGAACACCCCCATCTCAGACACAGCTGTGCTGACAGGGAAGTGCCGTGCTGCGAATGGCCAACAGGAGAATTAGATGGCCTCCCCCATACTGCTAGTCATTAACCCTGTAACTGGAGGTTGACCCCAACACCTACACAGAAGCACGCTCCGTGCTCGTCATAAGGCTTTGTCGCCACTCTTTGATGTCACTGTCGGTCCTGATATACTCTGCTGAGCACATGGCCATGGCTCAGTTCCCTGATGGCTGCCTACTCACACACAACTCACTCCACGGAACGCTCCTGTACTCCACACAGACACCCATTAACTTCTAAACGCAGTGCTTAATGTAATAGATGATGCATTCTAACACTTTCTGCATGGCGTTTTATCAACATGCAAGTAATGTTTAAGCACATAAAGTTTTCAGCTTGAAAGTGTTGTAAAGTAATGAGCTGAGTAGTCGTGTTAACATTTCCACTGCTTCCAAAAAAAGGATTTAGGTTTCATATATTTATTTTACTTTGCTCTGACTATCAGGGGAAGGTTTGCCTGAAATTTTGTGACACTTTGACCTTGAGCCTCGGTTTTCCCCTGGAAGTCAGAAACTGACATAGAGATGATGAGGATAGCGTGAACAGACAGCTTAAAAGGCGGACTGAGTTTGTGCTCTGAGACAGCCTGAGAAAGCAGCCACGTATTTGCTCTAGAGGGATTTTATTTCCAGTTATGACTGAAAGATCGAAAAACTTCCTCCATAAATTTTTAACTAGGGTCAACCCAGGACAAGTTATGCATGTAAACAAGTTTCTAATAGTAAACTGGCCTTATAAGAAGCTTGACTCTTAATTTAAATTCTCCCCAGTTTCCCCAGGCTCTCTTGCATGTGGAAAAAACTCAAAAATGCATAAATGTATAAAGGTAAAGCTTAAAGATTAGGCACAAACAGATTATTTTTGCATGTTATCTTTACAGATTCTTGGATTTCATTATGTATGGGCATGAGACTGGATACTGGTGTTCATCAAGGTTTTGTCAAGATTTTAAGCTGCCACAGTTTCGAAAGTGCAAACATTTTAGTTCGTACTATTCCTTAGATTTGAAGAAAATCCCACAAAAAGTGCCACAGCGACTGACATTTTTTTCTTCAGCTGTAAAAAACACAGAGTAGCAGTCACCTCCATCATTGTGTGGAAGCCAAACAAGAATCTCCCATCACTCTTAAAAAACATTTAACTTCCAAGCTAAATGTCAATTAAATATCCGACTTCAGGCTGGCTTCCTGAGCAGATAGCATGACTAAATAACCAACTAATATCACTTTATTATACTTATGTCACTACAAACCATTATGGTCAAAATAGATAATGGAAGCACTTGAAAACAAATTAAAAAATAGCTGGGCTTTATTCTATTTTTTATTTTTTTTGCATATTTCTAAATATGAAATTATTAATAATCTCTAATATTTTTGCAGCAGAAGGAATAATTGTTGCTTTTAGATAGATACATATTTATGTTGTACTTTTTTCTGATATACCATAATTATATGAATTTGTGGTACTTCTCACTATTGTGAGAGTGTTATGCCTAATTGTGCTAATTGCATGTTTGAACTCCTTTTCTAATTTTTCTCATGGCATTCAATAGTGTTGCAGTTTTAGAGTTAAGATTGGATTTCATCATTTTCCTAATGGTTCCTAATGCTTCAAAAGCACATCTGTGGGATATATTTTTTCACAATGAGAAATCAGACATCTAACAAGTAAGTGTGTGGCTTTATTGTATTTAAAAATTTGTGTTGGAGAATAGTTTTCACTCTAATTCTTAAGCACTGAAGTGTCAAAATGGATGGAATTTCTCTAAATATTCTAAAATCCCTAAATTAAAACAAAGTGTGGTGTTTAACATCAACATGTTTACCTTTGTAATTTCAAAGCCAAATGCATAAATACTTTTTATGTTTTGCTTAGCTGAGAACATGATTCTGAGGGTTGAAGTCTTCCATGTTTCGTTTCCACTCCTTCGCTCTTTTTTCCCACAGGCCAAAAAACCCACCAATATTCATGAACATCTGGCTTTTGTCTTCAGTGGAAAGCATACAGTTGGCAAATGTCTCTGCTGTAGTTGTGGGTATTTGTCTACTCCTGCTCCCATAGGCAGTGATGCAAATTTAAGAGACAATTCTGTGGCTGTGTTCACTCTTGCATCCAGAAAATATTGTAAACTTGAAAAAGAAGCATTGAGACTACAAAACTGACAGGAACACTAGTCAATTAATACTAGAAAGTCTTCAGTGGTCAGTAGTCATGAGTTCACTCTCTGCCCTACTCGATCAGGCCGGATTGCAATAATGTAGGCAATATAACTTAGACAACTTTATATTTTTGTAAGTCAAGGTCAACATGAAAAAAGTCTAGTCATCCTTGACTAGTCGTTGAAATGTCACAGAAACGCAATAGAGAAGACTTCACAGAAGCTTCCAAGCTTTATAAGGTATTTTCAGAGTGAATACCGACAAAAGACATTTTGGACAGCTGTAAGTTATTCAGAATAAAAATAACTTCAGTCCCTATGGCCTGAAAAGTTGCACAAAGTTTAGTATTTATCCCAAACACCAGCTGTTACTGGTGATTTGGTATATATATATCTTAGACATCTGTACACATTGGAACATTACATATTAAACTTATCATAAGCTATTACAGTTGATTTAGGGCACAGCTAAACTCAATGCACCTTCCTGCTGCTCCAGGCGGCTCTCCCTCGATGCGCAGCAGGCTGCTCCAGAGACGCCAGGCAGCGACTCTCCGACTTTGCAAGATGAACTGACCTGCCAACAACGGGGATAGAGATTTTTCTGCTGTCATACAGAGTTTTTATAAACACTAATGCTCTCATGATAGGACCCTCAACACGATGACGCTGGTCATGTTGAAAATCAGTGAGTCGGATGAGAAAGAGCCAAACATGTAACAAGTTGCATGATATTCTGGTAGTCTTTGCCAAGGCTTGCAGTCCCCCTTTGATAATTTACTTACATTTCCCATCCAGTTCCTGTCGTGTGATTGCGACTAATAGATGTGACACAAAAAGTCATTGGCTTGTCTAAAAGTCGACCAGTGGGTTCAACTCCCCCATTACGCACTACGTTTTGTGAGATCTGTGTTGGATGACGTCTTTGGGGGATTTAAATTAAATTGCACAGAATGGTGCAGTGTTACTCATTAACTTTACACCAGATTTAAATATTGAAAATCTTTCTTTTAAGTCATTTCCATGTTGTTAACATAGCATTCAAAATGTGAAAATTTATTTAAACTCTTTATTCTTTTCACGTATTTTCTTATTTCAGCTTCTTTTCTCTGTTCTATCTAAATCCCTTTGGTTTGGCACAAAGACTTTTTGTGAAAATTAACTTACTTTCATCACACAAATGTCTTGAGCATGATCTTTTCTATGCACCTCGTCCCTGACTGTACCCTGGGCTCTTTAATCTAGTCAAACAAAACATTATGGCCTTTGTTAATCACACAGATAGGGCTACAAGGATCTGATCAGGTCAGACTGACACAGTCTGAAATATGCAGATCTTATTTACTCTGATTTGTTGTTGTTGTTTTCTTTGCTTTTCAGTGTTGTGTAATGTATCCAAATCAGGGTTCAACAAGCCAAAGTCGCAGCAAGTTGCTGAGGGAATGAGTCAAGCATTGTAACATTGTTTTTATTCCTGTCTCCTTGCCTCTTCGCTGCTCACTCTGCCATCAATAGGTCTCATTCAGCTGAGGCTTTTCTTTCAGTCTGTGTTGGATTGTTGCAACAATTGCCTCTTGACGGAGCAGAGAGGATGGCTTGTCAAGGTCAGAACTGTGTGCTAATTAGCGTTCACCACCGAACTGCCGGGTTGACTCCTGTGCCCTTCACCCCCGAGGCCTCCTGGCATTACGTGTGGGTGTGTGTTGTGTTCTCTATCAAGTTTTTTCCTGCCCTTTCTCTTCCTCTGCAAAGGCCAGACATCTGAAGCTGTCTGTACAATAACATGCAAACTCTGTCACGCATCTCTCTGCCTCATATGGGACGGTCATTCACTTTCTGGCAAGGAGACGGAGGGGGAAGGAAGAGGGAAATCAGGAGTTTGGAGAGGAAGTCGGTACCTAACATGAGTATCCCATTAGGGTTTATGTGTTTGCTATAGCATGTGATCAGAGTGACAGGAAAGGGCTTAAGGGAGAATGCAAAAGAGAAAACAATTCCACCATGGCTATAGCAACCGAGGTATATCCAGCTGATGCCCATGCAGAGAAAAATAAGTAAATAACAACCAAAAAAGTTTACAGAATAATGACGACAACCACAAATACAATGGCAAAAGTTCAGCCGTATCTTCGGGGGTAATTTTAAGCCCTTCACATGGGAACAGCAATTTCCTGCAGCTCCGTGTCCGAGCAATATTACTGTGAAATCATTAGACTAATTCATCATCCTTGACTTCCCTGTGTTTTCTGCTGGACTATTGGGGGAAAATGGCGGTTTAATTGCATGCCATAGAATTCAGATGTAAGCTCAGAGTCATTCTCTTTGCTTCTCCAGCACTCCAGCCACTTACAGAATTAGCTTTAAGCTGCTGTTACTGAACAATACACGTGTCTTAGCAGATACTGGATTGTCAAACGACTGGAATGCCTCTGCTGCATTTCCTTCTTCATCACTGTTCTAATGTGAGACACTGTATTCTGTATCTAGCCTGTACATTACAGTAATTGCTTTGCACTACATAGTAACAGTGGTTCAGCGATATCGATCCAATTTGGCTTAAACATCATGTCTGGCAGAAACATTTTTTCTTGTATAATTTCTTGTTATTTATTAATTCCTCCTACATAAACTTGATTTTTTTTTTTTTAATTAAATGTGGGCGAAATGTATTCCGTCCATGTACGTCTTTGCGAGGCAGAGATATGTAACAAGTCTGTGCTCTAAGCAGCATCCACATGGATGCTTCTGCTCCAGTCACTGTTGTGGCAACTTACAGGCTGATGAAACACATGCATGGAGCTTGCCTCTATTAATTTTTGTTTATTATGTATTTATGCTCTAAGCCTGAGATTTGCTGTGATCAAATGCATCTGTTTCGGCATGGATCAGCGATTAACTTTGGCACAGCACTGTCTACATCGCTTCCTGCTTTCCATCTACACCTCTCTGTTGTTTCCCTGCAAGCTACGGCTTTTTCTCTCTTCAGCCTTTTATACATGTAAGCCTCTTTGAGCCTTCAGTCTTAAAAAAAAGATTAGTTCATTTAATGGTCAGACAGCATTCTACAGACTTATCAAAAGAGATTTAAATAACCAGGTCAAGTTAAGGACAGGGTATGCTGTTCTTTGACTGTTTCAATCTTGAATTATAGATGCTTTAAGATCTTCTATTTCTGTTTTGAAAAATTGGAACTCATATCTGTTAATTGAGCAAACACAATAAAGTGATTATAATCATGCATTAGCAAAAAAAAAAAAAAAAATATGCTGAACTTTAGCAAATTCCTCTTGACTTGAAAGCGAATTAGATTCAGAAAAGAAACTGAGTGGACAGTCACGCACTGTGCTTTCTGTAATTTGTTTATCATTCTTTAAACAAATACTTGAATATGTTTTTTCCCTCCCTCAAGATAATGTATCCTTCTGCTAGAAGAAAAAAGAATGTTGTCAAAATTCATTACATTTTCTCTATTTTAAAGCACGGTAGCATCTATTAGCTATCCGCTACATTAGTAACAAACAAATATGTTCTGAGCAGTTGTTGCTTGCAGAATGCATCAGAGATTCAGTCTAGCATAAAAATCCCATCAGCTCCTTGGCCCAATATAAGAGAGACATTTTTTTTATTCATCATGTCCTAATGCCATCTCTTTAATACTCTCAGTGCTTTCTAGTAAAAGAAAGGTTTGCTCTCTCAGCATTTCCTCTGTGACATACCAGCCCAGTGTGGAAAATTGCAGGTGCTTTTAGTGAGACTCAGTAATGAGTAAGCTGTAGACATGGAATCCAAGCTGAATAACCAATGAGTACTAAAAAGACATGTAGTGTCATAGCAGTGGAGACACTATTTCTAAGAGCAGAGGCTTTACAAGAGCGAGGAATTACTACTGTCAAGAACTAGGCCATAGAGTAGGTTGGGTCCATGCGCTCACTTTAGTGGGTCAGTAATGCATGCAGTATTCAAAAACTAAAATAATAAAATAATGATCTTGCATAAGTTTTTCAACTGTGAGAAAAGCTATTTTTGGTTTCAAATCCGTTTATTCATAATGTACCAATTCATAGCAAACACAGCCAGAAGACATTTTACTGGACATGTTTACTTTATATCAAGTCCATTTAAATCTAAAAGGAAAACACATTTCTTTATACGGCACTGATTATGCAAGGCAATTCTTTACAAGTCATCAAAATATTAGCAATGAGATCCAAAGGCATTGTTTAAAAAGAAACACATTCAAATAAGCATTTTGGTATAAATCCAATTCTAATCTTTATTTCCAAGCTTCAGTGATCAAGCAAACAGTTCATTAGACTCTTTGACCAAAAGGTGCAACAAATTAAAATGTTTTCAGCTCAGATTTAAAGGAGCCTTAATGTATCTTATGTTTTCGGGTTGAGGAGGATAAAAGCTAAATTTTATCTCTCCTTGTTTATTTTTGATCAGAACACAGTAAGCAAGTCTCAAATTACATAAGAGTATTTGATTCATAGTTGAGCCTGGCTGAAGAGCATGTGTGTTGGTCGAGAGCGCAGTTCATGAAGGAGCCCCCGCTAGGTACAGTCAAAGTCAGCTGTAGAAGATTTATGCCAAATGCATTGAGTTGACTTTCCAGCACTCCTTCCTCTTGAGGAAGCATGTTGTGTTGATGAAAGAAAATATGCAAAAATAACCTTTCCCATTGTTGCTGTATTACTTTGAATTTGATCTTAATTGTGGTGTATGATACATGCAAAATGAACCTTTTCTTCTATTGTTTCTTGAGGAGAAGAATGATAGGTTCAGAATGCCAGTCAGAAAAATACTGGCCACAAAAACACTTACAGTTTCAGATTAATCTGACACATCAATAAATACATGCCAGTTAACAGGTACTGTGGAAATTATTCTTTATCTGAAGGTGAAGCTTCAGATAAAACATTATTCTGCTGTGCTGCTTCTACACAAAGGCACCACATGGGAGAATCAACACCTCATCACAAATGTGTCAAGTATGCAAAGCAACATCTGGATAAGCCAAAGTCATTTTGGAAACAACTGCTGCGGTTACATAAAGTCACTGCCAACTGAGCTCTTGGCTCATAAAAAAACACAGAGAATCAACCTCAGGGCAGGAGTTATGGGAGTTACTACACTCTGAGTGCAATCATTCAGCTTCTTTACTTGTGGAAAAAATTTTCAAATCTTACATGTGCAGATATGACTATTTTACAGTTTGTCTGTAATCAGACCTCCAGAAGTTGGACAAAGCTGTTGTGATTTATGTTGAAGATGTGCAAAAATTAGAAGAAAGAAGAGACAATTTTCCACACAAGCTTGCCGACACTAACAAGCTTTTGCATCAACCTGATTGACAAAAAACAAGCGTCAACAAGAAAGCTGTCAGTTAAAACACTGGAAAGGATTATTAGATTCCTTTGAGAACTTACTGAACAAGAAGTGTGGCGGTTCCCAGTCAGCTGAGTGTTAAATTTAGAGAGAGTACAAACAAAACGGGAACTTGTTAAAGGAAAACATACAGGTAGACCAAGGAAGATGTCAAATTGACAAGACAGAAAACTAAAAGTGGTATGCCTAGAAAGGAAACACAACAAAGGAAATATACAACAAAAGGGCAGAAAGAGGAGCCAATGTTTGTGTAAGAAATATTAGAAATCTGTCAAAGGAAATGTGCTTTGAACCTAAAACAGCCAAACATAAGCCATATTTCCAACTCAACAGAAGAAAACAAGCTTACAATGGAGCAGAGCAGCCATGGACTGTGGATAATTGGATGAGGCTGATATTCAATCACAAATACCAAATCTACATTTGAAAAGGAGAGGATCCATTACTTTGCTTTGTACAGGTCCAGTACAAGACAGAAATGAATGGTTCAGAAAAACAAGCTTATTATATGACAGCAAATGTCTGGTAAAGTGCAAAGTTAATGGCCATGATTGCATCCACAGCAAATGTAAAGATGGAAATTTAACTTTTCTTATTCCAGTATTTTATAACGAGTTATGTCCATCCCTCCATCCATTTTTATATCTCCAGCTGACGATCTGGGCGAGAGGCGAGGTACACCCTGGACAGGTCGCCAGTCTGTCGAGGAAAAGAGTTATGTGTCAGAGATATTACAATCTAGCAATTGGAGAGGTGATCTTTTTTTTTGGCTGCTTTTATGTGGGAAAGAAATAATGCAGCAGACTTTTGGTTGCTACTTATCGATGAGAACTTTATTTTTTATTAAAAAAAATTTTGTCTTTCAAGAAATCTAAAGTTTAAATAGTGACAAAATATTCAATTTATCTCCTTATTGCCACTAAGTTTATTGTCACAACATGAGCGAGTTCACATTCATTCATAATATTTTATAGAGACGACTTGTTTTTAAATATACATATATATGTATGTATATGTGGACCTCTGGAGCTGAACATGTTTAGTTCTTCCCTGTTGTTTTAAAATGGCTCAATTTTCAATATAACTGCTCTCATTAACATAATTTCCCATTTTATGTGACCGGTTTGTCATGTAAAAACAGGTTCAAGTATTATTTCCCCAGAAAATGAATGCCTGTCATGGATTTATTTGAAAGTGTCCTGAACTACTTTGAATTTGATGCAATTTGAAAGCTTTAAAATGGAAGCATTGATTAATAAATTTATGGTTGCACTGTCCTGTATTCGTGCTAACTAGAATAAATCTGTGGCATTCCCTCGAACCCATAAAGCATCTTAGTGGATTTGGTTTAGGAGGAACACACAAACTTTGTCTCTGCTTACGGAAGCAACAACTTAAATAAACTCTGGCTGCACAGTCAGCAAATGCGGGGCACTTGAGCTCCACATTTCTTTCTAATCTCTTTGTTAGGTGAGGATGAAGCTCAGATTACTTTAGGCCTGCTCATTATTTTAAACAGCTGCTTTGTGGTCTTTTTGAGTTCAGATCTGTTTCTGCAAAACATACTGTGCTCTAAAGTAATCTCATCTCATTGTTAGCAAGGAATTAATTTGTCACAACGAGCTAAAACAGTCAAACGTCTGAGGAAACAGTGTGGTAATTTTTGCCAAAACTTTTAAAATATTTTTTTTTGTTTTACTCTAAAAGACTTCCAACTGTACATCAATTTCCCTAAGCTCTTCTGCTTTCCATAATTATCTGTCTCTCAAGGCTCCAGTGGATGGCATGCATTTGTTTTATACCGCTAGCATATGACATCATTAATTGACTGTGGCTAGTGGAAAGAATAGCTAAAAAATTGAACTCCGGGAGAAGACATTTGCTTAAAATGGATGATGACTGCCTGGCCGGCTGTTTAAACAGCCTTGCAGGCTTTGAGCAGGTGGAGGAAGAAAGCTCTTATCAGTCTTCATCGTAATATCAAGGTCATGGATGGGTAGCTGAGCTAATCTCCTTCTTCTCATATCTCTTACAGAGCGATAGAGCTGGCAGGCCTGCGATGTATTAAGCCTTCTCCAGCCAAAGACAGAATACAATGTCTGTTCCACACAAGGAAATATGGAAAACTACACTGAAACAAAATTCTTGAAGCATAGATCCTAGTCTACGTCAGGGATGTGCTGCACAGCTTCATACTGAGACAACAGCTGCTTAATCAAATAGGAGTTAATCTATGCATGTGCAGCTACTGTGCCAAACTATAAAATGTTCTGCATCTGCTTTATTTTGCATAAAAAACACAATAATGAACACAGATCGAAAAGAAAAAAAAAAAGAAAACACACCCTGTTTTAGATTTTCACTGTTCATGACATAAAAAAATTTAAATGTAACAAAATTAAATGGGATGTAATGTATATCTGCAAACATACAAATAGATTGCCCACTCTAATTTAATAAGCAACACCAGTCAAATGTCAAACAGCTTTTTGTAACGTCTAAGCTTACAATTTATGCTTCTATAGGATTTAACAGGAAAAGTAGCAGCCATCAAATACTATACAATACCTCAAATTCACTTGATTACTTCATCAGCAAGTGTTACTATTTTTGTAAAAATAGCAGTTTGGCTGATTGCTGCTCTGGGGAGTTCACGGTTTCTCTTAACACATTTCCAAGGCGGAACAATATCAAAGATTGCTTCAGAGAGGGAACTGCTGCTGCCTGTAATCCAGAAAATGATTATAAGATGATTTCCAAAACAGTTTGAACAACAATGCAATGAAAAGATGTATTCACCAATTATTCAAGAGCAAAGGATAGACAGTTCAATGATCAGAGAAGTTACAAAAACCCAAGGACTCCAGCTCAGAATCTATAGGCCTTATTTAGCATTGTGAAAGTTAAAGTCCATGTTGTTAAGATGAAAAAAGAAATACTTGATAAATTTGATTTGGCTTCAAATGGATACATTTCTTTCTCAAAAAATAATACCCAGCACTCTGTAGGTTTTGGGAAGTTGCATTTGGACAAGATGGCTCAGTCATAGTCCTGATGTTATCACATCTGGAACCCTGTGGTAGGACTTCAAGACAGCTGTGCAAAAATTAATAGTCTTTAATAAATTACAAAATTCAAGAGTGAGAGAGACGAATGAGGTTACCTATCAACCACCTTCGTGAGGTTATTGCTGCTAAATGTGCTACTTAACGACATGTATGTAATTTCTCACACAGCTTCTCCATTTTGCTTCTTCTTTATTTAGAGATGACAGTATTGTATACGTTTTCTTTCACCTCAGGTGAGGTTTAAATATTTTTACAAACTGCCAATGACCAGATTATTTTTATTATCTTCAAAAAGTTTAAAACTTCAGAGCTGAAGCAGCTATTTTGTTTGTTAAATGGCTTGATCTTCATCTGAACTTATCTTAGAGTGTCCAACTAATGATCAAACCTATCAGCTATGCTTCAGAGATCAAAGCAGGGAGCCTGTATGTACACATTTAATAATGATACTGATGTTGACAGAGGTAAGGGGCTAAAATCTCTGACTGCATCAGAAATCAAGTAGGCTCCTCCTCTTACACAAATAGATTTGCCTCACACAAGGTTTTATCCCCATTGTTCATTAGACTTCTGAAAGAATAATTAACAAGGCTTTAAAACGCAGCTTTTATGGATCACCTGCTGTCCCCCCAATATCATTTTTGTGATTGCGCAGCAGAATACAGCAAGAAGCATTGATGCTAACGTCTGGCATCCAAATGCCTTACAGGATCAGTAACTCTCCAATTAAAGCAATATCTCTTAGTCTTTTGCCTGGCGCAAGAGCCCTGAGCTCTCCACAGGACTTGCCGATACGCTCAGACCCAACTTCTTCATTATAAGACTGTGGCCCCAAGATGAGAATAAACTGCCCAAATGCAATAGTGCAATGTGCACATGCATTGTGTTTTATGGAGCTGAACTGCACTGCATAGTGGTAAGCCAGGAGCA
The DNA here is from genome assembly GCF_027474105.1 of Poeciliopsis prolifica. Taxonomy (NCBI): domain Eukaryota; kingdom Metazoa; phylum Chordata; class Actinopteri; order Cyprinodontiformes; family Poeciliidae; genus Poeciliopsis; species Poeciliopsis prolifica. Next base: position 6,092,377 of record NW_026562398.1, read on the forward strand.
TGATAGAATAATAGCAGACCAGCACAATGTTCATTTAAGAGTGCGTAAAGAGAAACAAGAGCATTCTTTTATTATAAAGTTGCAGATTAGGTAAAGAACATTACCTTTTGTCAAAGACCAGAGCTGCAGAGAGCATTGCCTCCCTTCACCAGCACCTCCGTTTTACCTGAGTCGCATTGCCTCCTCAAAATGCACAAATATATTTGTCATGTCTGCAGCCGCCAAATCACGAGGTAAATATTATCATCAGACAAGCAAACAAACAGTCTTTTGTGTGGTAGATAAAGGTGAAGCGTGTGGTGAGGTTAATGGGACCTGGCTATTAGCATTGTCACTCAGTCTGCCAGGTCTGACAGTGCTGCTCAGTCTGAGGGCCTCCCCCCCTTCTTGTCCACCTGCTTATCACCCAGATAAATTAACTTCGGCAGACTGGAGAGGCAGGTGGAGCGAAGTGGTGGGGGTACAGATCCTTGCCCAACGCAAGACAGGAACACCAGCAACAGATCATTGCTCTGTTGACTCTTGTTAATAGCATGCGTTCCCACTGTGTCAGGTTGTTGGGGGTCTGTGCGATTGACGTGTGGGGCAGCAAAGTAAACACTTGATAATTAAACACAACTGCATGTTTGTCAGAGGTGATGACATTCCCCACACACCCCTCCCTCTGCTTCTCCTCACCAACTTCTCCTAAGTTTTTTTTTTTTTTTTTTGATGCATCAAGTCACTTATCAAAAGTTCACCCAACCTTAATGGAAAGCAATGCAAGAGCATTAAGATTTTGTAAAATGTATCAGTTTTAATAATTGAATTATGACACTTGATAAAATAACTTGAAGGGCATTAATCAGCCAATAAGACAAATAAACTGATTAACACCAAAACCAATATTTTGTATCTGCTTACTGTGTCTATTGAGTATATAGACTTATAGTTTTGAGTTAATACTATGTCATTATTGCATATTTATATAATATATAGCTAACCAAGGCTGTCATGGATTCTTTGCATCAGACACCTACTGCGACTGGAGATTGTTCAGCTGGTCTAAAGAAAATGAGAAAATTATACTGCAGCAAAGACTACACAGAAATTATCATTTTCACAGTCTTCATCCCAAACAAACACAACATTTGTGACCATTAGAAACAATACAAAGGCTACAAGTACTGGGAAATAACAGTGTAAGTAGTGGAGTATTTCAGCCCCGTGTTTGCCATTTTATTCCAAGACCAACCAGTAGTATTTCTTTGTAGTTTAGTATTTCCTGATTAATGAAGAAAATCTGTCATGAAAATGTTAAGCTAACCCATGTCAGTTCACACATGTGTCATTTTCCTGAAACCTTGTTCTTTTCCTTTCACTTTTGAGCTAATCCCTATTTGGGTCAGACTAACAAAATATGACAGATTATGTCTCCTGATTAGAACCAAAATAACCCTAAAGAGTCTTTCTGCTGTTGCAAATTATTTATTGGAGCCATATAGCAAAATTCTCTTGTAGTGTGGAATACAGGGAACCACTTTAAGTCTCAAGTTGTCAAAGTATGAGACAATTACATGTTTGGTACAAAATGTCCTGTGGCAGACTGCTCCCTTTTGTACAACAAAACCACAAAAGGTAGGAATGCCAAATGAAATGACCAGCAACCGCAGTGTGTTAGCTGCCCTAGAATAACAACTGCAGTTTTATTTTTGGCTGTTACTACAGGTTTGAGATTTCTTAAGGATGGTTTTATTTCCCCCTATGATGTCGTCTCATTCAAGACATGAATTGTCAGTTAATTACTTTTTGCTGGCCTTCATGAAGAGACTGTAAATTTAAAATATTGCGGCTTACCTTTTTTGGGCCCTCTATGCCTCGTGGTGTTCTCTGTTTAATTGAACAGTCATTAGAGAGTACACTGTTATACCTCCACAGTTTATGGAGGCATTCCCCCTAATGTAATGTAATTAGGTTTAGGCAAATGGCAGGCTGAATGGATCCAGATCTGTTCTATAACTGGCAACGGTTTTTCTCTCAGTGGCTGGTAATAAAAGAAATCCTTTTGGGAAAACTGTGACACTGGCTGGCACCCAAAGCATATGACTGGAACAGGAAGATTATAGGCACGGCTAAAAAGGATCAATAATTGAATTCCAGGGATCTTGACGCACATTACACAAGACCATGAGACAAGAGAAAGCTTTTTTGCTCGATGAGCGAAACTGGAGGGTAGAGAGAGGTGAGTCCTCTCTCTACGCGGCCCCTCCCTGCGTTTGTGCCACTCAGCAATGCCGAAGTCATTGCTGTGTTAACAGTTTCTGCTCTCATGGGAAGGGAGAGCCCTATCTGTCGCCCACCTCCAGTTGGCTGAGAACGGTGAAACCACTCCACTGCGTCCACTTTATAGTGGTTGTTAGACGACACAGTGCTGCCAAGGATTGTCTTTTCTGCTGCTGAACATTTAATAGAACCAAACTATCCATGAAAGGCAAGCCAAAAGCCTTCATCGAACTACTAGCAAATCTGTTAGAAGGAAAATCCATCACAATGTCCAAGGGTAGCAATTTGTCACACAAACTATAACAGCAGCAAAATACAATAACATTGGCAGTCACAAAACAAACTATTTTGCCATAAAAAAATCCTGTAAACATGCCATTGAGCTCTAGAGTAATCACATGAAATAGTGACAAAAGAGACAATGAATCTGCTCATACTGGAACAAATGCAAAATGTGAGCCATTTTGCTGTAAATAAAAAGAGCATCCCTGCTTAGTCCCCCAAAAAACATTCATATAACAAGCATTTTCCAAAAAGTCTCAAAGCTTTTTGTTAGTTTGTTCTTTTTGACTGTTTCCCTTTTTATTGAAATGACTCCCACACTTCTTAAAAAATGTATCTCTCAGCCACAGGAAGGGAGTTTGAAGTGAAGAGTGACTAAATAATTATATCCAAATAAACAGAAGAGTTGAAACATGTCATGTGTGGAAAATCTGCATTCTTACTCCTCAAAACGTTTTCTGAACTTTCTGGCAGCAGAATATAATCAACTCCTCTGAAACTAAACTTTTTATACTCCACATTTTCAAAATCAATTATTTTTAAGCTATTCCAAACAAACATCAGCACTGCCACAATTAACCACCTTAGCATAAACATCCATCCACCCTTCAGTTTGCTTCTTCTATTTTACATAGATTGGGTTGCAGTTCAAATGCAAGCTCAAACACAAACAGATGTTTATATACTGTCTATAATTGACAGTATATTTTCTTCTCACTTCACTGTATGACTTTAAGTATTTTATCAAAAGTATTATTTGCTCATGTAAGTGAGCTGGATATCCCATAGTGTTTGAAAAGATGAACCAAACATATAGAGGCTTACACTTCTCTTTCTAATTTTATTTCTTTTATTATTTCTCCATCTTGTCACACAAGAAAATCATGAATCTGAAATGTGGTTGCTTAAAATAAATCCTTGATTTATTGAAATGTTGTAAATCAACTTAACAAAATCCTTAAGAGGCTAAGATGTCATCATCAATTGCTTCCCAAATTATTTCAATCATATAAATGTTGGCGTACGCATTGAAGAAAGAAAATTGCTCACTTTATTATGACATTGTGCAAGTGTGTAAACTTAAAACAGGATTAACAAGGTTTAAGTCTGATTTTATATCAGTGTCTTTATGTACACTTATGTAAACATCTGGGTTTTCTGCGCATTTCAAAGCTTAATTGATATATTGTCCATCAGGATAAAGTGAGATGGTTAGGGGGAAAATATCCAACTTCACTCTTCTTAAGATTTGTTACCCTGAAAACTGTAGTGGTAACACACAAATTGGGCATCTGTCAGTTAGTAATGATTTTGGGGTTATTCAAACTGCATAGAAGCTTTTTTGTGTCAGTTTTAGCCAGTAAAAACGTAGCTTACATGTGGATGGGGAAGACAGAGCAAACAGCAGAAGATTAGTGCGGACAGGGTAGCTGATATAAAAATATCTCTTTAGGAGTCAAAATCTTTTTAAACCAGCTCTGAGTGACTATCATAATAAATGTTCTGGGAAACTTTAAAACATCCCAAAAACACAGTGGCTGAGTGAAGGCTCATACAAGTCTGTATGCTTAGGTTCTTGTTTATCAAGCAAACTTAAATGAACAAAAGAAAAAGTACAGATTAAGAATATGACAGGGAATAATTTAAGAGAGACTGGATTTCTTAGCAGGGATATCTACTGAGTCACATTGGTTTTCTTGAGTCTCTGCTGCACCTCTGTTAATTGGCAAAAGCCAAATAAATTACATTAAAAGTAAGCAATGCCACCTCTTTACCCTACAAACCAGGACAGAAACTTAAATCAATACAAAGAAATGAAAGTAGATAAAGAATATAAAAGTGGTAATTTTGTCAGGAAATGGTACCATTAAGTCATCAACATACTTAGTTGGTAACTCACATGATTCCAGCCGACTTACAGCCCAACACCTTGTTTAAAATGGCTGCTACCCAGGAAAAGTTGTTCTGCCCTTTTTTCCAAAGTTTACCAAGAGTGGAGAAGCAGACATTGCAGAAACTAAGCTGGGTGAAACTGGTGGAGGTTGTGGGGTGCTTGAACTCTCAGTGGTGCAGGCAGTAACAATCTCTACATTGAAGAGGGAGAGGATCAAAGAGAGCAAGTTTAAAGGGAAGAGAGGCAGTTTTAGAGTCTCTCCTCTGTTTGGGAGGCATCCAGGTACCTGTGGTGTGTATTGATGTGGAGCACCTTAGCAAGACACGCTTTCCCATCCTTATTTCCTCTTGTCCTGTTAAAGTTAAGCGGGCTATGCTTCAAAAACACTGCTTTATCAAAGACACCACTTAAATTGTCTCTCCCTTTTTTCTGTGCAGCCCCTCTCTTCTTCTGATAAATATTATTGTCTTTCTGGCTGAAGCACTGCAGAGGAACCTACAGGGAGTGACTGGTTAGAAGTAATCCCAGAGAGAGGTCGGAGAAGGAAAGATGCCAGTTAGCATTTCTTCGGAGATGCAGCTCAGATCCAAAAGTCAGATACTATATCAAGAGTCAGATGCTATTTCAGCTTTTCCCACAGTATTTTTTTGTCTGACCCACAAAGTTTATTATGAGATGAAGTTCCTTCTGTGTTCTTTACGAACAGCTTTTCTCTGTAGTTCCTCTTGTGTTGTTATTCCTCCCTCTCCTGCTACCCCCCAGAATATGAAAAAATAAGGTCAATGAATGGGTCAGACTTACAGAATAGGATCATGGAAAAAAATAAGTAAAAACACCTGAAATTCAAAGTGTCTTGCAAAAGTGTTTATATTGCTTGAACTTCTTCACATTTTGTTACAACTACAAATGTCAATGTTTTCAATGGGATTTCATACAGTCAATACTTTGTAAAACCAACATTTACTGCGATTTCAGTTACAGATCTTTTGGCTTATGTAACTACCAGATTTGCACACTTTGAAATAAAAATATTTGCCCATTATATTTTTGCAATATTGCCCAAACTTAGTCAGAATGAAGGGGTAGCATATTTGTACATCCATTTATAAGTCTTGCCTCAAAATCTAATTGGATTTATGGCTTGGAATTAATTTATTTTAAAATTTGAACATACTTTGACCTGAACCAGTTTATTGTAGCTCTGGTTGTATGATTAGTAACATTTTCCTGGATTTCTTCTGTTTAGTTCCATTGATATTACCACATTCTCTAAGTATTCCTGCCCCAACGAAGAAATAATCATCCCCACAGCATAATACTGCCACTGCAATGTTACAAAAAACTAATTCTTCTATACTTGCTGTGTCTCCTACTTGTTAAACTACTAACACAACTTCTCTTGTCTTTTTATCGATAATAGATTTCTAATTGTCATAATTTTGGATATCTACAGGTCCTCCAGAATTATCTTCGTCCGTACAATCCAATCTATTCCAACTCATCTGTATTGTTCTTTAAAGCAACACATTTGAACAAAGTGCTACAATTTGTCTGACACTGATGGGCATGGGTATAGGCCAAAAAGCATGACACTGTTTGGGTCTTTGTTTAAAACCTACAAGGATTAGTGTCTCTGTGCTGTGCAGACTGGCACAATGTCATAAGAAAAGAGACCAAACTGGAGCAGGGATAAATAGGGTCTGGAAGAGATTATAATAGAGGATATAATAATACTGGGTTCCACTCTAATTGTGGCACCAAGAAAAAGCTTTGCAATTATGGTGCAACGAGCAGCACTCTGAAGTCTACGCACCACTGGGGGTATCACAAATCTTCAACAACTTTAAGCTATAGTATCAGATTATGTCACGATTAATTAGACACTGCAGGAGAACAACCCTGTACTGTGTCCTCCTCTCCCCACATGTAGCCAAGCAGGCAAGTAAACTTAGATCAATAATTACACAAGGACTGTCCCATCTCCTCCACAGTTCTGTCACTAAATTTCATACTAATTGGCCACACCAGCTGAGAAACCAAGAAACAGATTTTTATTGAGTCAGGTGTGCGTAGTCTGGAGGAGTGCTTGCATTATCTAAAGTAGCAACAGCTTTAAAAACCAAAGGCAAGCATGTAGCTATGTGGATACAACAGTGTACAAACTGCAGTACACTGTCCATTTAAAAGAAAAAGGCTTGTCTACGGAAGCATAGAGCGCATCGATCTGCTTATGCATCTGTGCTGGCTAGCATAATTATTTGATATACTTCTAACTAACCATATATATTTGCAGCCAACCGTAGCTACTTGGAGGTAACTTTGTAATAATTCTTGCAACTTTTGTTTATTGCTTCGTTCCCATTTGCCTCTTGATGTTGGCTGGTTTTATCCTGCATATTGACTGAATGGAGTAAGAGGCCCAAGAGTCTTTCGTTCTCGTCAGTGTATCAGCCTTTGCCTAATTCCCATCTGTGAGTGTGATTCTGAACACACCGGCCTCTTTTGACAAAAGCCTGATCGAGTGAGATGTTGGGCTATCGAAAGGTAAGAGATGAGAAACAACACCACCTGTAAACAAAGGAGCGCTGAGACAGGGAATGAAAGGCTCTTGGCTTCCAGCTGTCATGGATTGACTGGAGATTGCCATCCCAGCACTTACTGATCCTTGTATTAAACGACACGATGAGACAGAGCTACAAGGGCATTGCGTTTGCAATTGCTTATGTTTGTGGACGTGTATTCCATATGCCCTTGTGCTGCGAATGTGACCATAGAAACTGTAGGAGTCTTACGAGAACAGACTGTCTTTGTACCACCAAGTGGCAGAAAGTGTCCTGTTTAGACAATTCAGGGATTCAGGACCAACACCCCCCAGATTTTTGCTTTTTGTAGCTGAAAGGTTTGTGCTTTTTACGCCGGTAAACGAAGAGATTGGAATCGGAGTCTGGAGGTAGCAGTACTTCCATCTGTGATTTAAGACCTCCCATTTTTAGATCCAGGGCATTTTTCTCTTTCTCTCTCATCCTATTTGACATATCTCTGAAACCGAATTGTTATCTTCCACCCCAAAGATCTCCCACCAACGCACACACACACACACATGCTTTCGTCTTACCATAAATTCCTGAGTGTATCCCCCCCTTGAAAAGTTTCCCATTTGGAGAACTATCTCTTGTGACATATTCTGTGAGGCGCTGCATTTCTGTTTGCAGGCCCGTTTTTGATTAGTGGCAAGCAGCACTGACACCTTTAATAGTGGGAAAAAGTCGACTCCGGATCTATGGTGCTAAGTGTTTTTTTAAGGTTGGCTGAAGCGCCGTTGAAACCACCATCTTCTCCCCGAGGGGACACACCCAATCAGTGAGGGTGTGAGAAAGAGTGCGAGTGTGATGGTCAGAGAGGCAGACAGCTCCGGTGCTGAAATTGAATGTGTTCCCAAGTTTGTAGTGGAAAGGCCAAAATGACAGAAAAGTAGATAATAGGTTTGCTGTAACGTCATGCCTCAGTGTGTGTCCACACTTGGGCATTATTGGAATAGTCCAGCTTTTTGATATCCTTATGACAGGCACCGTTTCTTCTCCGGCTACACATTTACTTCTACACTTCCAGCTGGCTCTGTGGATTGCTCCACTGCCTATTACTTTGAATGCTGAGCTATCAAAAAGTGTCTTATTTGTTATTGATAAAGTAATGTTAAAGTAATCATAAAAGTGAAACACGGCCCATTTATTTATTTGCACTCGCTAGTCCCCGCCGGTTTTATTCTTGCTGTGTGATTTTATAGCTATAGAGTCCATGTTATCCTCGGCACTTAAAAAGATAACTGAACTGTAAAAATATTAGGGAATTATTTAGACTTCTGCAGCACTTTTCAGTGTTGCAGAAGAACCTTTCAAATATATACATACTTGTAAATTATCATTTTTTTTTGTACAGCCACAAATGTTGACGTACTTGATAGAGCACGAAAAAATAAAATTGTTTTTAAAAAATAAAAAGTGCACTCGTGCAAAAACTCTCAAAACCAGAAGTTTATACAGTGAATAAAAAGATACTTTTTTTCTTTCTCTGTCAGACCAAACTGTTCATATTTGTTGGTCACCATATAAATTCTTGATAACAAACATTCAGTTTTGTTGCAATAGGAAAAAGACTTTTTGCAAGGTACTGTATATACAGCAAAAAAGTTTCCTTTTTTTCCTCTTTGGCTGCAATTTTCTTGTCTCATCGTCACTTCACTCATCTCGTCTCTCAACATCTAACTCACCCCTCCTCTTTTTTTCTTTGGAAATGACCTTGAAGGTATCCCTACTGTGCTTGTTCAGACAGAGCTCTCCATCTCTTTTTCTCTCCCTTCCTTTGCTCTGTTTTCATTAGCGGGCTCAGTCAGCCTGCCTAGGGACAGCCCGGTGCTGTGCTCACGTTACAGGCCTATTGACTACGGAAGGGAGAGAAAATACTGTGGACATGATTCATCATCCATGAACCTCATGATACCGGTTTTATCTGTAACTTCTTTTCAACAGAGAGCATGGCAGATAAACCGCACACCATTTTTATCACCCTCACTTTAGGCGGGTTGGTAATCAGATACACAGACTAGACTAATTAATATTTTGAGATATAGCATGTTATCACACACTGAGTGCTGTTAAAAAAAAAAAAAACAACCTGCAGTTGCCACCAATTGAGCACATTGAAAATATGATGCCAAAGACTGGCTCTGCTGCTGGGTTTTGTTTTTGTAGCTGATCTACAAGCTTTAAAAATGTGGAAAAAAAATGTTTTCAAGGTGATATTCATTATTCCTCCTCAAAGCTGAAAAATTGCCATAACTGATGAGGCGACTCAGTAATGAAACATATTTTGGCTCCAAATTAATTTCAGTTTGATTCATAATGCATTCTGACTTGTCATAATAATGACAAAGCTTTTTGACTAAAACAACTGAGGATGGACTAATCTCCCACTGTACTGTGGATTAGCCTTCAGCAACCCCTAAATATGAATGGTAAACACAAATTGTTTCCTCGGGGAGTAATGTATGTTCATATTATTTGGCGACTTGAAAACAAAGGTGGAAGTATTGGCAGAAAGTAATAGTCCTCAGATGTGGATGAGTGTTTTATCACACTGTTACCCCAGTAATTAACAAGGACTACCCTGAAATTCACTGTCTGTTCTCCTCTCTTTCTCTCCTACTCCCTTTATTCCTCTCCTACAATAGAAGGGTGGGAGTTGTCTCTGTTCATATCTGCAGCTGTACAATCCATGCTTTGAACTCTGCCATTGTGGCATTATGATAATCAAAACCGGAATACATTTGGAGAAACTGTTTAATGCAGCAGCACACTGTGCTCCGTACACACTCAGCTTTTTGACCCCCGTGTTTCTGGAAGGAGCCGAGGATAAATTTTGCGGCGTGCTTTCGCAGGCCCACATCTCAGTGATGATGCACCTGATAGGTTGGCAGTCATGCTCATGCAGCAATCAGTTAAATGACAGACAGACAGGCTTGGAGCACAGCTGCACAGTGCAGTCTAAGCCAATTGTGTGACAATCAGAGGGTGCTATTTTAGGTTTCCCTCTCCCCACAGAGAGCAGATTTCAGTGAATCGGTTGGCCCTCAGGCATCATCATTATGCAAAAGGCTCAGCAGCGAAAAGTTGTTTGTTCCACTATTGTTTTGAATTCCTTTCTTATCACTTAATCATCTGAGGAAAGTGGTTGTGGTAATATAAAGGAAGAGGTGGGGACTTTTTGACTATAAACATCAGTCATGAATGCAAACTAAAAGTTAATTTAAAAATGCTTTTTTTTTATTCAGTAAATACAGACGCATGCAAATACAATCCAATTCTGTTCTTCTGGGTCTCTACTTTGAGGCTTAGAGTAAGTATTTTAACACAATCAAATATTGTCCTATGCACATACCGTAGATGTAGCACTTCGAGGTAAGAACTGACTGCTGACCGTAGCAACAGCAATGTCGAGAAATATTTCATGGGGTATTGCATAAAGCTGGTGCAATTTTTCTCACATATTGCTCCTACTCGAGCATGAGTTTGAAGGGCAGTTTAGCTTAAGGTTTGCCCACTTGTAAGAGACCTCTGAGAGGAAAGGGTACAAGCTGCCAGTCCTTTTACCAGCTCTCCCCTGTGGTGGAAATTGTGAAACAATTACAGGCCGCTGCAGGGTCTTTCACGTAGCTATGTCTGAAATTGTTAGAGTCGCATAAATACCCAGGCTTATGCAGCGAAACCTAAGTTATTAAAACTAATTAACTTGAATTACCATCTCAAAAACTTGTGTGTGCCCTTTGGAGATTTAGGCTGACTGCTTTTAGTAACATAAATCCATCTCGACCTCCAGGATGTGTGAGTTAAGCCTCTGGTCAGTCTATCAATGCAAAGTGAGAAAAGCTGTTTCACTCCCTGGGCTGCTCTCCGCCTCCAGCTGCATGGAGCACTACAAGTGCTCTTCGCACCCATGAAGGTGGAAGACTTATGTGTTAATCCTGAAGCCCCCACCTAAGCCTCTGTAATAAAGCACGCTCTCAATCAGGACTTGTCCCCGCCCTCAAGGCAAGGCAGCTTAGGCCTCTGCAATCACTAGCTGTTGAGCCACAGGAAAGCTAATGAGGGCCTCGTCTGGACGGCCAGCACCTGCATTCATATGGCTTCTGTGTTGGGAGTTCTCTGGGGTGTAGGTAAACTGCAGGTGGATATGATGGGGGTCTGCAAAAGGCCAGCAGTGAGCCTGTCCAGGGGATCACGTGGTGACCAGCAGTTTGCTGGTCTGAATACATAGTAGTTAAAAATACTGTTTTCACATCCCCAGTGGACAGCTTGAACCTTTGGCTTACTTCAAGCTGAGCACTCACTCAAAGCTTCTGGTCTTCAGTATAAATTAGTGATGTCTTATTCCATGTGAAAGTCCAGTTGCCCAGCTTGAGCTCTCCATACAAAGTGTGCAAACGTTATGCCGAGTGTTTCATCAACCCAGTGGCTGGTCACAGAAAAAAAACAAATATGATTTATTTAAAGTTTAAAGTACAAAGTGAGGATCTTTTCCTTTGGGTTTGTACTTTTTCATGTATCAATGAAGAGTGAAGTTAAAAGAAAAAAATCTGCTCATTTATCTGGATAGCCTCAGAGATGCACTGATCTTTTACTTTATGATGTAAATTGCTAATTGTTCTTTGTTCCTACGTAAAACGCTTAGTTGTGTACACTTCATTTTTTTTTCTTCAACAATTATTGTAACAAAAGTAAAAGCTTGCCTCGGGTTCCTTCAATAAAGAATACAATGATTTCATCATATTCTTCTGTTTTGGTCGATCAGGTTTTTCTGAACTTATACTTACTTCTTTTTCTTTGAGGTGTGACTTTCTGATTTTGAAAATAGTTTTTTTTTAATTTGTTTTTTTTTGGGGGGGTGTTTTTACACATTAGAGAAAATTTTAAAAGACTGAAGCTGGTTTTTGGGAGGTAGTGGTTTCAAACCAAAATATAAGATTATCCCTATTTATACGTCAAAATAAATGTCCCTAATTTCTCTCCAACTATTCTAAACTTTTCTAAACTCATCACAAAATTCAAAGGTCATTTGTAGAACAGCTCCATAGAGGGACTTTGTGGAAATGGGCAGTGTGTGTTGTGTATTCGCAAGCGTTTAGACATGACTGCCATAGAAGATTCAAGGATTTCTCAAACATGCACGAAAGAATCAAAGCAACACTCCGGGTATGTGTTTGATGAGAGAATAACATTTTTACATGAAAAAAAAGCTCATAAAAGTCAATTTTGCATAATAGCCCCATTGAAAAGAAAATATTGAATGATTCAGTTCAACATCTTCTCTGAAGATTAGCAGCGATCTCAATTTTATCAATGGACTTATTTTTTAAGCTCCACAAACTACCATTCTCAGTCACTGACCAACTAAAATACCTCTGAGTTGGTGTCCTGAATGTTTTCAGTATCTTGTTCAGGAGAGCAGAACATTTGTCTAAGTGTTTTGTTATTCAGGTTTAATTATGTCCACGGGGCCTGGGAGTTTAGGCCAATCTACACAGCGCCTCTTTAGCCCAAGCCACTGTGGACTACCTTGATGTCTTCCTCTTCTCTCTACTGCACTGGATGAGCAATTAAAGGTCATATCAATTAGGGTACGTTGTGGTCTCCAAACTCATTTTTGAAACAGCTTGCTTGTGTAATGCTGTCAAAAAAGCACAAGTATGCAAATGTGTACCTCAGTCTTCTACATTTAAATGCAGTTGTTTTTTTTTCTATATTCAGTGTTAATAAATTCCTTGGCTTTGGATAAGTAAACAGCAGTGTAACTTGTTTCTTCTAAAATTAAACTTAATTAATTTAAACAAAAGTGTGTTGTGAAACTGCTAAACCTGCAGCTATGAGGTGATCAGACAAATTCAGTCATTTCTACAAAAGAAGAAAAATCTAGATTATTTAGCCGAGAGAAAGAAAGGATTTATATTTTTATCTTGTGTTGGTGTAAAAAAACAATTATTCATATGGTGCCAAATGTGAGACAAAGAATAATTTTCTTTGCCGATCTATGAATCCTAATGAAGAAGCATGCACAAAGAGACAGATTGGAGGAAGGTGTTACGTGCTGTTACCATAGTGAACCCAGCTCCATTTGTTCAGCAAGATTAAATTTGTTTGTGGAACTACGTACTGATGGAGCTTCCTCTGAAGTCTAACAGTGTGGGGGTGTTTGCTAAGGGGATTCCTGAGGTATGATTCCTGAGGTATGATTAGATGAATTTCAATTCATTCATTTATTCATGAAATTCAATGGGTCTCCTTCCTGTCTTCCAAGAGGCACCCCTACTACCCCCCCACACACAAATGCTCATCCCAGTTTCATCATCATTCATTTTATTATGTGTGAAAGAGAGGTAAATTGGTTCTATTTGTTACAAACAAGGGAAGGAGGAACTAACAGAAGCATTACAGTACAAACATGGCCGTGGCAAGACGAGCACTTTTGCATCAGCAGCCTAAGTTAATGGTGGGACACAGTTTTTAGTTTGTGTTTGTTGATGGCATGCTGTTGGTGTTGATGACAGGTGGTGTTCAGTCTGCAGACCCATTTCACACAGCATATAAAAATCTTGGCTGCTGGAACGTAGTAATAGGTCGTAAGCAAGTAGTAAACGTCTCAGGGATAAGAGGCAGATTGGCGGGAGCGTCAATATGATCTAGAAAAATTGCATTTCTGGTGAAAACACAGTGTGAGAGCTTTAAACTGAAGAGAAAAACTTAAATTAACTGGAATATCTGAGGATATCTGAATTAACTCTTCCTACTGAGGTAAATTGTAAAAACAAGCATTACAAAAACAATGACGTGCTTAAAGTTGTATGTTTAACCTGCTTAAATCTGAACAGAAGGAACATTTCCAGCTGCTGTGTTACATGGTCAGCAGGCAAAATAAAGGGTGGAGTAACTGATATATAGTTGTTGTTGTTTTTTTTTTATCTTAGTAAAATTATGACCAAGTTGTTTTCTGACAGGAGCAAATTCTAAAGTAATTTATTTCCAGTCAGAAAGTGGTTTTCTCCTATTAGACTGATGCCACTTGAACCCTTTGCAGGTCTCACGCAGGAGTGAAAGCGCCTGATTAAAAAAAAAAAAACAACTAAAAAAACACCCACACCACCAAAGGTGCAATTTTTATAATATCTGATAGAAATAGAAAATGAAATCATTTCTTGTTACAACACAGAATATGCAGAAAGACTTGCAGCAACAGAATCAAAATAGTGTGAATACTTTATACCATTCACACTTAAATTAAGAAAATCCATAACTGCAAAAACAGAATTCACCTTTTTTCTTTCTGCCCATAAGGAAAGTCATTTGGGACACCCAGCTCATCAGTGACTCTTCCTGTGATTATTGTAATCAGACTTGACCTGCAGGAGTGGAGATAGCCAGAGACAACAACCTTCCACTTACAATCACATGCAGGCCATTTAACTTCGGCCATTTTCTACTTATACACACTGATAGATAATAATAAAGCACCCAGAAGTTTTGAGATGAACATTATAGTTTTTTTTTTTTTTATTCCTTGCAGTTAAAGTTTGCATGTGTCTTTTACTTCTTACCTTAAGCTTGAGAAAGAAACTGCTCTGACCTTCTGATTTACAGAGTGACTGAAAGTGCCGCTATGGGAAGTGCATGCATATATCATTACATGTCAGCAGTGTCATACAGTGAATTTAATGCCTTTCTCACTGTGCTTTGCATTGTCAGTGGCCAGTTCAAACCAAGGTCATTGTTAGTTGTTTTTTTTTTCTTCTCTAAAATACATAACTGTATTATATACATATATATTTTAGTATGAAAATATGTAGTCCAGACTTGTACAACTTAATTCCAACTCAAATACTAGACTTCATGCCAATCTTGTTTTGTTCACGTTTAGTTTTATTTAGAAAAAGTGACACATTTCAGCAGTCTGCAGTGCAAGGAAACTGTTTCTCGCTCATCTCCACATCAAACACCTTGGTACGCAGGGACTTAAAAAGAAAACAAAAACTCAGAGCTGCTTCAAAGAATGGAGCTTCACAGCTTTTCTTTCATCAAAATGTCTCTTAATCCAACAGAAAATATTCACTTTAAGTCTGTTGTGTTATTACAGTCAAGCATTGCATGTATTTCTTCAAAAATACACAAAGCAAACAAAGTAATGGTCTCCTTTCTTCTTTTCTTTTTTTTCTCCCTATGTCTGGATCCTCGGGGTCTCTTCTGGTCATCAACAGGTAAAGCATTTTTATCCCCCTCTCAGTTATGTTGTGTGTTATACACGAGGGATATAATTCTCTAGGGGCCTGGATCAGTCAGATTAGTTTCCCGTCAAGCTCTCTTTCGCCTCTCTTGACCAATCATAGTTGATGTTTGCCACTGTGTGCCGCCGGGGTCCCCTGCTGTCTAAACAAGCCCCAACCCTCTGACAGTGCAGCCCTTTCCCGCACGCTGTAGTGGAGAGAAAAGGGCAAGAGAGCAGCACTCAGGCGAAACAATAGCACCGCGAGGAGGTGTCAGGCCCTCAGAGTTCTGAGGCGGATGATGATATGAGCCCACTGGTGTTGTTTTCTTCCCTCTGTTGAATGCTAACACATGGACCCCTGTGGCTGGGCGTCGACCCACTGTGCGGTCAGGACCCTAGTGGTAGTATTTGGAAGGGTGGGTCGGATGTAATGAGCCCAGTCTGGACTGCTGGGCTGGGTTCTTTTGGAGCAGCTTTTATCTCTGAGGGAGCATAAACTAGCATGCATGCTCATACCACTTTCAAAGCAGAGCGCTGCTTTTCTGTCTTCTGTGTTCAAGGAGTTAAAAGGTTGACGAAGCTTAGCTTTCTGATTATGAAACCGATTGTGCCACCAAAATTTTACTCATCAATTCTACAATGATTTAGTATATTTTAGTAGGACTTGTAGAAAAGGAATGACCTTCTTCATTACATATTTTGGATGACTGTCTGGTTAAATATTGTGAAAATGTTAAGAATGTCACAGTTATAAATAATCTGTCCTGGCAAAATTCATTGATCTGCTGTTTGAGATTTTATCTATTTTTTTTCTTCAGATTTCCAATACTTTCCAAAATTTTATAATAAAATAAAAAATTTCACATTTTGTCAAGTTACAACAAAGAACTTATAATTCACCGAGATTTATTCATGCACACTATAGATCTAACCTTATTTTCAGGGGCTCACCAATTGCAGTTTTCTGACCCATTGCTGATGACCAATCTTGAAAAAGCCTTACCTGCTGATTCTGGTTTTGACCCATAGCATTTTTTTTTTTGTCTGAAATATTGATAAATATAGCAAGAAGGTAGTTGAGTTGGCAACAGAGGGTTGACTGTTGTCAAATGCAAATGTGTAGACATGACCCGGTGGGCCAGTCTATCAGTTTCATGGGAGAGCAGAAGAGGACGGCGGTTGAGTTGTAGACCCTTGCCGAGGTGGATAAGATCAGTTTCACATGTATTGGCCGATCACCGATCGCCCAAAATTAATGAAATCGGAACTGATAAATTGGCCCGTGGATAAATTGGTGCACCCCTACTTACTGAAGATTGGCCAGGAGAAAGCTATTCAATAAAGAAAGTGTTAATTGTTCTTGTTTGCAGTTTGTCATTAGATATGCAGAGGATGCAGTAAAGATGGTAAAAAAATGATCCGGTTAAATAAGACCAAAATTTAATTTTTCTACATACATTGCATTCTGTTGATGTTTTGTAAATTCTATTTGTTACATGAGGCTGCAATATGGGAGAGTACGTGCATAAAAGTACTGGACATACATTCTACATGTGGTTTAAGTTTCAAAAAGGTTTTACTATGCCACTGAAAGTTTGTTTTACAGAAATGGATATCAGCTGTGACATTGACATGAGTGGATCTTCAAGCTGTCTTTACATTATACTTTGAGCACACTTTTCCACTTTTTTATGTCTTTTTCATTCTTTTTAAACTGAGCGTGGAGGACAGGCTGCTGGCAGGCAAGGGTTGCAGAGAGGTTTTGTCTAGCAGTACATGAGTGAGGGAGACAGATGAAGCATGCTAGACAGTGGTTTGTGGATTTATCCAGATTTATGATGAGAGGAAGTAAGGCTGGATGTGAACGATGAGAGCAAGGAAACCTGGGGGTTGGATGCAGGCAGGACAGCTTTCAGGGTGGAGTTCTGAAAGACCGGGCAGTCCTGGCTGAATTAGGGTTGAGAAAGGGGGGCTTCCAGTGCCGCGCTGACGTTGTTCGAATTGATTTTGTTTTATTTGAGCACACTGATCTGTGCATTACAGTTTTGACGTCTACTGAGGAAAGCGTCCTTGTCTTCACATTGAACTCTATTACACCCCTCCCAGGACTCGGAGCTGCCTCTAAGAGTGTTTGATTGACATCTGCTCAGGCTTCTTCCATCACAAAGGCATCTTGTTTTATTCCCTGCCAATTTAGCTTCCCCCATCTCCCTGCTTACATTACCAGTGGAATATTTTTAATGCCTGCTGCTATTGTCATGTAATTTAAAGGGTTGAAAATCATGAAGAACCTCATGTAATCTGCAAAAGTGATAACGCTCTTTTCGAAGCTAGCAGCACGATGACTGTTATCACAAAGTAAAAAAAAAAAAAACCTTTGTGTCAATTTATTGAGAGATGTGAATGTGATAAGCTAAACCTAAAAAAAATGTTTTTGTCATAGAAAATATCCCTTTGATAAAATACTTTTTCTTTAGTGTTGAACTGATGTTTACAAAGCTTCAAGGTCGATAAAACAGAGAGAAACATAACAACCACCCTGGGAAACAAGATGAAAGAAAACAGAGCTGTTCATATCTTTTCCTTTGAGGTTGAACATTTTCCTTTTTAACATCTCAACTCTTAGGCATATAACGCTGCGTATTTATCGTGATTCACGGCACACCCCAATATTTTGAGTTTGATGCAGGTGAGGAACTACAAAAAAGAAACAAATGCCAGGCTTCATTTCACTTACTTTGAATGTGCTTTCTAGTAATGTAGGAAAACATTTATTGTTTTAATACATTTGGTCATATTTCCATGAAAAAAAGACAATACATAGCTGAGTAACTTGAAGATTGTGATCTTGGCCTCTTCCAGCAACTCAGTTGGATATTTATTCACTCATTTAGAGCAAACTTTGGCCAAAAAAGCCACAATTATTTCACTTGGAGTTTTGTTGAATGAGTAGTGTGTATGATTTACACAATGCAGAACAGACGGGCAGAATCAAGAATTTTGATGAATAAAATTGAATTAAAAATGGCAGATTTGGTAGAGTTCTTGAATTTGAGCCGGGTTTTTCAGAGTAATATAAGTGTTTTTGCCCCATATGCTTAAATTAAAATACAGGTCTTGATGTGCAGGTTTTTGTCTGTTTCATGTAACCCATTCTGCCAGAGCTCATCTCTTGCTCAAGCTAACAGCCGCGCGGTAGAGGCCTGAGTTCTTACACAAGACATTAATATTTATGGTATTTGCTCAAAGCAAAGAGCTTAGTTTATGAAGCACGGGAGCTTCTGTTTGTCTAAGTTGCATCTGCACATGATTAACTGAAACTCTAAAGAGAATATGCTGCAAGCCAAATTATCAACAAGTCATATCAAAACATTAGATGGCAGATAGCAGTAGCATATCATTTGCACTGTTTCACTCAGTAAAGAGTCTCACTAAATGCAAGATGTCCATTTATTTTGTGTGATGTGTTAGATCAAATAGTCCTTTACAAATAAATGGTAATAAATAACTGATAAAGCTCTCTGCATTTTAAGTCAAGTGATGTCAGAAGATTATATAATCATTTTCAAGCATTTGTCGAAACGGTTTGAGAACTTCGCCAAAAAACCCGTGTGGGGATAAGCTGTCAAATATTTTACTCTCATGAGGTGTGTAACTTTTTATTTTTCCACAAAATGATTTCAAAAGTTTAACAGGTGCAGTTGAATGTATTTATTATTGATAAACTCTTAGTGTTTTTACATTTAATCAGCAGTAAATTTTGATGGTGTCTTTATTAAACTATTATAATCTTTTTCTATATAGTTGAGAGTTTACTTTGTAAAACTCTTTTTTTAAGAAAGATAAAACATGGAAAACCAAATCTTACAAAAAACAAAAACAAAAAACAAATAGAATTTTAAATTGTAGGAAAACAAAACGACAAGTTTCATTTGTCCCTAGTTGAGATGTCTTTGCGCAAACATCTGCAAAATTGTTTTTCATTTCCCCTTGATGCATCATGTTTAAATCTGCAAACATTTTCTTTTTGTTCATTGCTGTATGATGCTTTTTTAACGTAGAGATCCTGCTTACACTAAATGCACAACTCAGGATGCACAAAGTTATTGTTGATCTCATAAAGAGGGATTGTGTTCACAGGAAAGCTGATTTAATCAAAATGCTTCTGTCTGAGGTTCATAAAAAGTAGTTACATTGATCTGATTTTTTTTCAGAACTTAATGATACTTTTCTGAAGAAGCCAACCAGCGATATTCTTCCCCTAAGTTGTTCAAAAACAAACTCTTGAGTGTTGAGAACTTCATTAATTTTGATTACTTAAGTTTTTATGGCTTGAAGTCTATTTTAAATGTCTAAAATGAGATGTTGGGAATTTAGAGAATTGTAATAGATCTACAGCAGTTTGAAGTGTTTTCAAAATCCTTTTGGCGTAGCATCCTTCACACAAACAGCTTTGTGTTTAAGAAGAAAACCTCTGCACAATTAAAATGTACTGTAAATGTTACTGTTTTGAGGAAATTTAATAAATCTTTGTTCAGCAACAACTAGGTGATGGTTTAATTAATAAGTGTAAAAATAAGACTAAAAACATTTTTTTTCAAATGAATTTCTTTCAGTATAAAATACATGAAACTAACTAAAACTGTAGGTGAGTGTCAGTGTCTGAATATATATTATTCTCTGAATAATATATATTTATTCAGTGAAGTTACTCACTGAATATAGTGAACTCACTCACATTGGGTGGCGTATCAAGTAGCGATACTTCATAATAATCTTACTCAAGTAAAATTAAAAGGTATAACTATTTCTAAAAGCATTTTTTCCAGAGTTACTCAACAAATAATTTCTATTTAATAAAATGCAGACGCAAGAATAGTGACTGCATTTGACATACAGTCACTAATCTGAATGACTACATAGAATAGAAATACTGTTTGTTGAAATGGGGAAATTTCTGAAAATACAACATAAGTTTGCTTTTCTGACGGTTTTATCAAGCTTACATCAACTTGTTATTCCATAAACAGAGTGTTAAAATTGTAATATTCTGTTCAAAGTCACATTAAAATCTAACTTTCAAGGGGTTTTTTATGTTTTTTATTTTTAATTATAGTTGTATGTTGTATTATTTAAAATGTGTCCAGTGAGGTACAGAGGTATTTTTCCCTTGACAATCTCATACTGGCCCATGCCTCGTACAGTTTGATTTAAAGACTATTGAAGGGGACATAGAAGCACAATCATATATCTTGCCCCCAAAAAACTTTACCCAATTTGTCAATGTAAGAGTTGGAGAGTTGAAGTAAAAAAGCAACTGAGATGACACATAACTGTGCGCGTATACACAGGATTTTTATCCATGTTCACAAACAATTCCTGCTCTCCTGAGTGGACCAGTGGGTTTCTGACAAATGATACCTTTCATCCTTCATCCATTGCTTGAGAATACATGGGGTCTGTTGGATCGGTAAGAATAAATCAATTTTCAAAGGGCTAAAAAACATTGGGTAAGGCTCTCTCTCTAAGCCCACCATTATTCCACTTCCTTGAATCTTCTGCTATCTTTGGTAACAGTTTTCAGTGCGGTACCCCAGCTTTTAGCCAATCACGGGAAGCTTCATTTTGAGTAAACCAAGGTATAATGGAGCGTCTCTCTGTAGAAGAGTCACGTACCAATGGTTTTCATTCATTTCATTTGTAAACGTCAGGAGGGAATGGTCCTCACAAAAAGCCTTGAACAAGAGAGCGGTTGGAAGAGAGTAAGAAAAAGAAAAATGCAGCACAGCAAACAACAAAAAAGGGTCACAGTCAGAGAGAGGAAGTGGGAAGGAGAAAGAGGGAGAGCAGGAAGAAATGATAAAGGAAGACAGTTTCAGCGGAACTTGTCAGCTACAGAGAAATATGGAGAACAAAGAGTTTAGAGAACCGTTAAGAAGGAATAGTTTGATTCATTTTTGCTTAGTATTTACACCTGAGTTTTGCTTGACTTGTGAAAGGTGCTCTCCAGCTGTCTGTAGACCAGTATGAGTTCAGCTGAAGTCCAAATCTGCCCATAAGGCATGTTTAAGGACAGCGTTTCCAAGTCATTCCATGTGCAGCACATTTAAGTTACACCCAGAGCTTTAACTGCACTTGCAAATGTTGTTCCTGGGCGAGAGTCAAAGTCAAGGACATGATTTGGGAAGTGAGTGTTTGTGACAGTGTGTGTCCTTTGGAAGCAGCACAAGTCGTCATGTATGATACGGCTAAAAAGGGAACCAGTGCTTTACATTTGCGTAGAAAAGGGTGACCTCGGTGGCGTTGTGAATTTTGGGATGAGAAGTGATGCAGACCATTGGGATTTGGCAACATGTTGGTTGCTTTATTTTGTCAACATCTTGATTAATATACTGACTTCCATCTTACAGGCTCTGTATGGCCCAAACCTTTGGGGACAGCAGAGGCAGTACACCAATGAAAGAGAGAAAGAAACAAAATACCTCATTCGTTATTATAACACAGACGCCCCAGAGAGTGCTAGCTAAAGAAATTAGCCTGCAAGTAAAGAAGTGGCACCATCATAGCCTGAATTTCCAAATGTGCATGTATACTCAGTCGCGACGTGATTAAGTACACCTACTTAACTGCTGGTTAACACAAGTAGTAAATCAATCAATCAGACGACAGGAACTCAATGCATTTAGACATCTAGATGTGATGAAGACAACTTGCTTAAGTTCAAGGAGAGCCTTATCATTGATGAAAGAAGATTAAAGCAATTTTGAACACTGCATGTTTGGTTTGTGTCCAGGCTGGCTGGTCTGAGTATTTGAGAAATACTACCAACTGAATATTGCTTGAATGTCATGTCCTGCCAGAGTATTGTTGCTGATCATGAATAGCCTGTCATAAACCCAGCTTCCAAATTTTCTAATGGTTACGTTACCACCATGTCAAACAAGCACAAATCATTTCAAACTGGTCTCTTAAAAATTACAGTGAGATTAAAGCACTTCAGTGGTCTCAACAGTTACCTATCAATCCAGTAGGGTATCTATCTGGATGATAGATATCTTATATATCTACAGAATAGATATATAAGGTGATATAATGAAACTGGAGATTTGCATCATGGATGTACAGATCCAAATTTACATTAACTGTGTGACAGTATCTTATCAATATGAATTGCAATCTATGGCAATCTATGCCGTGAATAATTTGGCTGTCCTGAAGAAAAAAAAGAGGCATCAGCAAGCTGTGCCTTACATAGCAGTCAGTATGTGTAGTTTCCTATTTAGTTTACCTCGTAATATGTGTGTATACTATTGACTGTTTTCTTCTCATTTCTTTCATGCGGCACAATTATAACAATTACAGCCTAGAAGATTGGCAAACAAGAGAGTATTGTGAAACCGTAAATGAAAAAACAAAGGAGCTTGATGAGAGACAGGACATCTTAATTACAAATCTGCTTCTGGATGGTTAGATCCGTGTTGCCTTTAGGTAAGAAATATCAAAAAGCTGCGCTAAAACAAGGACTGTTTGAAATTTCGACTGCTATCCATTCTTGTTAGGTTAGTAAAAAGTTTTTATAGGACCTGCATGCATAGTTACAGTTCTATCTCAGTGGAAAAACAGCCTGTCTTATAGAGCGGCACACTGCTTGATGAGCAGAACTGTTGGTGAGAGGGGCTTCCTTGTCAAAGCACCCTCGGCTACAGCACCTCCTTGTGGCCCTCATGTGCACTGCACAAGCCTTTGGTCTTAATCTGACAGAGATGGCAGCCTGGATAAGAATTTTTTCTAACAAATATGAAAATATATCTTGTCACTTACCCTTAATTTCCTTCCCTTATAAACAAACAGGCTCCAAAAGACTTTCCCTTTCCCTCTAAAATTACTTTTATCCCTCTTCCTTCTAACTTGTTCTCCCACTTCTTTGCCCTCGTAGGCAGATTGGCTTTCTTCATCTCGCCTCCCTCATAACACCGGCCATTTTCAATTCTCCTCGACCTTCTTCAAAGGAGCCCCCCCTCCGTCTCCTGCCTACGCGCCCGCCTTCCTTGTCCCCCTCTTCACGCTTGTCTCTCTGGGGAGTTTGGATTGGGAGAAGGGGGCAGTCATAAAAGATAAAGATGAAAGCAAACAAGGAGAAACAAACAGGCAAACAAATAAGACCTCTAAGTGAAGTAGCTTTTTCCATCTCGGTCGCGGTGGGAAAGACGCTGACAAGGAAACTCTCCTGGCATGGGAGGGAATCAAAGCTTGTTATGGGAGGGGGATAGTGCTGGAGTGTGTTTCTCTGTGCTTAGTATACCCATTAGGAGACTAATCACCTGGATGCAGTATGCATGAATCACTACTATAACACCTGAGGAGTAATTTTATGACTAATATGCCTCGGATGAGATGTGTATTTGTAAGATGTTTCCTTATGTTTGGCTGAATCCTTCCTGCTTATGCAGTAGTTTTCAATGGTGCCGAGTGATGTTTGCATGTTGCCTCAGTTAGAGGGGCTTTAATGAGTCTAGGAGCACCCTGGCCTTACTTACTAGAGTGTGCTGGATGGACACTGGGCTGCGGCCGGGAGATAATTAAGCAAGAAGTAGTGGTCAATGATAGGCTGCTGTGCACCCTAAGCATCCAACCTCCAGCTGCTCTGTGTGTTGTGTGGCCCTCACAAAAGGGCTGATGAGGAGGCAGGCTGACCTTCAGTCTCTTCCAAATGTGTGTAAAAAGAACAGAAAAAAAACTGCTGAGGCATTGGAGGTTTTGCCTCACTTGACTCTTCCCATGGATTCATTTGCAGCTATATGTAATGTGCAACTTTGCCTCATAAAGTTTCAAAATTTGCCAACCAAAAAGCTGCTCCGAGGGATTTTTTGGACTGAGGGTTGAATATAAATCAGGCATCACCTTTTTTTTTTTTTTTCAGCTACTTTTTCTCTTGCTGGTTTAAACCTTCATCTACCCAGTATATATCCCAAGCAATCTTTCCAGAGCAAGCTGTGTTAGTAAATGGTTATGTCATCTTTTTGTCCCCCTGTCTTACCTCCAGGACTGTGCAGACCGAGAGTAATCTCATAGCAGAGGGCCAAAGGATTTATTACGCTGCTATTTCTATTGTTGTTACTTAAAAGTAAATTTTCATGCACAATTGCAGAATGAATCATTTGATCTTTAGCATCAAGTAAGTCATTATTGGCTCTGGCTGTGACATTGGAAAAATTTATTCTCTCAAAGGCCATAAAGCTGGCCATGGGCGGACAAGCATCTCTCTTAGATGGGCCACATAAAGGCACAAGACCCTATAAAAGGAATGTCACAGGAAGTGCACTGAATGTCATTAATAATAAATCACAATTGTCTGAAACTGACCTGGCAGTTTAGTATGGATGTAGAGGAAAACCTCGACATGGAGGGAAAGAACCTCTATCTGTGTCAATCACAGCCAGGAATCTGGCCTTTTATTACTACAAGAAGCAATTAACCTTTCAGAAAACAGTGTCACTCAAGCTGAGACAAAAGAGCATTCTGGAGATGTTCAACAAATCCTGAGACAAATGACTTGGATAAGATTGATTTCAATGGTCAACCTTAAACAGATAAAACTAAAGTTTTTTTCCTGTTCCTAAAAATATGATCTGCAGAATTTACTTACAACTACCAAAGTTTACCTTAAGATGGAACAAATATAACCTTTAAAATTGAATTTCTATTCATATCAAATTACTTTTCTTTTTTTTTTTACAATCTATTTTATTTGAACTCTTTCTTTATGTACTTCTATTAAGCTTTGCATCGAGTTTAAATTGGGATATTAGAATATATTTAGCAATAGACATGTGATGTGTATCAATGGCTAATAAATCTGATAAAACACTCAATGTATCGGATATTCATTGAACTTTGATCCAGAATCATACAGCATTCTGGGAGACGGAGGGAGTGGAAAGGCTTGAGCTGCTCAATCTCTCGTGGTGAACTAAGCAAGGTTGGTGGCATCAACTAACTCAGTCTCTTTAGTTACCTGCCAACCACCTGTTGAGTAACTTATGCAACAGGAGTATACAGTTTTGTCACCATTCCTCATGACTGCAGCTTCAATACCACAGGAAAAATTATGGCACCAGTCTGGAAGAATTTCAAATATTTAAAACAAGCGTATAATCAATTATTATCTCTGTCAACAATTATTGATATTTTTTTCAGTGACTTTTTCAGCCATATTGTTCAGCCCTGCTTTTACTATTTGCAGTAGTAAATGACTTATTAATGACAATAATAACCAGAAAATTTGGGCTTATGACAGTCTCTATATTCTGACTTCTGGCAAGATGTCAATCATGCAGTGAACAGTATTTCAGCTTAGCAAGCACTTAACATTCCCCCTTTTAGTCATAAGCATGAAGCGAGATGATGACTGTCAGTACAATCATGGAGAGTGATTGTAACAATTGCATTTGATGAGCATGTGCGAATGCAAATCCCACACACAGAGACAGCAAAAGTAGCACGTTGTAAACATTACAGTCATACTGGAACTTTTAATCAAAAACAATATACAGTGTACATAGTGCCTCCAAACAGCTGGATGCATATTAAATTGGGTTTATTATACAAGTCGGGTAAATAGATCTGCTGGGTGGAGCAGTAGGAGGGATGGCTCAGAGAGACAGGTGGTCAGTGTGTGTCTGAAGTGAATGAAATTCATGTTTGCAGGCGAGGTCAGTGTGGAAGAGTGTTTTTACCTCTATGTGTCTTAATTGGAAGGCATCCGGACCCCCGGGTTAGCACACCTGCTCATCTATCTGTGGCTGCTGTGGTAGTCTCCTACATAAAAATCCAAAACAAGCCTATAGGATACGGACGCGTTTTAAGTGTGTGTTTGTGCAAGTACACTGAATTATTCAAAATAACATGCAATTTAGAGGTGACAGTTGGGTTTTGCTGATTGCACATTTTCTGTTGGCAAACTAAATGAAATATAATAATTATGAGCAAAAGCAAAACACTAGCTAACCAAATTATTTCCTTGCAATCAGGAGCAGATAAAACTTCAAATAAATTATTGAAAACCATTATTATATATATATAATTGGAGGGGAAAAAACAAATTAACAAAACATTGCTTTGGTGATTTGATAAAGTATTAGAAATTACTTTAGTGGCTATAAAAATGAACAAAAACAGTTTAGCATATACCTAATTGGTTTATACCTACATATATTTGTACTTAATGTTCTGATTTTATTGATGCTTATATTAGTGACACATTTATTTGATAACAAAAAAAAAAAACAACAACTTTCATTTCCGAGAGTTTGCAAATGAGCTTCACTATTTTTTTTTTAAATGTCTCATCTCCTGTAAATGATTTGTTCTGTTGTTTTACAGATATTTCTCATGTCACCTCGAATACTGTTTCAATTTATATTGGCCCATACAAACTATTTTTTGCATCACAGATCAAACCATTTCATTACACTCGTGTACTCTCTTGCATTTTATATGACAATGTTTGTGACATGCAAGTTTAAATAATTGGCAGCCCTGACAGTCTTATTTCTATGTTTTATAACTCGCTTAGTGTTTGTAGGCCACACTGGCTTATATTGCAGAAGCCTAAGCAAACCAAATGAGCCTTTCATTTTTTTATTTTATTTTATTTTTTTTAGCTTTACCACATCACTTTTCCCCTGGTATTTGGAGAATGTGTTGACATTCAATTGATGGGTTTATATTAATGTTCTTTTGATGGCTCGTCTCTGCCATGTTTGTAAATATGAAATGACACAACCTATCAAAGTCCCATCTGTAATAGTGGCAGCAAACAGCTAAAGTTTATGACATTGATCCTCTACTCGGGTTCTTGGGAGTAACTCCAGGTGTTAACTTACCATCTCAGCTGCCGTTTTATAGCACATTCAAGTAACTGTTACTTTCATTTGTTGCAATTCTGTTTTTATAAAACATAGCTAAAAAGAAATTCGACGCCTTGAAATTGGTCTCTGTCTCTTTAAGAATCTTTTGCATTCCACCTACAGTATATCATCGCAACAATTTATTCATTTAAATTTATTAACAATTTATTTCCATTGTGTTGTTTACAGCTGTTCTTAGGAGTGTCAGACTGAAAGTTAGTTTATATAATGAGCTCAATAGATGTGCATTTTTGCTGCCACTAGTCTGGAGGAACATTAGTGAACACATTGGGAATACGTTTTCATTAAGTTGGGTTTGTCTAATACCCAAAACTGTAACATTTTACTTAACTTTCAGCATGTTGTCCAACAGTGTTGACAGTGTTGCTAAAGCAAGCAATAATGTGGCATTCATTTGACATTAAAGTTGCATTCTCCAACTATAACCAAGTAGAAATGATGCTGAAAATAGCTGTGAATTACACCCATATGTTGTATATAATGGTATCAACCATCAAGCCACAGGGATCTGAGAACTGCATGAGCTGCTGCACCAATTATGCTGTTCCAGTCATTATTTCTGACTGGCAAAAGCAGCTGCAGTAATAAAAAAAAAAAAAAAAAAAAGTTGAGTTGAAAACCTTTGGTGCATCTGCCTTTACTTAATTGTATGAATCTCTTAATGTGATGGTACAAGCCATAAATGGGTAATTTTGTTTTGTCCATAACTTTTTGAACATCCATATATTTTGTTGTTGTGTTCTGGCTATCAGTTTAATCCACAGATTGTTTCAGGATGACTGTTTCCTGTCTTCACTAAGTTCTTGGATTTTACCACATTAGAGAAAGAATCCATGTAAAAAAAACAAAACTGTTTTTAAAAACAATTTTAAAAGTTTACCATTTTCTCTATGATTCCTGTACACTAATTTTACAGTTCTGGTTTTATCATAACCTGCCTCTGATTTTTGGTACTCCTCTTGAACTCCAACCTCCTGAAATGTATTTTTGGATAAATTTAGCAACTCTTGCTAAGTTTAATTAAATAAGGTTGAGTTATTTTGTACCTTTAAGGAATCTGCATTAGATAAAGTGTCAGAGTTAATCATTTGTATGACAGTCTTTAAACAATGGCTGAGTGATAATGCTCATCAAATAATCTCTAATTAGACAGCGTCTAATTGCCCCAGACACCATATTTCCTCAACTTGAACAACATATTGGCTGTTTTAAAGTTAGAAGTTGTGTTTGACTAATCATTTTGATCATATGTTATTCTTCCAGTACAAATCAGTTATTTTCTCTAAAGTATTATGGAATTAACAAGATTAGCATCACATCATAAACCAAAGGTGATTATTCATATTGTTCTAACAGTTTAAGTAACTATATATTGCAACTACATATTTTAAGTGTTCCATCTTATTTTTAAACCCGAAAATCTATTTCAACTAGCTGTACTTCCACTGTGAAATTTCATAGACAATGACTTCTTTAAAAAATGTCTGAATAAATCCTTCATTAAGCTCAGAACTTATGTTTTGTTTTATTTGTTTAATTATCAGTAGTTTAGCTGTGATGTTTTAATCTGTAAAATTAGCTGCATAAAGCTTACTTACTTGCTTTTTGATCTACTCCTAATAGATGCATGTCTGGAAAGGGCTTCAAAGTAATATATATTTTTCAAATTTTTGGAAAGACTTTATGAGTATTTTTAGGAGCTGGGTGCCATGTTAAGTCTTAGACCAAAATGGTCTGATGTGCTAGTAGTTCCCTGAAGGTTTATGGATGTTTTTCGCCTTCCAGCCACTACTCTCTTAAAGAGGCTCTACTCTGAGAGATTAAGACTGCCAAACCTTCACCTCTCCCTCTCCTTTTAGTGTAATTACGCAATTCTGCCTTCGTGAGCGACGAGAGGAAGGAAGCACTCAGATTCATTGAATGCTAATTCAAGCAGGAAATTCAAAAGGGATCTTCATATTTTCACATTATGTGTACAAGGACAGGATGAAGTGAAATATTAGCTAAACATTGTCAAGCATGGAACTGTTCTGCGCTCAGAGAGATTTGTCCGCTGTAGAGAAGGCAGTGCAAACACAGCGGGTCTTTGAGGTTAGCGGGGGACATCATGTCACAATGCCTACTTTTATTCTGCCGTATTTATAATGAATGAGATGGAGGGAGGGGAAAAAAATGTTCCACTGTCTGTCACCGTCCCGGCAAACATTGTTGCATCTGGATGCTTAATATTTTAGAAGAAAAGATGATGAAAGCTAGACAGGTGCAGAGTGCCAGTGCGTAATATTTAAAGCACCATAAATATATATAATCTATTTTCTCACTTTCTTCATTTTAAATCAGCCTAAAACATGACTTATGTCTGTTTGGATTAACACAACTATTTTTATCGATAGTATCAGAATGAAGAGACTTGTTTTTAGTTTTTACTTGTTCTGAAGTTTACAAACCATATAAAACTTTTTGTGCCATCATCTTTTGGGAAAACCCAAAGATGAGGTCATGGATTTACAACCTTCCACATTAATTCAAAACTTTCAAGTTTAATGTAGGCACACCTGAAGATGTATTATAAGGCAATGATTTAAACTGCTTCCTTCTGTGACATCACTGAGATATATATTGAAGTCAGGATTAGTCCGAGTAATGGACCGGTATAATCTCAGGTACAATTTTCCAGACAATCATCTGTTCAAAGAATTATTTGCAATTGTAAATATGACGAGAACATCGAAGAATCATACTGTTCAAGAAGAAAACTGCTTTTGTATCCACGGGATGAGCACATTTTGTTGCTAAATCTGTGTACTAACACCAGAACAAAGCGAAAGGCCTTGAGAAGATGCTGGCTGAAGCTGATAGAAGACTCTCATTTTCCACAGTGAAAGAAACTATGGGCAAAAGGCCAATAAGCAAGGAAGAAGCCATTACTCAAGAAAAGCATCATAAAAAGCCACATTACAGTTCAACAATGCAGTCAAGGATAAAATCCCATTTTTGTGGCATGATGAAACTAACATTGAAGTGTTTGGCCATGATAACAATCTTTTCATCTGGAGGAAAATGCAAGCCTGGGAAGAACAAACGGACTATGAATTAAAGGGGTGATAGCGTCGTGTTGCTTGGATATTGAGTGCCACACAGGGGACGGATGTACTTCATAAAAACGATGGTATCATGGAGAAAGAATATTTTATGAATATAAGTGAAAGCTTGGGTATAAATGGGCCTGATAGATGCAGAAATGATATTCAGTATCCCAGAAAATTAGTTCCAAAGTCTTTTCAGCAAAACAAAGTCAGTGTTTCAGAGAGATCATCATGAAGGCCACAAATTATTTGTGGTCAAAACTAAAATGGTGTGTACTTGGTCTCTTCTGGTCGATCTGGAGGGAATATCAGCAAATTATAATACAAAGCTTAAGGAGGAATATTAAGAATATCTATGCAAACTTCTGAGTATGAAAAATATCTTCTCTTGTCATATTTAGCAAAAAAATTTATCCAAATCTTAACTGGCCTGAAACAGGAACTATTTTATCTGATTCAATTTGAGAAAAAGTTGTCTCTTTGCACAATGTATTTGAATACCTGGTTTCAGGTAAACATGCTAACATGCTGCTGGGTCTGTAGCAGGAGCTTGTGATGTGACTGTCCCCTTCTCCTTTTTGAGATGCATAGAGAGGAAGAGAAAGCTAGTGGGCTGACTGAGGCAATTAGGTCTATTATTAGTACGACAGGAGAAGGATTGATGCGCACAATAGTCAGTGTGTAAGCAGAAAGCCTGGCTACGTGAAGGAAATTCTAATAGTGAGAATTTCCTAGATTATATGGGCCTTCATTAACATTTTCACACATGGCTGCCTAACAAATGAGAAAAGAGCCCTGGCATACCAGCAGATTTATCACGTGCACACAACAGTCAAGCTACTTCCTTCTCCCTCTCTACAGTGCAGAATGAGCTCTTCTGCTCTCACACTAACTTTAGCTTTGTGCACTTTTGCTTCCTTTGGCTTTTGAATAATTGGGACAATAAAGCTACACAGTGTATACATGGCTATTAGTTCTGTATTGGAGCCCCAGATAAACAAGGTCTGTTCATCTTACTGCTTGGTGCTCTGACTAAGGTTTACATTAGATATTTCCCAAATGAAGCAAACAGACCCTTCAACACATGTTCCTAAATATTCTGCTTCCCTCCCTAATTTGGTATGAGTTGTCCCCTTTTAAGATCGGATACAACAGCAACGGCCTCTTCCCTGCAGGGCAGGCCCACTTGAATTAACTGTGTTGCACACTTTACATTCTCTGCTCCCTGACATCTTGAGAAATGTTCCCTGGGAACTTTTTTTCCCACAGAGAGGTTCATTAGAATGACAAATAGCATCCTGCCATAAAGTAGAAAACATCAACACACACAACAGAAACTGCGATCTTGCGATCTGAGAGAAGTGACATGCAGGGAGGGAAATGAATTAGACTCCATTAGATTGTATGTGATATCAGTAGCCATGGCTTTACCATCACATCATTTTAAAGATTCTGCTGACTCACTTCTCTTTTTTTTTTTTTTTTTTTTTGTATTTTTAGTCACTGAGCTTTTCATGGATTGGAATCGGGGTGCTTTGTGTTCTTTCAAGTTGGAAAGCCACGGGGGCTTTTTCTTTTAGCTTAGAACTAAAGTGTTTGATTTAAGTTGATCTTCTGGATGATAGCGAGAGGTTCTATTTGAAGGGTTGAGCCCAGCTCACTCAGAGTGGTCTAATCTTCTCAATCTTGCAGTAGGTGCTGTCTCAGCAGAAGCTCAGGATGATCGTTGAGTGGAAAGGTCAAAGCTTTTGTCTTCATGAAACTTGTTTTGAGGATTCTTCCATGAATGACCTGTTGCTACAGGAAAAAAAAAAGTCAGCAGTTCGCGTAACTCCTTAAGGGTTCATTGTGTCCGCGGTCGCCCTGGCAGTCTGCCACCCCGGCCTCCGTATCAATAATGAACGTTTTAAAGAACAGCTTAGGCAAGTGCAAACCAACCTAATGTCCTTAAGACAAAAAAGATATTGCCGTGGACAGGGAGGGGGGCTAGAAATCAATTTCCCATTTGCTGCTTTAATTTCAGCAAGATGGGCGGTTAGATTAGGGCTGAAGGCACCTGTAAGCCCCCTCACTGATGAGCTTTACCTGGGCCTGCTGCAGTGGCTGCCCTGACCCTTTGGCTAATTAAAGTTCTCAATTGATCCACAAACACAGTGATACAGATCTGTCCTCTGCCACCCTCCACATCGCATCTTGCTGTGGAAAATTGCCCTTTGATGGTCTCATAAAACAACAGATGTCCTTGTCTCCTGATATGTTCTATGTTGTCATCAATTAGATTGACATTTTATTTTCTATCACAGTGCCTGTCACTCATTTGACTTGTTTGTAACATCTTTTTTTAAGAAATAAAAACCTAGAATTTTTTTTTTTATGAGTTTCAGTTTTAATTGGTTTATTTGAGACAAGACATGATATAAAATATCCAAGAATGAGCCAAGAAGAGATTGTCATATTTTTAAGAAAGCTAAACAAATAAAGATTCCACAACTCACAAAGTGTATTACGTGCATCAAAAAACACATCCCTATTATTTTTTTTATTTAACAAGCTCACAGCAGCAGCTTTTAGTTATTAGGTGATGGCATACAGCCCAAAGATCCCTTCCGATCAAAAGCATCAACACTTCTGATAATGCAATACAAGGCTGAATCTTCTATGTGTCAACGTTCTTCCGTGAGATAAGTCTAATGTGTGTCAAATTGACATGCACTGCAGGTGCTACTGATCTGCATTCCCCTTCCAGTTCCTATCTGCAAGTTTGCTGTTGTTATGAGCCCTTGACTTGAAGGTTATTTTTAAGCTTGATTTCCTGTTATACCTACTGTATGTTTAGGACTTTTTCTTCTTGAAGTAAACAAAGGAAATACATGGTGTACCTTGTTGTGTTGACTGAAACAACTAATCCACGTAATTGAAAACCGAAAACATGATGACAGACTCGCCATCAGGCGCTAAAAGCACGATGGTGGTAATATAAAGTTCTAGACTGATTAACCTTGTTATTCTGGACTGGAGTAATCTACACTGCAGGTGTCAAACTCAAGGCTTGAGGTGCAAATCTGGCCCACCATAAATTTTTTATGTAGCTCTCTAGATTTTATAACAGATAACAGTTGTGTGCTAATATTATTTTATCAGTCAAATCAGTTTCATCTGCTTACTGCCAAATTCAATCAATATGAAAAGATATTCAATATTATTTAATTTCAAGAAGTAGTCAACGAATTCAGATGACGTTTTACTAATACTTTAACCGTTTATCAGGTTTTATCAATACATTCTGGCACAAACAAGCCTGTGAGGACTCAAAATAAAACAGGCTTCTTGCCAGATAATGTGCAAGTATGTGTTTGCTGCTTTTAATTCAACTAAATGTTTCTCAAAAGGTAAAAAAAAAAAGATTGAATGCAAACCACAAATGAGGTCTTATTAGATCCAACATCTTCTCCTTCCCTAAATATGTGATTTTTGCAAACAGCCTCAGCTCTTGGTCCTCTCCACAGGATGTTAGCCTTGTCCTGAAGCAACACTACGCTCCATGTCACCCTGACTTAGCATGCTTCAGTCTGCATCTTCTTTTTATTCTAAAGAAATTCTCTTGGATGTAGAAGAGCCTTGTAACTCTTTTGCCTTACATGCAGTCAAACACAAGGAATATTTGATGTTGTTTTGATACTAGTGGCCTATAAATGGAAGCGATGTTCACATTGACACAAATTTAACATGGCCCTGAAATTACATAATAGCCTATCTCTCCAGTCATGTGCTGGGCTTTGAGGAGTTATTTTTAGCAAGCTGCATGTTGCCCCTTTCCTCTTGTACAATGGTTGTCAGCTCCATTGTGGCGAATATTTAACAAGGGCCTTTTTCTGAGCCCCTCGGAGGAGTTAATTAAAGTGATAGAGGCTAGAACTGATGAGCCACACCACCCTGACCTTGAGACTCCACTTTCCCCACCTCCACGCAATTATACCTGCATAATCAGGACACACACGCGCACATACTTACATATGTACGCATACATGCATGCAATCAAGAGCAACCCTGAGGCCCATCGAACCCAGTCCTGCGAGTCCTGGAGATGCTGAATCAAGGGGCGGTTACGTTGTTTGGATAGTTTCTGTCGTCCAACATGATCACAACCATAATCGTAGTGGTTTGTTTGGAAAAGAGGGTCTTTTCTGAGTTTTGACTCTGATTCTCCTCCCTCTGTTTTCTTTTTCCCTAATCGCATTTTTCCCCCTTTTCCACCCTTCTTATGTGTCTCTGGGTCTGGCTGTCTCCACTCTGATGGCATGGCCTCTGTGGAAAACACGAGACAGTTTGGTATTTGGTGATGGGGTGCATGCAAATGATCTCTCTGTCAAGGCTGCTTATTTTAATATGACAGCGTAGTGAGTTATCTGGTCTGCTCTATATTGGCAAACAGATCTGCAGCTGCCAGCTAGAGGGAAGAGGAGATGTTTCACTGTGTGTGTGTGTGAGTGATTTTGCGTCTGTGTGTGCGCGTGTGGCGTCAAGCTAGACAGTCTGAGACAGAGAATAGATGAAGACATGCAAGAGAGAGAAGCCAGCCAAGACAGGCATCATATAAGCAAAAGATGAGAAGATGAGCGAGAGACAGAGTGTCTCTGCAGCTCTGTCCTCCTCCCACCCATCCTACCCCTCAGTGTTAGAGCTGTTTAGTAGAGCTGTCTCTTTCAGGAGCGCCATCGAGACATGAATAAAGAGAAAATGAGGGAAAAAATGTTTTGGCGAGAATGGGATGTCACAGCAGATGAGCATCATGAGCTGCTCCATATTTATTATGTGCAACAATTTGACTAACCAGAGAATTTAGATTAATAACACTGGGCCCCAGGAAGTAATTTCCTTTTTGTAAAAGTGATTTACATGGTGCATCGCTAAGAGAACGGCTCTTGCAGGCCTTTTTGTTGTGTCAGCTCAAAATAATGACATTTAAAGCACCAACCAAGGTTAATAGGCTTCCTCTATGGTTATGAACTTTTTGTGCAAGTCCCTCCCTTTATTCTCCCTGTGAATCGACTCACTGCTTTTATAGTTTTAACATTCACTTTTACACCGAGGTACCTTTATTCTCTTCCCCAAAGCAATACCTGGACACTCTCCTATCCAACGAGGCTATCCCCGTCTAGTATTGATGTTTCTATTGACTTTTAAGGAGCAGCTAATACTACACAGTTATTCTCAGTCTTTGCCTTGGAAATTTGAAGGATTCTTCAACTATTACCTGATTTATCACTGTAACCGTAATGTTATGGTACAGTAAGGCAAATAATTCTGCATCACTTTAAGTAAGGCCTTCAAATCAAAGAGAGGCAGTTACAGTCTCTTGCAAACTTATTATTACCAGTTCAACTTTTTTTTCAGTTTTTGTTATATTACCGCCGCAATTTCTTTTTTGTTTGCAACAGCAGCAAAGTGACAGGCAATAACAGAAAATAGACTTGCACAAAGATAGAATATAAAAAAGGAATATATAAAAACAGAAGGATAAAAATACTGTACAGTAAGAGCAAAATTTCAACATAAATATTGTGGAGTTATAAACAAAAATACTCCAGTCCAGAGGAATGTGCAGCAGGGTTGGTTAAAAAATTTGCAAAATGTAAAGTTATGGAGAAGTTTAAAGCAAGAAGAAGTTATTAACAATATTCCATGCTATTTATATCTAGAAAACCAACAAACTTGTGAAACCTGGTGGTGACGGCTTCATACTGTGGCGACGGTTCACTTCAGTAGGGACAGAGCAGCTGCTCATAGTTGATGGGAAGCTGGGAAATGCTTGTTATATTTTGCAAAAGATAAGGGAAGAACTTTTCCCTCCAGCAGAACAACAACACTAAACCAGAGCAAATATAACATGATTTAGGTCGTATCATTCAAGGCCTTGTTAATGTCCAGACATATATACTAATCTGAAACGGTGAGAAAACTAGTATCAGTTTACCGACTCTTCTTCCAAACCTGACTGAGCTGGAGCTCCTTTGCAAAAACAAGAATAATTTCAGTCTATGCTGGTAGAAACGGGCAGTAAAACATGTTTAATAAATACAGAGTAGTGGAGATATTCAGTGTTGGGATGTAGAAACTGTTCTTTACCTCACCAAGGCTCACCAGCTCTCTGAGCACTTCTGACTCAAAGCCCCAAAGAAGTGCATGGAGTGTACTTTACAGGTGAAAATACACAATGTGCTCAGTGGCTGCAACTCCTACATCACTGTGGGCTATGTTTTGCAGTTGGGATGGGGTAGTGGGTGGTCAGGGGCAGAGGGGGCTGCCAAACCTCTCTATCTCCGCCTGTAAAGCTTCTGCTCGGGCCGGACCTGCCCACTCACGGTCGTTCTTATATTTAGTATAGATCTATTTTTGATGTGGAGTCCCTCCCCATTTCAGGCAGGTGTTTTTAATGAGGTGCACCCAAAAAAAATTACAGGCAAGACTGTGGGAGGGTAGAGTTATTGATAAATCATTAACGCTGGCGGAGGAAGTGGGGAGGAGTTGTAGCTCAGGCTCCTCTCGAGAGCTGTCTTACTCCTGAATATTTCATCGGCACACAGATGTGCTGCTGTCTGTGTAACTGCTCATGAGTCCATAGCTCTCTTCCATTACATAGCAGCGTATAGCAGTTCTCATTCCTCGCACAATGGACGAATCAGATGAAAGTTTGATAAAGGAAATGCTGCAACCACCTCATCCTAAGACCAACCTCTGCCAGGCTGAGGACCCCTCCCACACTGATCTGTAAGGAAGAGCAGCAGCCTCCAACACAGGCCCCTTGGTAGGCAGAAAGGCAAACAAATCTGTGTCATAACAGAAAGAGGCGTATTGTGAGTTTTACCAAACCTGGCTATGCAGCACTTCTAATGCTGCAATTCCATTAGACTTATCTCCTGTGGGGGAGACAGAGAAATGACTGCTGAGTCAGACCAGAAATGGCTGGGGATTACTTATTCCTCATGTCATCTGTACAAGAAATGTGTTGTTCATGTGCTGTCCCAATTCCCGTGCCTCCCTCTCTCCGATGTACACTCTCCACCTCTCTGTACACCCATTTGTCTCGACTATGTTACACTGCCACCTCCTGTCTGGGAGCTCCGGGGTGCCAGTGGGCATAGCCAAAGAAACGGTGGAAGGGGAAAAAGGGAGAGCAAGACGAGGGTAAAAGGAGGGAACAATGAGGAATGAGAAAAGCGAGAACAAAAAAAAAAAAAAAAAAATATATATATATATATATATATATATATATATATATATATATATATATATATATATATAGAAGAAGAAGAAAAAAACGTCTCAGAGCTCACCCAGCTCTGATCAAAGAGTCGTCTCCCTAATCCTCCAGATTCAGCAGTCAGCCTGTTTTTGAGCATTTGCAGTTGCCGACAAGAAGTGGAGGGAAAACACTTGCGGCTAAATTGCCCTGAAGTGGTGCTATTTTTAAGTTTCTCCAAAAGTAAAAGTGAGACCCCCTGCTGAGAGTGCACACAGCACCACTAGAGCAGATGAGAATGATATTCTTATAGGCACAAAACAGCTTCTGTGAGCAGCTG
Organism: Poeciliopsis prolifica; assembly: GCF_027474105.1. Lineage (NCBI taxonomy): Eukaryota > Metazoa > Chordata > Actinopteri > Cyprinodontiformes > Poeciliidae > Poeciliopsis > Poeciliopsis prolifica. Next base: position 6,130,217 of record NW_026562398.1, read on the forward strand.
CATGTTCAGGCTGCAACACTATGTTGATAAGTAATGTCAGTTCTCAGTGAAGCCAACAATTTTTACTGTGGATGATACATATGGATTCTATGGCGGTGTGAAGTTTTCCACCGTAATAAAGAGACACCCTGCAATAAATTCCCACCTCACAAAGGTTATATTGTTTAAACAATTTTAGAAAAGTGTTGATTCAATTGTAGGATATTTTTTTCAGTTTCTGGTTGGGTACTGCATTGATTTAAATGAGGAGGAGAAAATATTACAATCTTTTTTGTGGAAGAATTTGTCGTATTTCAACTGCAACAAAAACAGCAGTTTCTCCTCCCAAAGAAAAAAATTCCACCTGACTTTAACAAAATCCATGCATTGATATCAACTCATCTCTGAAGTAAAAACAAAACGCAGAGTTATAAGCGTTTGAGGTAGTACAATTTGACTAATTTTTGCAGCAAAGGGGATGTGACAACAGAGAATACCTTTAACATTTTTGTTGGAGCCTAAAATCTAAAAGGATTCAATAGGATGTGATCCCTTAAGCAAAAATACGCAACATTCACATAAATCTTAAAGATTATGAGTGATAATCTTTGAGAATAGGTCAAAGAATACAGTTGGAACACCACTTTTTTTTAATCACCGACATTAAATCTGATTAAACCTTTTGTGCTTTATATTGTTAAGGTTAATAAGATTAATTGTACTTTGCAAATGTCACATTAAAAAAGATGTATGTATTTTTTTAGATTTTGAAGTAAACATGCAGAATGATACTGTACACAGTGAAACTTTTTCTTTCATTTGGAGCTTACGGAAATCTGTGAAGCTGGTGCAAACTTTTAGCATTTCTAGTCTTCTAAGTATCTTTTCCAAATAAAAGAATTAAACATGGTGGAGACTACATTATTTTATTTTTTTATATGTTTTGATTATTACTTAATATACATTTTATTTGGGCAGCAAATTAAGAATTATGTCCTTTTATGCTTCAAATTAAGAGTCTCAGAAATAGAGACCTGGTGTAAAGCTTGAAGCACTCACCTTTACATGGATGTCTCACAATATTACCATCCATTTACCTGATGGAGCTTTAAAAGCCAGATTTCAGTTAGAGCAACTTACATTTTTTATATTGCAACATCTCACGCCGTGGGATCTAGTTGCACCCTGATCTTCTAACGTCTCATAATGGCGTTTGAACAGCAGGTGGCCCAATATGTAATACTTGGATTGTAATGATGTTAATGGAAGCAAGACAAGATGCATTCTCGTATGGGGAAGAAGAAAGCAAGAACTCGGTGACAGAGTGGGGAAAAAATGAATGAACTGACGAAGAGATGCTAGGAAAAGTGAGCAATGAGGTGAACAGGAGGCTGTAAATCAAAACTGGGACTGAGAGGGAGAGAGGTGAGGTCAGTCAGAAGGAGACGGAGAGGGAGCAAAGCTGGCCAGCAGCACCGGAGGAGGAAGGGATAAAAATGTGTGGTGAGGTAATAGCGGTGATGAATAGCCTGTGGCTGATCAGTGAAAGCCAGGTTGGTGTTTGAAGATTAGATTTTAATACAACGCTTTGACTCAGCACGCAAAACAATCACAGGGAAGAAGCAAATTAGAAATTAGTTCACGCAACAAAAACAGATGATTTCACACCAGCCTGTGCGCCGCTTTTGCCCTTGATAAGCCTTCGTAGCCTAGCATGTTAAGCTTCCTGAGTTCTGTTGTATAGCAGGAGATAAGTCAATATTTCAAAGTAATTTGAACTCCTGTAGGTTTGTTCCTGGAATCGTGGCAGTATTAGTGTGTGATTTGCATCAAATATGAGTCAAAGTAGTACAACTTTGACTCATGTCATACATCATGTCATACATCATGTCATACATCAAAACTTTTTGATGTATGACATCAAACACTTTTCCTTCCCAGCATGAGGTCTTAGTTTACAGAGCACTTGCATTGTGATTCATGCGACTCCGTTGGCGTTAGAAGTCGTAAAGTTGCTGTTGTTCAAAAAGACATATTTTATTTTGAAATTTATGACTGACGTCTGTTCGGTGAATTTCAACAACAGATTTGTGGAGTTCATTCTGGCTGATTTTTGTCTTTTAGCGCGATTACTGACAACTCTGATTCATTGCGTAAGAGAAATTGTTGCCAATTTCAACATGTGTTTCAAAGGTTTCTCATGAGGCATTGAAAAGATATAATTTCATTATGAAATGTGTGCACCCTCATTACTTGTAATAATTTCATTCTAATGTTTTTCATTGTAATTTAGTTTTAATGATTTTTTTCTAACTGGGTGCAGAAGTCTCCTTTTTCCCCTGCCTGTATCCACTCAGCATCAAACATGGGCTCAAATATTTGAAAACCATTCGTGTTGTGATACTCGAGGCTCGTCTTAATGCCACATTTTGAAAAACGTGGTCTACTCTTACAAAAAATTCCCTTTTATTTTGGAGCTTTGTGTGTCAAAACGCAACAAACAGTCCTCCAGCTTTTTCAGTGTTGCTAAAATATGAGGGTGTTTTTTTTTTTTTTTTTGTCTGAACAACACAGAGACTGAACGCTAAGTGAGTCAAGTCCTCCACCTCCACTTGTTGCCTCCACTCAGTCTGCCTGCAGCTGATGCTAAATAGGTTAACATTTGACTGGATGTGTGTGATCTTTGGAGTCGTCTGGTTTTCTTTTTAACTTATTACCAGTTTGTTGCATCAGTGACACAAGTTCGTCTAAAGCCCTTTTACATGTTAACTTCCTATCAAGCTGTTGCTGGGAGATTTTCTCTGTTTGTAGCAATAACTACATAATGACAATTACAACAATCGTTTTATCTTGATCTGGTCTTGACTTGTGGTTGAAATGAACTTGCTAAGTGAGTTTCAATTATGTATTGGTGAACATGTAATTTTCCAGATTTTATATTTTTGGGATTTGAAAAAATCCACAATAAAGTCAAACTCTTACAACTAATTGGTCTTTTTAAAACCTTTGTGTTGCATTTCTGATCATTTCCAATGCAGGAAAATTTCAATAATATTTTATCTTTAGAACAACAATGATTTTGGAGGAAACAAAATTGGTAAATCTTCCGTTTATAACTCTATTCTCAGTACCTTCCACTCTGGGCAGCACTTCATTATATCCTCATCAAAATATCCCATTACTTTTCCATTTTGGGCACTAAAACTAGTCAAATACATTATTGGCTTCATTATTGAAGTGAATATATTCCTTACTTGAAATATGTCAATCCACCAAATATGGCATCAGTTGCAGAGATGATTTTGCACACAATCATATTGGAACGACAAATACGAGTCCATATATTGTGCAGTTCTATTTCTAATCAGGTAAGGTTTTTTAGTTTTTTTATTATACTGCTTCATTTAAATGAATGTAAAATAATGATACCTCTAATGAAAATATCAATAATAGTCTTCCTTATAAAAGTGCCTATGAGCAATTCTGACAATACCCAGAGATGATTCGGTATCTCTTGCCCCACCATCGTTGTGGCCAATGATGGTGACGAAAATAGTACTCCCGTCTGTTGCCAAGGTTACAACATTGACAACATGATGTGGCCATTCATTCTTAATACTGTATCTCCCTGGCCTTCTGTGAGAAAGTGGCTGCTAATCTTAGCCCTCAATCTCACCGCCTGTCAGTGTGAAGAGAGAAGCAGCAGAGGTTTGGGATGAAGGGAATTGGGTCCGAGCCGTCCCCTCACACAGCGTTCGACTCGTCTGCCGTCCTCCCTTCCCTATCTGCCGCCACCCCACAGCGTCTCTCCCGGTGGTGCCTTTTCCCTCGGCTTGCAGATAAAACAGCTACTGGTACCCCTTCTCCTTCTAGTGTGTGTGCGATGGCTGAAAATGAGAGCCGTTTCTATGCAGACCCATCGCTTTTCCCCTTTAGCAGCTATACTGTTGCTTGAGGTCGGTAACAGGAGTTGAATGACAACCAGGTGGTAGTCGCAATAAAACTGTAATTGAAAGATATGTTATCATAACTATTTCAAAGCCCTGAAAAAAATGGTATCAAAGAGACATTCCTGTAAGAAAGAGAAGGTGTGGAGAAAGTGAGAAGGGGGGTTCTTTTAATTAAAAAACAGTGCTCAAGGGGGCAACCAAAAGTTGAACTGGAGGCATGTTTGGCATGAATAAGTTTCCCCTTTCCTTTGTGTGGTGACACTGACAAATAGAGCTTCGTGTGTGAAAAGGAGACTTATCTTTGATGGGTAATGAATTCAAAGTCATGAAGATGAACGTGCTCTTTGAGGTTCAGAAGGCTTTAGCTGAAGTCATATTATCTCACTCCAACAAATGGAAGCGGCTCTGTCACATGGTGCCATGCCCACGGCTTGATTCGTCAAAAGGAGAGAGTGCGATGTCTCTCTGGGCGCAGCTGTTCTGCGGGTGGTTCTGAGCTATTGTTGTTGTGATAGCAGTACATTTGTACATACTGGTCACCCTAGCTTGCTGTCTGAATGGGCAGACCGTGGTAATAGAATGTGTAGCACAAATAGCAGTCCCAGACAGACAAGGAATTGATTTTTGCAGCATTGCTAAAGCAAAGCTATAGTACAATGGGTGGGCTGCTCTGATGTTGTTCCAAGTCAACAGTTTCCCTAGCTGGGGACACCTGAGGGGGTACCAGCGGCCAGACACGTGGATATTTAACCACTTCTTTGTGCCGAACCTTTTGTATTTTTATGACAGACGTTGTTCTCAAAATGTGCACAAACCCATTTCTGGTCAATTGCTCCCAGCGGCAGCTCCAAATAGATTTACCGATGATACTGCGAGAGGGGAGACGGCGAGATGAAGCGGGAGTGGGGAGAGACATGTGGAGAACCACTGGAAAGCAGCCGGGGAGAGGTGGGTCAAAAAATGAGCAAGAATGGGATTTCTGCAGTTCACTTAAGAAAGGCTTTGAATGCATTTGAATCACAGACTTGATCTGCCACCAGCCTATTTTTATTAGCTGCTTGACAGTGCAGCACAGCGTAGTGTTGGGATTACAACCAGCCCCTGTGTTATTCAGAGTTGCTCACAGATAAATTTGTATCTGAGCATTCCTAGCACGTCTCCACCTCCTCCTGGAGCACACTTTAATGCTTTTTCAGCTCTTTCTTTTTGTTTGTTTGCTTTTGAACCTAATTTTACTGTCATGGGTCACATAAAGGGAAACAAACATGCCAGCAATTAAAAGAGCCTTGCTTCTTACTGTGCTCCTTTTCCGTTTTTTAACGGGTTATTCCTCATCCTAATATCTTGAGAGAATGGAGCAAATATTCAAATGAGTTCTTTTATTACAGCCTATTTTAAAGCCACGCTTTGACATTGTTCAAACTCTTAATTGAAAAGACATGTATCATATCCTCTTGAGTGGTGTACATCATATCCTTTCTCCATCCCCTGTGCACTAGTTTATGTTATCTATGGCTAATTTATGCCACACTTAATTTGGCCTTGATTGTAAATGTCCTGGGTGAGATGAGTCCTGTCGCCATTGTGCCTTTGTCTTAGTCGTACACAGTCTCACAGGATTACACGATTTGGATTTTTCAGCAGTGCTTCTAAAATGAGCATCTCTCTCATCTCATAAGAAGACCTCTTTATTGTCGTGACAGTCTGTTCCCATCGGTCTCTTCTCCGTCTGAGTAACATCTGACGCTAGAAATTTACAGGTTATACCTGAGTATGACTTAGAGTATTACTCTGGAGGAAATGGATGGGTCTACAACTAAATGGTAATTCTGTGAATGTGGTTTGAAGCAAACTTAAAAAAGAACTTATTTTGGGGGGTTTTGACTGTGAATCAAGGTGCTCTTGTCCTTTCAGGCTACAAAGCCAGATGGTGGAGTGGGAAAACTAACGCTACACATCATCCAGAATGCATCATTCATATGGTGAAGCATGGTGGTAGCTGAATGATGCTGTGGAGATCTTTTTTCTGCAGGGACAATAAAAATAGTTGCAACTGACTGGAATTTTTTTTTTTTTTTTGAGATATTATTCCTTCTCATGTCAAATTTAGTTATCAATTTATTCTAATTTTACTGACATTTCTCAGGGTTTTCCCCAGAAACCTTGCTAAACCCAGTGCTCTGGGAGCTAGGGCAGTCATTCATCCAACTGGATGCCAACTTTAAATATAAAAAAAAATGTTTAAAGTTGACAGCAAATTTGAAAATATCACCTGATAGTTATTCATAATTGGAAGACTGGAAGATTAAAGCCTTAAGAAAAGGCCACAGTAAAAAACAAAAATACAAACAAACAAACAATGCTTAGCCTGGTGGGGGCACAAGTAAAGCATGGTGGCCCGCCAGGCTTATAATACATATATATATATATATATATATATATATATATATATATATATATATATATATATATATATATATATATACATTGCAGTTTGTGGGGTAAGAAATTCTGCCACTCTTGATGACAAACATTACTTTGAGCAGTAGTTTCGAAAGCATTCCTCGTCACTGGTGAACACACACGCCGTGTATTTGTTGCAATTAAACAAATACACATTTTGGAGTCACTGAAAGATGCATCTTTCAGTGATGCATCTTTTCAGGGTAAGATAAACTCCTTAGCTCATAAGAACTTCACAGAAGGAACCTCCACACTTTAAATCCAGTTGCACGAACATACGAGGGGATAAAGTGGCTCTATTAAATTTGTTGACTCCTCAGATCGCCTCTGAAGCTGCAGCGTATTGCATTTGTTGGCTCTCTCATCCCTGCTAGCCTTCTCCACGGCTTCTGGGATTGAATCAGACAGACCCCAGATCCTCACCATTGCATGAGATGAACACTATTGAATTGCTTGGCTTGTAGATCCACAATTCTAACTTCTTTAGACTATATTGAATTTACCATCCGGGGCAATCAATAATACTAAGTTTTGCAGGCAGTATTGAACTTTATCCTCACACATCTACTTGGTGGTTGGTTTCTCTCCAGTAGCTTTTTAAATTTGCAGGCTGCCACGACAACAGCGTTGATTCTTGGCTGGCTTATTTATTTCAAGAAGGTTCACAAAAGCGATGAACTGTTTACAATAATTCCCAGTAAAAAGAAGGGAATATCCTAGATAGTGTTTTTGTTTTGCTTTTTTTTTTTTTTTTACATAATATAATACTCTGAAGGTTTGTTTTATTACAGATGAGTAAAAATCTGCATAATTGAACTTTTGTGGCAATGTTTTAGGCTCCAAATTACTCATATAAGTCAGTATTATGAATAATTTCCGGTGTCTAATGAGTCACAGTGCTGAAGATTAGTCCGTCCTCTGAAAGCCTGTCCGTGGTAGCTGAAGGCCTAGAGGGCAGCTGCATAGCTGTGCAAAGCTGCGGCATTTAGTGCATTGCGATTCACCATTGGCCCTCTGGGTAATGAAAGGCCTAATAAATGAATCCATCAGAGTGTCTGTGTTTTGCTCTCTGTGTGTATCTGGGAACCAGTCAGGCCCAGACGTGCCCACTCTCCGGGCACATAGAGGAAAGGGATGCCATTGCTGGCAGGCCTGATGAATGGGTGGCATGCTGCACTGTGACAAAGACGAATGTGACAGCCCCCATCTCCCAAAAGGGGGGTGGTGCTCAACTACCAAGGGGGGAATCATGTGACGCTGACCACCTCCCCTTTCTAGCTTCAGCCTCTACTGGCTGTGCACCTGATAGCAGAAGAATCGAGAGGGTAAAATATTAGGAAAAGACAATATCAATGAGTGCTTCTCCATCTTGCCTCACATTTTTACTTGGGCGATGACGATACAGTCTGCTCATCAGAGTGAGGCAAGATTTCAGAAATGTTTGTGAAGGCAGAATCTCTTGTTTTTCACAAAAATACGGTTTTGCAGATGCGCTCATAATTCAGTTCAGGTTTAAATAGGCAATGCATGGCTTTTAACATCCGTTTTTCCAATTATTTGGATAGTCTCAGTGTCAAATACACATTGAAAAAGTACTTTTTTGTGTTTTTACAAAGAAAATGCAGATTGCCTTATCCTCAAACTGCTTTTTACCCCGAAAAGAGATTCTGAAAACCTATTACACTAAAATTATTGTTGAATTTTGAAGTACTGGCATAGCTGCTGTTCAGATATCTTAACAAATGTGAAATTACTCTTTAGTTTATCATCAACAGGAAGCTCAAATGCAGGTACCCACTTCAGCTTTGTTGGCGGCTAATGTTTAGCAAGTGGTGGTAATCTCACAGCACTTACAAATTGTTCACATTCTGTCTGTCACTCAGGATGCAAACTTATGTTTTTTGCATTGCGGCTGTACCAAAGGTTTGAAATGTTGAAGTACTTCCTGTACATCTTCACAGCTGCCAGAAGAACTTTACTTGCAAAACTGCCAGCAACCAGGTCAGATTCTGTACGTCATTGTCAGTTGTGTAATTATATTAAGCTTCCTTACTCTATTACCCCAAAATAAAACCTCACAGAGGTCAAGCCATCATCCAAAGAGGAGAACAGCGTAGCATAACTGCAAATGTAGCACAATATGGCCGTCTACCCAAAATGACAGCCTTGGCGAGGCAAATGTTAGTTCAAGAAACCATAGTTACCCTGGAGGATCTGCAGAGATCCATGGCTTCGGTGTGGGGGATCTGCTGATAGAACATCAAGATCCCATTAAACTCCCATTTCTTACCAAAAACCAGCACATAAAGACTTTAACATGATCTGCAATTTGTAGGCTGTCGGAGGAATTTAACACCATATTTTATTTAGGTCAAGTCAATGAGTAAAACTAATTGATTTCAAATTTAAGTATATCTTTTGATGAATGCTCTCCAAAAAAAAAAAAACACAAGTCATAAGCAAACAGAGAATTTAATCGATAAAAAACTTCAATTTGATGCTGTAATCTCTTCAAGAAGGTAAACAGTTAAAGTCCCAAAGCTCTGTTTGTTGTTTTCTACATTATCAGAGGTGGGAGGAAATTAAACGCGGTGGATCAATATCAATATTTGTTTTATATTGTTCAGGTGTCCTTTGATTGCCTGCACGACTGAGCGACTGGAGTGCTATTTTGGTGTCTCTGTCACATAACTTCAACGGTCTATTAGGCGGATCACTTATACTTAGAGTGAAGATGTACTTGGACTTGTCCAAGTGCCCATGAGCTGCCTTTTATAGCTTATTATCATTATAACTGAATGAGGGTGGTGGTCAGTGTGTAATAAATGTGTTTTATTCCTTGTTTTTGTAATCATTGAGATGCCGTGTGATACCAACGCAGGAATCTTTGCATATTTTTTAGCAGTTACACAAATGTATCAGTCTGAAATGGAATTATGTGACAGTGGAACTTAGGAAAACCTCATTGACCTCTCCTCCAAGCTTCTCAATAGGCAGAGTCATCTTCTTTGTGGAGAGGAGGGGATAAGGGAGGGTCGGTTAAGTATTCCTCTAAGACGGGCCTTCAACGAGAGGGAGAGAAGCGGTAAGTCAATGGGAAACTGAGATGATTAAGAGGCTTTCGCTGCTAACAGAGGAGCGAGGATTGGTTTCTATTGCACCGTCTTCTTTTCATGGCCCGCTCTAGTGGACAGGCTGGTGCTACAGTCTGAACAGAGCCAGGACTTGCCTATTAATAGACTATTGAGTGCTATTGATCCTTGGCTCGTGTGACACATAAGATACAATGAGCCATAGATCCCAGTAAAGAGGCATGTCTTCTTTTTTTTTTTTTTTACTTTACCACAATTGCATATGATTATAGGAGTTTGAAGAAGTCGGAGAGGTTTATCTCTCTACGATGGCAAGAAGTACAGAAATGAAAACCCTCACTAAAAGCCCATTGCAATTTGGAAACTTTTGTTAACACACACAAAAGCTTCAGACTGAGATCTGGAATTTTCTGAGACAGTTCTTCTATAAAATGATTTTCTTTTTTCTTCCCTCAACCCCCAAAAGTTTCAGAAAGTGATGATATGTTCTCTTTGCATCCAAGGTGAGAATAACTCCAAAAAGCTGCTATACAATTACGGATAAATTAGAGGGATAATGACGAGAGGGAATGGTGGTTATATCAATAACCCCACTAATGGTCAATTCCAGAATGCTGTCTGCTCTGCGCTAGATTTAGTGTAATGGATAAGGTGCCTGTTTAGCAGAGGCTTACTTGTCGCCAAACGAGGGAACAAACCTCAAATAGCCAAATTAAAAACTGAATAATAGATGAGCGATGCCAGGATGAGAGAAAGGAGAGGAGACAGAGGTAATTTCTACTCATGAAAAAAAAGAAAAAAAAAAACCTTGGCATGTAATTGTTGAGAATTTATAAGAGCTCAGGGGAGAAGTAGAGATAAGAGAAGATACACAACCAACTGTAAAAATCACCTTTACTGAAGGGCACTTAATGATGCTTATAACAGGTGAAAGTCTACAAAATCTCACAAACATTGTAAATGCTGTTGTGATTAGCATTGATTGCCAGAGTGTGCGAGTGCTTCTCTATTTCATGGGTTTTATCCCCTTTTTGCAGGGAACAGAGGCACTAATCCTCAAATGATACAAAGTTTTGATGGAATTACAAGCAGGCAGATTATTCTGGGAGGGAATTGTGCCAAAATGTTATTGAACTATTATAAAAATGCATCCACTGTGTGCAGTTCACGAGGCATCATTTTCAGTCTGCATAAGAACGGGATCTCTGAGGAGCCTCTGAGTGCTTTCCAGCAATGCCTGAATGATATTCTGACCTCTGTTCAACAGCACTCCCATTACCTTTTGAGGGGGCTGAAATCTTTATGAAATTATTTGAAGCGTGTAAGAGGGATAAATTCGCCTCAAACAGCATTAACTTTTAGTAATAAAAGCATTATTTTCATAAACACAGGATTGCCTATACCTTTTTTACTGCAGAATTGCGAGTTACAGAGGTGCAAATTGGTTTCTTCGACAGTAAAAGGAAAAGAACGACCTCTGTGGATTGAAGTCAAGTTTTGGTATTTACTAGCTTCTAAATGACAATGCTTTAAATCTTTCCTCAAGTGTAAAATAATTTTTTTTCATCAAAAAACATATGTCCTAAGAAGACTATAGTCATGAAACAAATACCTAAAATCACTAGAATCTCCCCTTTTCTTGATTAGATGTAAAACATCTGCTTAAGCTTCATTGTTTACAGCCCAGACAAGTTTATACATAGTAAAAGTAGTTGTATTTCAACCATTATTGTTTTGTTTTTTTAAATTAAATATCACTTTGTCAAAAGTACCTACCAGTACGTATTTAGTAATATGCTTTCAAAGCTATAAGTTTGATATTTCGGTACTAAGCTGTAAAAATGTAGCAAAGTTTTTCAAGAGTTGCAGCGTAATCTGAGGTACAACCAGTGACTTTAATATTGGCATTTTAAAAGATCTTGGAAAGTACAACCTTCTGAGTTTTTAAGTTACTTGTGCTTTTCTCTTTTTTTTTGACCACGCATTGTGATATGGTCTCCAGTAAAAGTTAACTTAATATAATCTTTTTTTTCAGCAGGATTGTCTTAAACATCTCGCTAATGTAACATAAAAATTGTTCAACACATTGCAAATGATCCTTATACATTGACCTAAATACTGAAGAAAATATTTGAGAAGAAATTGTATTTGATTTATTTATCTATATTTGGTTCTACTTTCTCTTAAAAGAGAAAGCAGAGCCGTTATTTTATTCTCTTTATATTTCCATTTTAGTTGTGGTTTGAGATGGCAGAAAATAAATGTCATATTTGAAGGTGAGTTTGGCAGAATAAATGGTAAAATTGTAAGTAGCTTGTAAGAAGCACTTCATCAAGTCCAAGGACTCCAAAGTTTGTTTGTTTTTCTAGCCCAGGTTTTGACACGTTCTTGTTGAGAATCATAATTTTCTTCAGGGCCGACTGCTTTTCCATCTTTAAAAATTAACTATGCTGTTCTATACAACTCTTCTCTACCACAAGCTTTGCCTGAGTGTACACTGCAAACCACAGTGGGGCAGAGAAACGTGGAAATATGAGCTTCGTTCTTGACCATGTTTACATCAGTCCTAAGAAAATTAATATTGGGTTAGTATAGCCCAAACATCTCAGCTTTACCCTGCATAGCATCATGTGATTCTAAATAGGACACATCTAGTCAAAGTTTTAGTTCTATTCTGAGAGGCTGAGAGGAAAGGTTTTGTAATGGAGAGCCATTGAGATAGCATCTCAGCAGAATGTTGGTGAAGAAGGCATGCTGGCTTGCCATCTCATATTCACAGATGGACGGTGTGTCAAGGGAATCTCACACACACTGATCAGAGGCTCCCCTCCCTTCTCACAGTGGGAGGAAATGGGACTGAACGAGAGGAGGAAGAGCAAGGAAAGGAGTTAATCACCGCACTAATGCTGCACTTCATCATCGTTTCCTGAGCCCGCCTGCTCACCCTCACTACCAGTACTTGGCCATCTACACAGCGCCCCCTGCTTTTAGTTTTATCTCTCGCCACACTTAACCCGCAAATTTGCTTATGTCTTTCTTATCGCCAGTTGCATATCTGTAGAAGCGACATGTCACTAAATAGTAGCCGTAATCTGTGAAGGTGGCTGTATTGGCTGTTGGTGGAGGAGGATTTGAGGACACTTTTGGCTCTCCTGCATCAGATATGTATGCAGGGGGCAAAGTGCTTTTTCTGCTTTTCCATGCATGCCTATTTGACACAGGTCCTTTGAGGAAAACTGTTCATTTCTGCAAAGGGCTCCATGTGATGTGCTGACCCGGTGCTGTGTTTGCACGCAGCCCGTGTGACAAGTCTGTGTACGCTAGAATATACAGTATATATTTTTTTAAAAAACATGCACACTTGTCTTGTGTGCTTGAATGCGTGTAGGAAGCCTGCTGTGCACAGAGATGCGTCTGATGCCAGCGGTGAAGGTGAGTGAGTTTAAGCAGGCTCCCCCCTCGGGCTCTTGTTCCAGAGACAGTTACAAACAGGATCTTAGGAAGTGCTGGGCTGTGCGGCCATGCATGGCCAGCCATCAAGTTGGCCTCAAAAATATGTGAGTAAGTCATGTCTGTACTGTTACACCAGTCTTGGAAGGCACTCCTTAAGGCTATATCTGTCACTACAAACTCATCAAGCCCATTTTTGGAATGAAAATTGTAAACAAAGTAGAAATTCATTAGAGCTTGTCAACTAAATATAGCTGGATAGACAGAAACTCACTTATTTCCACTCTGGTAAATCTTTTCATGCAGCATCATAATCTCACACTGGAAATTATAAAATGAATCAGACCTTTAGGCTTAGGTACAATTGTTATTGCCTCCTGATGATACTTTATACATTTCCCCTTGGCCAACAGAACAGTCTTTTCACAATCATTGAGCACACAGAGGGTCTTTGAGCAGTCTGTTGTCTAGATTATCCAAAATCCTGGTTTCTCTCTTCCACTGTGTTCTTTTCAGCTCAACCCACATGTTTTCTATTTGACTTGGAGACTCCAGAAAATGAGATGCTCATGTGAAAAAGTGGAAAAAGTTTCTGGTAATTATTCCAGAGTGACCAGGTGTACTCAACTCCAGTCCTCAAGGGCCGATGTTCTGCAACTTTTAGATGTGTCCCTGGTTCAACGGACCTGAATCAAAGGGCTGAATCACTTCCTCAGTTGGGAGCCAAGTTCTCCAGAGTCCCGCTAATGAGGTGATTATTTGTCTCTGCTGTGTTGAAGCAAAGGCACATCTAAAAGTTGCAGCCCTTGAGACCTGGAGTTGAAAACCCCTGACAAAGACACTTAGTTATTATCTATTTTTGGCTTACAAACAGAATTTCCCTAATTTGTACAGAAAATATTTGATATTTTAAAATTTTTTCGATGTTGTGCTCTCTGAGAAGGTTCTGTGGCACATTTGGAAGACAAACAACCCCTCAGCATCACAGATCTTCAACCATGCATTACTCTTTGTTGTCTGTATTCATTCACAGACAAAGTGTAGTAACTGTGTCCTATCAAGCAAACTAAATTTCGCATAATTTGGCTAAACTCTGACCACAAACTACAAAGAAGCTTGATATGTTTTTAAAATATCTTAACTGATGTTAGTGATACACATGCACCACCCTAGCTCTGTGGTGGTTTAAGCAAAACTGTAATGGTGTACAAGGGGTTAACAGTGGGCACAAGATGCAGCTTCTCATAGTCATTTTTTACTTCCCTCTCCAGACCCTATTGGAGTAATTATGACAAAAATGCTCTGTCTCATCTGATCAAATCCCCTGTTTACAGTTACATGTTGCAATCGCATTTAGCAAACTCCACATACTTGGATTTGTGACTACAGGAAGGAAAAACCTTTTCTGCTGCATCCCTCCCAAGCCACCAGTTGAATAGGGATGGTACATAATGATTATTTTGGAGACTTGGTGAACCCAGGGATCCACTCCTTGCTTTGAATTTCCAACTGGGAGTTAAGCAGGATATTATAAATCTCCTTATTATCCCACCACCTGTGTTTAGTGGATTGTCATTCAGCCCTGTGACCAGTGACTTAAAGATTTCTACTTTCTTATCGCATGAAATTTATACCACATTAAATGAAAAAGTTATTAAAATAGTTTGACAACTGAAAGAAGCAAAGAATTAATTTGAAAAATTCTTTCATTGGATTTATTCTAAAGAAATGGCTTAAATTAAAAGTTATATAAAATAATAATTTTTCTCTTGCTATTGTAATAAACTAATAGTTTTTACACATTGCTACCAGGAACACCTACACAGTTGTCCTCATATGTCTGTATACCATGGCACTTTCTAATGAAATCTTATTTAGTTTTAAAATTTATTTGTAAAATGTTTTGCTGGTGCAACTTTTATTGATTTCAGTTGCTTGTCTGATACACTGCTCTTAAAATTATTTTTCTTTTGTTTTGTGTGAACATCAGACAACTGGTTTTATGACTCCTGGGATAAACTAGGGAAGTCAACATGTGAGGAAGGGCACAGTTACCGCTTGTTTTTCAAGTTTCCATCCGAAATGCACCCCAAGCGACTGTTCTATAAAGAACAAAGGGGGCCTTTCAAGATGGGGCCATGGTAGGTGTTTGTACGGCTGCAGAGTGGTGAGGTGTGATTGTATGGTGTTTGTATGACTGTGAATGATAGAGTTATAGCCACATGACAGGACTGAGCTGCGATCACAGCTCTGTTGAGTAGACAGCGATGGCAGAGTTTGGCCTGATGCCTGTCACTTTGTCTACACGTCTGCCTTTCTGGTCATAGAGTAGGTACACACAGACACATTCAAACCTACCTGAATCACTTCCTAATGGGATCCTGTCTTTCAAGAGCGCACACACATATACACGCACACGCATGCGGACAACAAATTGGTGGTGGAGATACCACGGTGCAGTGATTTCAGCTTTGGTTCCACATCACCTCCTACTAATGGTGGTAATTAATTGATGAATGAGGTCAAATCGGAGATATCCAGGCACGTCTCAATTCGGTTACAACCCCATCTCATCCCAGCGCTCACCTCCCTGCCACCCCCCGAGTTGTTTTCTTAATGCGCAGTGCACCACATTCCCTCTGTGCTCATCTGCATAAGACCTTGGGATGAATGTTAACGATGTTTAATTAGACAAGACGTGGGATGGATGAGTGCATGGAGCCACTGAGGCCAGGGCAGTGCTGCCCCCAACCGGAGGAGACAACTCATAAAGCACACGTAGGGACCTGCAAGCTTTCACCCACACGCACACTTGATGAACAATAAATGACCATTAAAAGGCCAAAACGTACAACTGAGCATGCCCTTACACATGATTGGTACGATCTGAGCTCCTCTCTCCATATTTCACCAACATCAAGGACATGGAGCCCTCATTGATGATGCAGTATAAATGAAGTGTTTGTTAAAGCAATACATTTGTTGGATATTATGTAGTGTGGTGTGACTGCCCTTGATAGGAGATCTAATTAGCCAAACTTTTATTTCTCTCAGGCTTTCTGTCTGGAGTCAAGTAAATCGTGTAAAATTAATTGTCCCAAACTGTGACCATTCAACATTTATTGAAATTAAATTCATCTTCCTTACTTAGGACCCCTGACTGTATTTAAAAGTATTGTGCCTCCACCTTAACACTGGCTCAATGCTTTAATTGTCACGATACCATTCGACATTATGTCTCAAAATTACTTTCTTGGACTAATTAAACCCTGGCTTGTTAAAACTTTCTCAAGCATGACTGGCTCTGTTAAAATTGTAACTGGAATCAATGCTAGGTAAGTGCAGTTACAGCCATGCCTGGGGCCACCATGCCGGTCCCTCATTCTTATTTAAGACGAGACAAGGTTTTTGCCCTGTTTCGCTTGGTGTAAACATTTCCACCACACTAATCTGTAAGTGAACATTAGACAGCAGCTTACTGCGGAGTAATCCAGTAAATGATCGACTTGTCGCTTTGATTGTGAAGCCATTGTGGAGATAAAGGGATGCAGATGTTTCTCACTGGGTGCTCCCAGATGAGGTGTCGTTATTTGGGCCCAGTCTCATACCTGCTGTTTTCAGTCCGTCTCCTCCACTGAGTGACTGGCTGTGGATTGGTGCGAAGGCACAATGGCCTGTGCACTTCGTGTCTATTGGCCATCGCTGTCTCCTTCAGGCTTGTGCTTATCTTGTGTTCATGGCCAGACAGAGACACCTGCGAATGGAGCGGATTAGCAGGCTGCCTGGGGTAAGACATTCAATGCATTGCCCCAAGGATTCTGGGCTGAAAGCAGGTGGACTTATGCAGCTGAAGCAGACTCAACGGAGGTGTCTCAGAGCCTACACAGAGATCAATGACTTCTCAGAGCTGCCACATAAAACGTTCAATGAAACAGTCATTTAGGAGACATGGGTAAACATGCTGTGATTACCACAGTGAAAAGAGGAGCGTTGTTCTTTTAGAAGTCCTGCTTTAACAATAACACGGCTGCTTGTTCTCCTTTGTGAGATAGATGCCACATTAAATCTCCGGTCTTAATTAATTTGGGGAGCCCATAGAGGGAGCGTTTGTCACCCCTGCTCCTGCCTGTTAGTGCTATTTGTCTCTGGGTGACCTTTGATTTCACACCGCATTGGGTTTTGCCTCTTATGGATAAGAAGTGTTTCTTTTCTTTCTTTCTTTTTTGCTGACAACAGAGGAAACCTTATCTTTTAAATAAGTAATTCCTCAAATGCTCTGTGAATTTCACCAGCAGCAAAAATATTGGGATTGCTGAAGAGGCAAGCACAGAAGCCCACTAGGGAAAACATCTCCTCTGTCTGTATGCTACAGCACCTTCGTCAAACGCTCATTAAAAATTCTACAACGCAGTGTTTGAACAAGGCTTGCCACACAATGGAATGTAGGTCTCGGTGTGAGTTTATATGAGCTTTTGATTTGGGTTTTGCTCTGTGTGTGACTCAGAGGGCTCAGAACGGGTTGGTTTATGCCTTTATGTGGCACAATAACCCAAGCCAGACCTTTTTGGCACCAGCCTGGGTCCTTTAGCTTTTGGACTTTGGAAAGGGAACACTGATTGGGGTGACTGAGAGGTGGGACAGCTGATGGAATTGCAAAGGGGATGGATATTTTGGCTGTGTGGGCTCTGGCTCAATGCTGGAGCAGCCTCCAGTAACGTTGATGCGTGGCTATAAATTATATTGTTCCTTGGCTGCTGCTTGCTCCTCTCAGCAACCTCAGGGTTATTTATTTGTTTGATTCCAAATAGATTTGGGCTGGTATGAGATTCTCTTGCTATGATAACCTTGAGTGAAAATATCACAGTATTGACACATAAATTAAAAACGAAAGGGTATGAAAGGATTTAATATCTGTTTCCGTTCGAACTGAACAGCGACAATTAACCATACTGCTGCTAAAACAACTTAACATAATTATAGTACAATAATATTATTGCCATACCACATAATGGCTATGTTGATTTTAAAACACTTATTGTGTCAAGTTTACCAGAATAAAAATTCAATTTGGGAGTAGCTTCAAATGCTCATTGAGCCAGAAATTGTGCCCTTTTGCCATTGTCCTATTAAGAGGGACACAATAATTGGAGGCTGATAATTGTTGGCTTCTTTTAGCTTCATGGTAGAAATGCTCCTGGTGGCTGCAGACTTTTTAAAAACAGTGTTACTTGTGCCCTTTTGGTTTCCACACAATGACCCTCCATTCTGACTCTGAAACAACCAAAGTTGTGTTCATGCAAAAAACAACAAAAATTATGGTCATCTGTTTTTTAACAAAGCTGGCCAGCAGTGTCCAGCAGTACAGCTTAGAAATAGAGGGTGTACATAAATTATGTGATCTAATCAGCAAATCAGATATTCTGGTCACTTCAGCATTTCCTCTTTCAATTAATTTTAAGGACGTTAAACCTAAAATATTTAGTTCAAAATCAGGGTATACATCTCCACAAAATATGTTGTCCTCCTGTGTCCTTCATAGCTGCATTAGGTTTCATGGCATAAATGTGTCAAACTGTAGAAACCATCCCTCTGAGATTTTGCTCCACGTTTACATTACAGCATCACAAAGTTTTGTTCCCTGACAGAGATGTTTCGTTCTAGTACATCAGGAGCTCTGTTGTATTGAGATCTACTGACTGTGGACCCCATTGGAGTTCTGTGAATTCATTATCATGTTATTGAAGACAGCTTGAAATGATTTGACCTTTAATAAAATGCTGCTGGAAATAACCACCTGAAGAGGGGTACAGTGTGGTCATTAAGGGACGGACATGACCAGCAGCATCAGTAACAGTAGGCTTAGCACCATGTGCTAAAGGCAAAGCAAGTTTATTTGTACAGCACATTTCTGCAGCAACATCGTTTAAATTGCTACATGATGAGTACATAAAAATGAGATCACAGTGTGCAGTAAAAGGAAGTTTAGCCATTTTAGGGGCTTTTTATATAGCATTTAATGATCAAAGCTTTTTATAAAGCACCTTTCATAAATAAATAAATAAATAAATAAAAAGTTAACTTACTAAATAGTTCAATGTGTGTCATGAAAATATTCTTGTTCAAGTACACCACCTACCGCCTGAATCGCTGCTAGCTGAAGTTGAAACTGCAGTGTGAGTTTTATTCTTAACAGGAGTGGTATCTGGTTTGGGCCTGTGCTTTTTCAGACCATCTGCTTCAAAGTTGTGCTTTCAAGAACGGTTCCATATTCCTTGGCTATAACGACTGGTTACTTTTCTGTCATCTTGAAGTCGGTCTGCTCACTCTCTCCTCACCTCTGACATCTACAAGGCAGTTTTGTCCATTCAACGGCCGGTCACTGGATATATTCTCTTTTTTGGGGACCATTCTCTGTAAAGCCGATAAATGGTTGTATGTGAAAAATCCCAGTTGGTCAGCAGTTCTTAGAAAACTCAGACCTGCAAATCTGACACCAACAGTCAGGGCATGCTCATTGATCACTTAAAGGCTGTTGCTTTCCTAGTCTGATGCTCCGTTTGTGCTTCAGCAAAATGTTTTCGCCAAATCTAGTTGTCTAAATGCATTGAGTTGTTGCTATATGATAGGCTGACTCACCATTTGTTAAACAAGCAATTCAACCTGTGTACAATAAAAAGTGACTATTTTGTACCTTTACAGTAGTAACCAGCCCATTCCAACTTATAAGATATCTCTGAAGGGTTTGCTTGTGAAATAAAAAAAATATCTATAAATGAATTAAGCACATTTGAAAAGGTATATAAGCTTAACTGTGATAAAATTCCTCCATTTTTGTTTAAATGTCACTGAGCACCTTTTCTTGGAAACCTGTGTGGATAGCACCTCGTTCAATGGCTGCCTGCTGCTTAGTAGCAGCTCCGCATGTTTGAGATAGAAGTGATGCCGTGGGCCTTTTGTCCAACTCTGACACGGTTGTTCGGACACCTTTGTTCTGGGAGGAGAGGCCCATTCATGGCGTGCCCGGGGAACAAATTGAATCTGGTTGACAATTAATAGCCATGCGGCATGTTTAATTAAGAGCATGCAGCCAGCGAGAGACGTGTGGGAGATAAACAGAGAAGAGGTGCTGAGAGCCAGATTGGGCTCACAAAGGGAGCAGGACATCGGCGTGTCTGGTTGATCGATCTCTGACCGTCTGCGAGTGCAGCCTTCACAAAGAGCAGCCTCTCTCAACGGGCCGAACTTTCAGAGGGGAGAGACGTGAGAGAGACTGAAAGTGTGTAAGAGGCAGATGGCAGTATGCAGATAGAAGCAGAAAAGTTAAGGGAAGTTTGCTTTGTGGGGGGAAAAAAAGAGCAAATGAGAAATCTATGGAGCTGTGCTCAAGAGATCCACTTCAGCTTTTTCTTATGTCAGTTTAGTAAAAATGTCATTGAATGTGATTATTGCTCATGTTGAGAGCCCATTGACTGCATCTTCGGTGGATTGTTAGCGTAATGTATGTGTCTGGCATGAGGAAATGTGAACGCTGGCTTTTGCCAGTCGGTTCGGCTTCAGGCATCCGTGACCTTCACAGTCCCATATTTCCGTTATTGTAACGTCAACACAAAGCGGCAGAGAGTCGAGAGAGAGAGAGAGGGAGGGAGGCAGAGTACTTGACAGCTTGTCTGATAGGCCAAACAATACAGCCATGGCCAGGCAATGCTTTGGACAGATCGCTACACACACGCGCAACACACTCATGCGCTTACGCTCACTTCAATTAAAAAAAAAGTCCTCTCTGAACTAACAATCACATAAATCAGAGCGATGGCAACAGCTGAGGGGAGATAAAATGTGAGCTGTTCATGCGAGGATTTGACTGGTATTCTATTGTATGAGCATCTGCACTTGCGGTTACCGGTCATACATGAATATGTTTGCTCTGCTGAGGCGTGTTGCGCTGTCAGGCAAACCGAGAGATGACAGGAACAGAGCAGGGAGCCGCAGGAATGTAAGTTGTTCATTGGCTGAATTAAAGGGTTACACGTCTGTGCGCGTGTTTTCCTGCTGGACTAACTGTGTGCAGGACGTAGCAGAAGAGGATAAAAGCACAAGTCTGACAGACAAAGGGTGATCCTTTCATGCTGACAAGTTGTTCGGGAAATGAAAGAGTTTCTGCTGGCTAATTGGCCTGAGCGGGGATGTGGTCATCTCTCTGGTGAAAATTTCAGGCTTCTCCTGTATTCATGTCTCTTTTTTCCCTTCGTACAAGAGCTCAGCGTGTCACTCTTTGTGGATGGACAGGACAGAGTTATAATTATACTGTGCCTGGTGGAAGTAAATTTATGTAACATACTAGCTCAAATGGCAATGCATATTTAGGTGTATGCGCAAAAAGATCAACATAAAGTAGTACATTGTGGGGAAGTGAAGGAAAAATTAAACCAGGTTTCATTTGATCTTTTCCTATATGCTCTTGTATTTAACCTTCCTGCTGCAGTATTTTGTAAAACCTTATTTTGCTGCAATTGTCTCAATTTACTCAATTTGTCTCATTTAACACAGGTAAAAGCTAAAAGTTTCAGTTCTTTTGCAGTGTCTAACAGATTTTCTTTCCCTGTATTTCCTAAAACATCTGATCAGTTTCTCTGTCCCTGTTGAAGGAAAGCATCAGCATGTGCCGTCATCGCCTTGTCTTATGGTGGGAGTGGTTTGCTCAGAACAATGTACCATTAGTTTGCCACTACGCATAGTAGGCACGGGCAATTATAATACCAGTTTGCCTTTATTATTTTTATCGTCATCAAGGCTTCGATTTATTTTGAAGATGACACATTGAACATGATGATTAGAAACTCAAAAACTGGAAATATCTTCAGTATTGCAGCTTTTACTGCATTTATACTCCACAGTTTCCCCACTGTGGGACAATAAAGGACATTTATATAATTAGTCGTCCTGTCAAAATACATTTCCTTCTTAGTTTCCTTGGCAAAGTCCTCTTAGTGGTTTCTCTGTCGACTGCTTACCTTGCTTGACCTATCAGCTGGACGTCCATATTTTACAACATATTCTCTTTATTTTTGATGGATTGGTTGCTTTTCTTTGAAATTCTCAAAGTTGGATAGAATTTTTTGGCTTTTCCTTGCTTTAAGATGTTCGGCAATTCTATCCTTGACCTGTGTGTCGTATTTAGCAGGAGACCTCTAATGGTAACTGGCAACTCTGTGTTTTATTTAAGGGCATTAGACTAAAAAAGGAGGCAAATGAAATTTGAGGACTGTGGTGGAGGGGGCATGCATCAGAAAAAAAGCAATTATGCCACACTTTCCATATATTTATTTGTTCAGCTAAAATGAAAAGAGAGAAAAAAAAACATGTATTGTTTTCTCTTGTTTAAAAGACATTGAAGTTTGTAGTTTTAATGTGACAAATTGACAAGCAGTTCAACAGGTACGAATACTTTTGCAAATCAGTGTATTGTCTCCAATAGCAAAGATATTAATGCTGATTAGGCAAATCTTTTTTAGCACTTATGTGCATAAAATACATCGGTGGGATTTTATTTCTTGGATTTCCTCTTATCTACCTCTTTTGTTTTCCCCAGCTCTCTATTCTCCCTGCCTATCACCATTTTTCCAAAACCTACTTCATCATTTTTGCATTCATCTGTGATTTCTTTATGTGATTTCTTTATGTGATGCCAGCAAGAGACCGGCGAGAAATGAGGATTTTTGTCTGCACATCACCCGAACGCTATGCAGCACGCTTCTAACTCATAAACACATTCTTGTCACAGAAGCCAGCTTGTACATGTGCATGACTCCAGCGCCACAGATATCTGCAGTTCTGGAGATTGACCTGTAGGTGGTTCCGGTTTGGGAGGGTTCTTGGATTAAAAGTCAAAATTACTTTCATGCAAGGGTGCCCTGCTCATTTGGCTGCAGTGAATAGTGCAATTCAAAGGATAATGCCAGCATTAATTGATTTTAGAGCCTGAAATAAATAGGCTTTCAGGAGCACACAAGGCTGAATCCTGTGCAGTTGTGTTGGATGTGGTAGAATCTGAGCTCCACTCTTCTTCCTTTGCATCAGTCTAGAGTGAGTATTAAAATGAAAGCTGACATTAGGTGATTGATAAGCGATGTGTTGACCTTCTGAATTCCACTATCACTTGATTCATGCATAAATGAGCCTCTTCTTGACTTTTGGTAACATTTTGGTTATATTTGAGTTTAGATTCCTAACAATGTCTCTTCTCTGAAAAGAATAAAACATTAATCATATTTTGGTGACATTTAATGCTTCTCTTTGGATTTTAGCTGCAAGACCGTTTTCAAAGGGAGAATTAGAAAGGCAAAAATGTACCGTTTATAGCCGCACTCCTTCAAACACTGAAATTGTAATAGGAATCAAACAGACCATCTAGCTGTTGGCTATTCAATCAGACATGGCACTTCCAATATCTGCTGTCTACCAAAATAAAAGCAGACGTCAGATAAAAAGACATATAGGAAAGAATTGGAAATCGAGGAGACACATGTTGTAATTTTGACTCCTCCCGCGGCGCTTCTGTCCTCTGGCGAACAGTTTAGACGGAAGAAAAGTTGGGAAACGGAGGCGGCGAAACAGCCCGGAGTCTTGGTAGCGGGGTTGTGGGGAGTTCATGATTTCACAGACTTGGCCACCCTCTGTTCTCCTTGGTTTGGCTGTCAACAGAGCGAAACACACATCCGGCTGCATAGCTGATGAAAAGAACGTGCAGTGCAGGTGCAAGAGGTCAGGCAGCCCTGGGCCATCCGGAGCAAGCCTGGACACCGTGTGCTATGCAATATCGTAAAGCCCTTTATAGAATTTTTCTCCTTTTTAAGGAACGCCATACTTTATATTCCTGTCAATACTACAGCGCGTCTCAGAGACATGTTAGAGGTTAGAGACCTTCAAAAATAGAGGGAGAGAAAGAAGAGTAAAAAAAAATTATAGTGCAATCATCACTCTACATATGGCTGTCACGGATGCAACAATGGGTGGTCCCATATGGGTCTTGTGCATAGTAACAAACATTGAGTTACAACACGCCTTAATCATGGCTGACAAGAAGATGGATGTATTTCATCTTAGTCAACTTTATGATGACTCCTCACTCAGTGTACGTGGCTGCTGATTTATTCTTATTCACTCTTATTAGTTTTCAAAGTTTATGTTGTACTCAAAGTTTTTGGGAAAAAAAAAACAAAGAAAAATATCATAGACAGAAGCCATGGCACTAAAGTCGGCTCTTTTGGCTGATCTGTGTCTTATTCTCTAATCTTTCCCAACAGCATGACGTGGCAACTTTCTCATTCAGTGAAATAAAAGAAACATACATTAAATCCAAGTAACAGGAGCACTAACATAACATAACTAACTAACTAACATAACGCATCAATTCGTTATTTTTTATTTGTTTGCGTCTCTAAGACACTTAATGTTCACCTTAGAATATTGTCTTTGTATGAAAACAGTTAGTGAATCCTGAATCATCTCATCTTGGTACATATCCCTGAACCTCAACTAATAGTCAACTTTATGTTTTTTGAATAAGAGCATTATTCAAAAAACAGTGAACAGCTCCATGGTAACTCTGTAAGAGCTGCAAAGGTCCACAGCTCAGGTGGGAGAATCTGAGTTGTGGATTTATGAAAGTATTTTCTCAGTATTTATGAAATGGATAAATTATAACTTAACTGAACTTCTATCAAGCTCTTCTAGACATTTTTGTACACCAATTCATTCGGCCACACTGACAGATTGGCTGGGACTTTAGGTTAAGTGACCAACACATTCCCGTGTAATGGCAGGAAAATCTGGGATCAAACCCATTCAGTCCCAGCAACCTTACATAAAGCAACAAGAAGACCAATGTTAACAGAAAGCTATGAGAAATCCCAAACATGTGAAAGACAATGCTCTGGTCAGATAAAACCATGACTGAAATTTGTGGCCTAAAGCAGAACTTCAGCTATGGTTGATTGGGTCATCTTGCAATTCAAATGAATTGCTATTTTTCTCAAAGATGTTCTTTCTTCTTGCCTCCTCTCACAAATGACAGAAAATGCCTGCAGTCAATATAATAGGCTGATGTTGATCTATCTCCCGTGAATAAAACACATTTATTTCCAACAACAACCTTCCAAAATTAAACCGCTCCCCTGCTATTGTTCTCACGACTGCATATTCTTGTTCTAGCATATATAGCATAAAGAAGCAGTACAGTAAACACAACACAGAGCTGGCAGAGCAGCTGCTGTAGGTATCATTGATTGTGGGAGCAGGGAGGTGAGGTGAGATGAGTCCTCCACCCATGAGAATGCCTTGCTTTTTTTGTTTGTTTTTTCAGAACAGTCTTATGACCAGCATGCCAAGTAGAAAGGTGAAGATAAGCATTGACCAGCTACTGGAAGGCATCACTATCCAAAATCGATGCCAAATTGATCCCAAAACTATGTATAATGTAGGCCAGTGGATGGTTTGTCTTGCTCCTTCCATATTTTGTAAGGCTAGAGAAAGCAGGACTGCAGGAGATCAAAGGGCACACAGTGAGTCGGATAAACAGAGTTATGTTGCTTCAGACTGCTTCCACCATATGGCCAAGACTTCATGAGAAAGATGTGGATGTATACTGGAGAACTGCAGTGCTGGCCATATTTATGAGAAAGATATGTACAACATCTTACTTCATTTTTTATTGCAGTGGCATAATCATACACTGAATCTGTTTTTTTTTTAGTCCAGCCTTTATATTCAATAAATGTATTCCAATTGTCTGACATGTTGACCGGCATGCTGCTCCTGTCACCTGAAAATCAATTTGAAAACCGCTCGGATTTACGGTGTGACGAATGTCGCATTTGAGATGAACAGGGGTTCGAACTAGCAACCCTCTGAGCCAGGGCCACCCGAGTGTTTGACCAGACTTATATTGAATGTTTTATCAATAAAAGCAACCCATGTCCCCTGTGCAGTACAGCAAAGAAACAGTGTTAATGAGGGACATCAGTTATAAATCATACTATGAGCATGTTAGAAAATACCATGAGGTGTTTAAAAAAATCTGGTGTACTCTGCCAGAAAACTGGAAAAGAGTCATCACTGGGTATCAGCAGGATATTAATTCAAAACATATGGCCACTCGACACATATTATTCCCCAGGAAGAAAATAAACCTTCATCCATGGACACCTTTCTTCCAAAACCTACGTCCTATTAGATTGATCTAAGGGCAGGCATTTGTCATATTGTTAATGAATTATTATAAGAATTTAATTTATAATTGTCATGATAAATTCCGACTTAGTGATGTTTAAAAAAACATCAAACCTGTCTGACATGTTAGTTGTACTATTTCCTCCGCCATTTGTTCACTGACGATATCATTACATACCAATATTTCTGAAAGTATGATTAAATGCAATTTTTGTGAGCAATTTATTGATACAAATCATGTTTCTTTACGTGAACATAAATTATAGTTTTTATCATCATTTTAATAATACCACGCATTGTGACACAAATTTAAGTCCATATCACTCTCCTTTTGGATGATTGTGCAAAGAAAGGGCAATGCTCCTTCTGTCCTAATGCTCCAATATTATGTTATTATTGGAGAAAACTAAATGCTGTCTTTTTTATGTTGCACAAACAATTTGAAACAGGGGTACAAATAATTGCAAAGTGGGTGATTTTGTTAAATATATATATATATATATATATATATATATATATATATATATATATATATATATTTTTTTTTTTTTTTTTTTTTTTTTTACTATTTTTTTCCCTACTAAAATGTTTACTGAGAAATTATGCCAAAACCTTTTCACACCTCTATACTTAGGGTTCAGATAAATGTGAATGGGGTTGCCCAATGAATGTAAATTGATATCAATCCCCTTATAGATTTATTGATGCATTACTTTTTTTTTCAACTCATCAGCTGTCAAAATGCAGGATGGCTACTGGTTATATGCAAGAAGGTGCACAACAACTCTTTTTCTCTTCACAGTGGAGTAACAGAGTGGACACAGTGTGACTTCCACTCCTCCCTGTCAGGAGGGAGGCCCCATGCAGATCCTTATGAGCAGCATGGTGTAGAGGGCATATTTTTAACCCAGCACAGGGACTCGTAGAATAGCCTCTTTCCTCTCCACCAGATGCCAAGTGCATCTGTCAACAGGAAACTCTATTGTAGCTTACTTTCACTTTCCAAACTTTCTCACTTTGACTCTCCCTCTCTCCTGCCTCATCTCCATTAAGTTGCCTCTTTTCACCTACCTTGGCCATTTGTCTTCATAGTGAGTCCTCTGCATCCCCTATAACACATATTCAGACTGTCTTTAAGGCAGGCTGCAGGTTACAGGTGGCTGGAATTTTTCCCGCCTTTCTGAATGCTTTCTCGATAATAATAATAATAATAATACAAAAAAAAGGAATATGACCATAAGAGATTGCGAAGATATGGTGTGTGATACATCATTGCTTGTGCATTAAGAATTCATGAAGTATAAACAAAAAAAAAAGAACGATAATATTCAACCCAGGTGCTTTTGCTTGCGGAATCGAACCAAAGCACACTGTCTTTAATCACCATGTCGTCACACTTCTGCTGTTTTAAATCCATTTTTATTGTCATGGGGGGGAAAAAAAAAACTTCAAACTTTCTTCCTCTTCTCTCCTTTTTGATTATCTTCTCCATTTTCAGTAACTCCCCAACCCTCCTCCTTCATCCTCTTCTCCTCTGCTCATCTCCATCTGTGTCTAATTGCATTAGTTTTTGTGTGTGTGTGTGTGGGTGTGTGTGTGGGTATGTGTGCGTGTGTGTGGGACTGTAATCTCGTGATTGCCTGGTGCTTCAGCAAACCCCTCTGCCCTCCCCAAACACATCACAAGTCCATTTGTGCCTGGCCCTGGTAAGGTTGGTTTCCTGGGCTGCCCTGGAGGAAATATCAGATGACCTGGCACTCGACAGTAAAAACCCAGGTCATAAGGGAGGGCTCCTTTCACTGTATCCCTCCTTTGCCCCCCCGCCCCTCCCTTTTTCACCCACTTCCTGCTTTCAAGTGCAGGGCAAGGTCAAAGCTTTGAGGATGCATTCCCCAGACTTCACCACAAGGCAGGCTGTAGGCGCTGTGCTCTGCTCAGACTTTCCCTCCATCTATTCTTTCACATTACTCTCCTCTCTCATATTCATTTCATTAGCTCGAGCTTTTACTGCAATCAATACTGTTTCTAAACTTAGTTCTTCTAATATGGCGATTTATTAAGTGTGTTTTCATTAGTGTCAGTGGAGGACCAATATAACTGGAACAATACTGTAATGGGCAAACATATGTTTTTAGAGTTAAATTATTTTTGTTCCTCTATTTTGTGGTGGAGTGATGAAGACTGATTGCAGTTGACTTTGTAAGGAATGACTCATTGTGTTTTTGTTTTTTGGTTGTTTTTTTTATCAATTTTTCCCTTAAATCAGTGTTTCCTAAAGTGAGGGGCGCAGTGCCATTGCAGGGTGGGGCGCGGAGGAAGCAGTATGGATGAATGAGGAAAAAAGCAAAACAGTTACATAAAAGTGTTTCGCTGTAAAGATGGTTTGTAGTTTGTATTGTTGCAACCTGAAGTGTGAAATAAACTTCAGTGGAGTTTGAAAACAAAATATGTGTGTAGGTTTATGAACGATGTGTGTGCCCTGTTATTTTATTTAAAATAATTCCCTATGGATTATTTTACAGTGATCCATAGGGGAGCCAAAAAAAACCTTTGGGAACCTCTGCCTTAAATTGTGAAGTTAGGAAACAGGTACATCTCAATAAATTGGAATGCAAAAGTAAAAATAAGATGCAGTGTTGTGTAAATATGTTAACCCAGAGTATTTTATTTGAAATTGTTTTTTTTTTTAATATTCTAACTTTTTTTCTTCTTGTAAAATTAGAATATAACAAGGACCATTACATTTTTAACACAGAAATGCCAACCTACTGAAAACTGTGTTCTGTACTTTACAGCATGTGATCAATAAAGGTTTGGGGCTTAGCCTAAATTACACAGTCCTTGTGCCCTGGCATGGAGGCTATCAGCCTGCTGAGGTGTTATGTAACCTGCGTTCCTTTAATAGCTGCTTTTACCCCGTCTCCGTTGTCTGTTCTGGTGTCTCTGGTCTTCCTCATGACAATACTGCATTGATTCTCTGTGGGGTTTAGGTCAGGAAAGTTCACTGGCCAATCAAGCAGAATGATACCATGGTCACTGAAACCAGTATTGGTACTTTTGCCAGTGTAGAAAGGGGCAGAGTCCTGCTGGAAACTCTGCTGTCAGCAGAGAGAAGCAAGTGGTACCCCACAATTACTACTACTGCATTGAGTTTGGACTTGATGAAACAAGGTGGAATAGATGACTTTACTCCCCAAGTTATCACTTACTCCCCAAGTTATCACTGACTGGAAACTTTAGACTGGACTTCAACCAAACTCTGGGACGTTGATTTGTAAATGTAAAACTTAAAAGAGAGCTTTGAAGCATTGAGGAAAATCCATTGCTTTTTCTTCCTAGTCCAGGTGAGACCCTTCTGATGTCTTTGCCAAAATCTTGAATGGATTTTGCCTCATTACCTTCTCCTATGTTTTCCTCTCAGTTAATTTTCCAATAGAGCAGTTAAGCAACAACCTTTTGTGAATTACCTTCCTAGGTGGATGATGTCAGCAACTTCCTGCTGGACAATGGCCAAGTCATCGTAGTTTTTGGTTAAATATGCGTTTTTTTATTTTAAAATTGTCTAAGAAAAAAAATGCTATTCTTTAAGACCAAATAATCACAATTAGCAGAAAATATATTACTGTTTTTAAATGGAATTCCTATTTAGTGATATCCTAAATTTCTGACAGACAACTGTTAGTGTGTGACCTTTAAAACAAGGTTGAAAATGTCTTTCGTTCAAATTGTGAGGTGCTTTCACTTTATTTTGCTCCACTTAAAGGCCCAAGTTGTATAAGGAAAGCAGAAACATTATGGATCTTGTTTTGAGACAGGTGTCTGATCTGTCCTCAGATAATGCCAAAAGACTCATCTATCCCGTCTAATGGCACAGTGGCGGTTGTCTCGAGGGACGAGGCTTGTCATCCAAATGCTGAGGCGTTGCTCCTCTCAACACCTCTCTTTGTTGTTACATAAATCAAAGTTGGTGTTGATAGAACTAGAGAGCGCTCTGGTCATCCAGGGACTGTAAATCTACATTGGAATATGTCCATCAAACTAGAACCACATTTTTTTACTGATATTTTTTGAGGTCTGAAGTGTACAGACGTTGGAAAATTCATCGGATCAGACTCAGGAGCAGTTTCTCCGGAAGTCATCATAAAACATAATAATATTAGGATATGGGATGAACCCAAACATGCATGTTTTCCTGAAAATGTATTGCCCTCCGCTCCTACCATCCTGACTTGATGCAAAGACATAAAATGGGGATGAATATTTCAGTGTCATTTCTGATTTCAAATAGGTAGACGCTTCAAAGATGATTTTCTCTGGAGGAAATGTTGTACCTTCAGAGTGGAAATATCATTTGAAAAGCGAGACAGTAAAAGCCAGTCATCTCAGAACGGAAATTTTCTCACGGTGGCTTTCCTTTTCACCTCTGCGTCTATGGGAAAGAGACAGATCCTCGAGTGGAGTTGTCGTGCACGTGTGTAGGATATGAGAACAGAGAACATGTTGATGAGCGCAAGAGCGACAGCTCCTGAAAGCATGTTAATGAAGTGCCATGCACAGACAGGTAACCAGTAATCAGACCTGGTTCTGGCATGGCAGACAGAAGAACAAACACTTGTGCCTCCCCGTCTCCATCAGCTCTGGAACTGCTCCGTCATGTTCAGGTGCGGCCGCCGCTGCTAACAGAGTGTCATAGCTTTTGCCGAGACAAAAGAAACAAATGAGACGGCTCACTTACAACAAACAGTTTCAGGTTGTCGTCTCCTCCGGAAAATGAAAGGCCCCCTTTCTTGAAAACCACCTTGTCAGTTGTACTAACTGTTGTCCCTGCTTCTATTTTGCCGCAAGCTTATGTTGATTTCGTCTTCATATAGATCCGCTTTGCATGGATGTGGAGAACAACAACTGGAGATAAAGCTTTAGTTAGGATAATGTTAGAGGGGATGACTGAGGCATAACGAAATGAAGTTCAAACAATCTTACATGAGGTGGATTCTAACTTTAAGGGCCAAGTGAGGTAGGAGGTGTGTGTTCAGAGAGCCTTCGCTGAATATTTCCCCAGTGACGGAGAGCAGACTAGAGGCAGCGAGGTCAGCAGATAGAGTTCAGAGCCTATTGACGGCAGCTGCTTTGACTTTGATGCACCATCAGTGTTCAGCGTGCTGCTTACGCATTTCCCCCCCTCCTCTCCACCTTCTGCGCTAACCCTCAAGCGTGTTTGCTCAACCTGAACGCGCGCTAGCCTCTCATAACGCCGCCCCATGCAAACTTTGTCTCCTTGCAGCTGTTTAATGGCTGCACGTCTGTTTTTGTTTGTTTCCTCGCCATAAGATTATTGCACCTTTATGGCTGGTCGGGGGCTTGGAATAATCCCTGGCATCTGTTCAGATAGGGAGGGGGGAGCAAAATGCCGGAGGTAGAGGTGTACTTTTTTGTAGTCTGTAGTTGTTTTGTTTGGATTCTTCCTAATACGAGGCCATGTGGCCCTGTATATTATTGTTGTCCACTGAGACAGAAGCTCTGGCTCAATTTTAAAGACAAGAGTGATGAAAAGGCTGGCTTCCTCAGAGGCACAGAGGTCACTGAACGAGTTTCTTGTTGCCATTTATCCCTCCCAAAATGAGCGCAGGGGAAGAAAAGGAATTAATTTAATCGCCGTTGTAATTTAGTTAAAAACACAAGGAGGAAAGTAGTGTTACTATGAGTTAATTAGCAGTACCCACTTATCCTTACCAAATTCACGTATTCCCCATGCATTTTTGTTCTTTCTCTGTCAATAAAGTAGTCGTGCTTTTTTGAATTTCCAGTGTCTTATTGCTTTTTTCACTGCTAAATTACAGAAGTTGCAAAGCGGAAGAGCAGCCCCATCCCCTTCCTATCTTTTTTTCTTAAGTCACTTTATTCTTGTCAAGGCCTAGGTGCCTCTGGTCGTTAGGCCAGGAGAACAGGAAGTTAATCAGCGCTGCATTATCTCACAGCCTGCTCCTAGAGGCAACAGAACCAGTCATGCTACCACCCCCTCTTCATCTGGGATGTCTGCCAGCCTGGGAACCCCTCACACCGCAACACCCGGCAGCATCCCTACGGGCTATCGCAAGCCGGCTGAGTCTGTGCCAGGTCACACTTGTGGCACGCCATCGATGAGCCAATGGGAACTCTTTGCAGTGGTGCATACCAAAGTGTTTTGGAAAATGGAGGTCTCAGAGAGTCTCAGGGATTCCATAAAGCAATTTTGATTTTCTTTTGTTGTGTGCTTCACTGAAATAGATTTTTTTGCTTTTTTCCAAATATTACTTTATTTTTATGAAATCATTTGGTAATAAAGATGGACATATGTCTTGTGACATAGGTAATAATCTTGAAGATTTTTATTCATCATTTGCCCGGCATCATCTTCTACCATTATACATATACAATTGATAAATACAATTAATTCAGTTTTGTGGCACACTTCCTTCAATAGAGGACTTTAAGAAGATATTCCCTTATACTGAAAGTGACTTATGATGCTGATGTTGGCAAATATTATTTGGTCCCAAAAAATATTTTTTTTAAAGAAATATGAATTGCATTTAATCATCTTTTGTCAAAATGTATCCTGCTTTAACCAACTGCATTTTCAACACACAGTTCAACATTTATGAAACTTTTTTTAATCAAAGCGCAAAAATATGTATTTTTAATCATATTTTTTATGAGGATCAACTGAGACAAGAATAAAAATTGTCAGCCTGTTCTGCTCTAAATGACTGTTTTGATTTTTGAAAGAAAAAACTATATATAATCATCACAGCACTTATCTATCACTAAATATGATGTTTTTTTCATCAAAAGTTGCACAATGAAGCATTTTTGTTTTGAAGTTGGAGAAAACGTGGACATATAGTTTTGGTTCTGTCAGTCAACCATAAATCCATGCATTTCTGAACCTTGTTAGTTCTGCTCTGGCCTTACACCAGAAACTTCTGATGCATCAATTAAAAAATAAATGCTTTCAATCATGCATTTGTAAATTCACATTCCAATTATTACTGTATTCAGAAAACACGGTTAGATGCAAAGTTGACACATTAAGGCCCTAACTTAAATTTGAAAGCTACTGTCTAATTGTGAGGTTTGACTAATCCAACAGGCAGCCTCAATAATAAACATTTGGGATCCTGTTACTCGATGAAGTGTAAATGTTCTGTATTGTTTCTGTGAAGCTCATGCAAGCAAAAATATACATTCTTAATAAATTAGAAAACAATGCTTTTGTGCAAAAGGGCATCGGGTCTGCTGTTGTATCTTGTTTTCTGTAAGTGTCAGTGAAACATCCCAGTGCAGATTGAATTGCTGGCTGTCACTAGTAATCATTAGGTTGTCGACCATTATTTAAAGTTCCCTTATTTCTGCCTATTAGTCTTGGTGGGAAAATGGCTGGGTATGGCCTTACATGTTCTCTCCTTGCACTCAGACGGATGCAGTGGGCAGGATGAGGTTGGGAAACATGAAAGTGTTTGAAGTATCTCTATTTATGCCAGTGGCAGTTAAGGCTTCTCTTTATATATATTATTTCAGTGTCTATAGCATCTCTTTGTACACAAAAAACTCCAAAGGATCTACAGCCTTTTCTGAAGTAGCAGTATGCATGCATGTCAATATTGTGAGACTTGCATGCAATTATTATTCAAAGGTTAAAGAGTGGATTGATCCATAGAGGAGTGTCAAGGGCAGATCAAAGGGATTTGGGGGAGGATCGGACCTAAAATGTTAAAAGCTCTTCACTCTTAAACACAGAGATGTCAATCTCTCTGAGAGCACCTTGATGTCCTCAGAGGAGAACTTGATCAAAGCTTTCATAACAAAGATGGTCTCAAAAGATGATCTGACCTCAGCTGCATCCCACTTCTGTCTTTCATTTTACTTCTATCCGGGTGCGCTTACCTGCCTGAACTCCCCGACGCTGCCCCGGTTTCCATCTTTTGCCGTGTTTGTTCTGCTGGTTAGACTGTCTGAATATCAATGAAGCAGTCTCACAAATGTATTACAAACACAAGAGAACAGTGATTAAAGATGACATATTCAAGCCTTACTCTTTTTCTCTCCTCTCTGTTTCACAGGAGATTGCAGCTTACTTGATAACATTTGAAAAGCATGAAGAGTGGCTAACGACATCCCCTAAAACAAGGTAAGACAATTACATTGCTGCCCTCTTTTAAACATACATTTTTTTTTCTAATTCACAGCCTCAAAACTATTCCATTCAAGGAACAAAAATTACCATAATTCATTTTACATATCTTTTTAAGACAGTTGCACAAGCCCTCAAGTTCAGGGTGGGGATGTTTAATTTTACATGCTGCTGATTGCTGTTTTGAAAAGTTCACAGTTTCCAAATACATCACGGAATATTAATACTGACTAATAACTGCCTTTTAGCATGCCAATTAACATAACAGGCATTAGCACAACATCTGCTTTTGAGTGGTATGTTAATACATTTCGATCTGTCGGCACGTTCAGCACTCAGCAGTCGAGGTCACAAGTTACACCCACATGTGGAATAAAATGCCAAGTGTAACTATGATATTTGGAAATGTGTAGGGGTTTCTGAAATTGCACTTCACCCGGCTCGTTAATGTATTCATATAGACGGAAAAAAAAATAACCCCCTTGGCTTTTCAGTTAACTTCAGCCCATAAAACTTAATGTTAGGCAGTGTGTTGGTGGCAGGAATGTGTGTAATGTATTTATTTATCATATTCAGGATGAATATTGATAATGCATATGACTTTGACACTTGACAGCACTAGATTGCTCTTTGTTTGAGTTGCTTTGACTAATCTACTAAGATCAGACAGCAGGAGGGTTCACATCCTTGGCCTGTTGTGGACTGTCATGACTACTGTCAAGCTGTCAGACAAGCCAATCATTTCATTGCCATAGCCAACGCACCCTGTTTCACACAGTTTTCTGAAAATGTACACCTTCATGCATTTGGAATAAGAATCTTTGCTTGCATCTATTTAGAGAGCCGGGATTGCTTATTTGGCATTTCGGACAATTCTCACCATGTGTAAATGTTCATGGGCCCATTGCTCCCCCTGTCCTTCCTCCTTCTGCGTTTGAGAGCCATTGATAAGAGTTCTGCAGAAAGAGACTGGCAATTAGAAAATGTTCGCCTGTGTAATTACCGACTGAAAGAGCTGTGTATTGTCTTACTTTTTTTTGTTTTGTTTTGTTTTTTTGTTTTGTTTTTTCCTAATCAAGGAGAACCACCAGTTTCTGAATCAATTAATTAGAGTTCAGCGTAAAGCCTATAAATCTTCAGATGTGGGCCTGCATACAGTGCTTTGCAGAAGTAATCATATTTCTTGAGCTTTTTTCACATTATGTGGCATTACAACCACAAACCACAGTGTATTTTATTGAATTTTATTTGATAGACCAAAACAAAGTCAGCCATAATTGTGAGGCAGAAGGAAAAGGATATATGGTTTTTGACATTCAATAATTGGTAGATGACTTATACTTGTATAACACTTTATCAAGTCCAGAGGAACCCGAAATGCTTTACACTACATTCAGTCATTCACACATTCACCTAGCATTCACACGGTCACACCAGACCACCACTTGCCTTCCATTATGATACCAAATAATCCTAAAAATTATAAATACAGCATTTTAAGCAGGGTTAAATCATCTCAAACTTTAAGTATCTTATACAAATTATTAATTTCTTTAAATCCACCACAACTTGGCCTTTACCTAAACTGACAGGCAATGGAAGAACTGGTCAACTATAAGAGAAAACGGCTCATGGTTACTCTTGAGGAGCTGCATAGATCCAAAGCTAAAGTGGGATATTCTCTCAATACAATCTGTAGAGCACTTCATAACTCTTGCATTGGGACAAGAAGAACATGAAAGAGCAACTTTTTGACTCACAAGAAATGTGTATAGTGGAAAAGAGCAAATGCACTGTCTTCACAGTGAAACATGACAGTGGCAGTATTATGCTTTGGTATGCTTTTCTGTGAAGGAGACAAACTGGTCAACACTGACAACAAAATTAATTTAAAAAAAAATCCTGCAAAACAGAAAAAACCTTTCACCTTTCATTAGCCAATTACTATATATATATAACCTGACCTGCAATAAAATGATCTTTGTGTTGTAAAATTGCCTAGCTAGTTTTCTTTGTAATTTTTTTAATCTATCAATTAATTTTTTATTGAAATAGGTTGAAGTTTGTGGTTGTGACAAGACAAAATGTTGAAAAACATTTTGTGTGGATATTCAAAGGCTCCACAGTGGGTAACATTTCACCTTTGATACTGTCTTTTCATTGCAAAAAGCTGAAATGCTACTTTTTGCAATATGAGTATGGGTTACTCATATTGTCAGAGCATCAAAAACGTCAGAAATCCTGGCACTTAGAAGCACAGACTGAGACAGGCTGAAAATGAGCGAGGCTTGATGCTGTGACTTTTTAGACAAACTCTTCACAAGTTGCTCCTGGCTACAGTCTGTCACCACAGGGTCTGCTGGTCAATTCCCAGGTGGCTCATGCTGGCCGTGTTTTGGTCCAGGTGTTGTGGTAGCTCAGATGTGTCACCAGAGAGTATGTCCAAGAGTGCACTTACAGAGATAACAAAACACCTGACAACACATCCGATGCCTTATCACAGCCATCAATCCATGACATGGTATGTACGTGTATGTGTGTGTATGTTTGGGTGGGTTTCCAAGTGTGAAAGACGGGAAGAACTGTTTTCATGTGTTTTTATTTTTGTTGATGTCAGTGAAAGGGTTGGTGTAGTGATGGATGGTGGAGCATGAAAGAATGTCATCTTGCGTGTGATTGATTGGATCTGATTGATTGGCAGCCTTTTACGTGAAAAGCTTTACGTTCAAGGTCATGTGTGAGAGGTCACAGCCAGGAAAACCTGCAGTTAAGTGATCCTGCATTATTTGTTGTTTCAAATTGCACGGCGCATGCATTGCGTCTCGCTGTGGCTGTGAAGTTTGCGTGTCTATTTGTGGGTTGACCCCTCTGAGGAATAGGCTAAGAAGGCTAATTCTTTCCCAGCTTGCATCTCTAGACTGGGTCAGCGGGGTATGATGGAAAGCAGAGATAAGCAGCGGGGTCATACACAGAGCGGCACAGTGCTGCACCACTAGCGCTGCACGCATGCTACTGCTCTGACACATGCAGGTCATAAACAGAGGAGTGAGCCGCAGCCTGAGCTCAAGGAGCTGACGCCAGCTGTTTGACCAAGGTGACACACAATGCAGGACATGCCCTGAATAGAGATGGCATCCTGTCAACACAAGGAAGATTAAATGAAGTGGACCAACGGCATGCACGCCCAGATGTCTGTTGTGAGATTTATTCTGATGCGTATGAGCATCATCCATACAGGACCGATGCATCCAGCTCCACTCTTTTGTTTTGGTCTGTTTCTGTTTGTTTATCATTTCAAATCTGAAGCATGCCAGGGGACAGTGGTCGAATGCTGAGTGATTGAAGTCCTTAGCTCTGGTAATACACATTCCCTTTTAGATAGGAAGTGCAACAGTGCTTAAAATCAATACCAGTGTTCTCCCACTGACTGCTCGAACAGCACTACAGCTAATTCAGGCTGCACCTGTCAGAGCTGGGGAAATCTTTCCCTACTCGGGCCTTACACTTTAATTTACACCAACAGCCTCTCTGCCTTCCATTTCCATTAAAGGGAGAGCCTGGCATTATGGCTTTAATGAAGGCCACAGCCAGGCTGTGATTTAAGATGGCCGTTACCTTGCACCTTCGCTCCACAGGAGGGAACACACTTATAGGCACAATTAGGATTTTCTTCTACTGCTGGTGTCTGGATAGCCTTACTCATTCTTTCCTTTTGCCTTTTTAAAGATGTGACCATGTTGCTTCTGCTGATGGCATCTGAAGGTGCCTGTGGGAGCAGAGGCAAAACGGGGAGGATTGCAACAAATTGTGGTTCCAAATCCAGACATTAACATTTGATTTGACCTCATCATGGGCGAAACATTGCACTCCTGTTGAGAGCAGGCTGTTATTGTCCATCATGGATGACATAAATGTCCCCTTGAGGGTCTTGTTCCAAGGTATTTGAATTCTGACAGATGGAGTAACTGTTGACTGAATGGTGTCACAGACTGGTCAGCCCAAAGACTTAATGGACACCTGTGTGTAGTAGAAAGATAACTCATTATACTGAGTGTCCTGTTACCACTGCACAGTTTCATGGTAGAACAGTGGAGCATTAATAGTTCTTGTTGGTTTTATGGGTATGGTAAATGCATCTCTCTACAAACCAAAAGAGTTTGCTTTGTATCACTTCTTTGTGTGCTTGTGTGGATGCACATACACAAAGCACAGTGAGTGTTTTATCGATATGACTTCTTGTTGCGAAATAGAAAATGCTGTGAATCTATTAGAAAGCTGATGCAGTGGTTTGTGTCAGCTGTGTGCTTTGAGTTTTACACAAGTTTCCATTGGCCAAATTGATACATTGTATGAATGGAGGAAGTATGCACACTTTCTCTCTCGCTCTTTCACTCTCTCACACACACACACCAACAGATTGTATATTGAAACTATCAAACAATAAGATTCGGTCCTTCGAGGGTCCCACAATGACAATGAACCTCCTAGCCCCCGCGTCCCAGCGCAATAGCCCTCTCTCCTCTTGCATCTATGGCAAGTGCAGCAGCGGCAGCAGCCCTCCAAAATGAAACCAAGTCCCTTCAGACAACTTCCAAAGACAATGCTTTTATTAAAACCTACAGCTGCGGCGCCACCCCAGAGGCGCGGGTACACCAACAGCGGCGAGAAGCAGACCTAAAAGGGAGCCTGAAATCTACTAATGACTGTTTTGTTTGCTATTGTGTATAGAGGCTATGACTTTATTCAGAATCTGATGTGTGTATAGAGAAGAAAGGGGATTGTATTTTATTCTTGTGTACGTATTCAAAGCCTTGCAAAAGTATTTATGTCCCTTAAATTTTTTCACATTTTGTTAAGTTACGACAAACCGCAATCTAAATTAGTGGGAATTTATGTGATAAACCAACACAAAGTCATACATAAGTGTTAACTGAAACGGGAAAGATGAATAGTTTTTACGTTTTTGAGACATAAAACAGTTCTTCATCTTTTACCTGATCTGTCTGGTGTGTTTACTGATAATTATAATGTTTGTTCACTGATGTTCTCAGTGAGGTCTTTGCTAAACATCTGGATTTACAATGAGATCAAAGTACACACTGATAAAGTAGGGATCTTCTCGAGGCAGTCGATTGCCCTAGGTTTAATTATGTGTATCTCATTAAATTGGGGCTGAATACAGAAAAAAATACAACTTTGATTCTTCTGCTATCAAATTGTGCACTACTTTGTGTTGGTCTGTCACATAAAATCCCTAAAATTACATTGACATCTTGTGGCAAAATATGAAAATTTTAGGTGGTATGACCACTTTTGCATGTCCTTTTTTACCGTCATATCTCTGGACAAAACATGAATTTCACGAGAAGTGAAGATTTGTGCAATCTGACAAAAAAAGTTATTTGTTTAAGCCATGTAATTTTGTTTTGATAAAAGTGGTAGTGCTGGGGTGAGCCTGCCACTGTGAATTAGACCTCCCTCAAGCCTTATGTGTAAACTGCATCTCTGTCACCCAGTCTGGCAGATGGTGTGAAGAGGTGCTGGACTTTCTGATGGTGTATGCAAGTGTATGCATAGGATGGTGGAGAAACTAATGTGTAAGATGTGCCTGAGAAGCACGTCGGATAGTGTTTGGTCCTAATGCATTGTGGCACTGGCTGGCTCACTGGCAGAGTTTCAGAGGGGAGAAAGGACAGGAGCAGCAGGGCTGAGATGCAGTGATGGAATGGCACAAAGGAGGAGCAATGCAAAGAGGAACAAAGGCACGATAGATGAAGAGGTATTTCATAAAATTACAGTGGATTCAGGACAGGAGGGCTAGTGGCACTGACCCAAGCTGCAGTTATAAAATAAATCCATCATGTCAAGTTAACGTGAAGAGACAGTTCGGTAACGTGACCTGGTGTCAATGCCTTCATCTCTCCCCTCTGCTTGTCCTTCACATGTTCTCTTGTTTCCACTCCAAACTCTTTCTGTAAAACTTTAGCTAGCACAGCGCTGACATTTTGCTGCCTCCAAAGTGCCGAGCCCTGAAGGACGCTGTACCCCGCTGCTTCCGTCCAGTCAACAGCCGTGACAAGGACAGCAAAGCCCACCTGGTGTCTTTGAGGGCGGTGTGGAAGAAAGCCCACCGGGGAGAGCGGAGTGGACAGGAGTGAGGCAAACCCGGGCAGCATGAAGCTAAGAGTGAATGAAAGAGAAAATGAAAAATGGTCTACGGAGGAAGAGTGAATTTGATTGAGCGAGAGCAGTTTAGAAAATGGAAACATGTCGATAAGAGAAGCGAACAGGCGAGATGAAGATGGGAGGGATGGTGATGGATGAGGTTTGAGGGGTAAAGGAGTGAGGGAACAACGGTTTTTACGCAAATAGGCGAAAGAACAGGAAAGAGATGGAATGGAGAAGGATTGAGGTGACATATAGGGGGGAAGAAAAAGGACCAAACCAGAGAGAGCAAACAGCAGATAGAGGTGGTTGGAGGTGAGCAATGGATTTAGGTGACAGCTAGAGAAAAGCCCTGTGGTTTGGAGGCTGGAGAAGAGAATGCAAGCGGTCGATAGATTACAGCTAGTGTTGTGCCAAGTTCATGGGCCTCAGACTGCTAGCCAACGTGATAGAGCCTCATGTTTGTCTGTCCTCTAAAGTAATGCCCAATCTGAGCCCTGGGAAGCAGCCTAAGCCTGAGGCTAGTGGAAATGGACAGGGGACTAGATATATGTTAGTTCACATCCCAGCTGCTGTATTCTACACTGGCTGGCTTGCTGACTGGAGGCCATTCAAAAGAACAAAGAAAATCATCCAGTTTTATCACTTTTGTTCCCTTCTTGCTCAAAACAGCTTCCAATAAATCCCAGGATCAGGACTTATTGCTTTTAAGTGTGGGCCGCTTTTGGGTAGGAACTAATACAGAACTGTGGAGCTGTGACAAGAGTTATCTAAGGCAGGTCCTCTAAGTTGGGTAGCTTTGTGAAGTACAGATAACAAATATAGCATAAAAAATAATGATTGCCCTGTTTTTGTTTAGCATGCCAACTTGGAGAAAGGCATGGATGGGAGCGAGGAATGTAGCCAGTAACTGGCCACAGGAGAGAAGCGATAAATAAATAGAAGAGGAAGTTGATGTCAAGCAGGTGTTCAAGGAGAAAGTGTCAGCCAAGCGGGCAGAGATGGGGAGAAGTGCTGCCTCTGCAGCCTGATAATAAAGACTTAATTCAATTAGCGCTTCTGCACCGGTGAGCAGCGTGCAGCCTGGCTGTCGTGGAGCCGGTCATGGCACAGCTGATCTGCTTCCTAGAGACATACATACCAACCCGTGCTCCATATACTATCCAAAGTCTCTTCTCCTGGCTCCCTTTTACTCATACAAGGTAGACCCAGCGTATTATTCACACCTGAGTCACTGAGCTGTCCAGATTTTAAACTCTGCCTACACCTCTCCTACACACAGCCTGACACAACACTCACATACAGTGCCTTTCCCGGAATCTTCTTCATCAACTTTATATGTTTCACTAAAGTTTTCTGCTGTCCCTCTTTCTTTTCCCCTTGATTTTCTATTTCTGCCACCCTCTGTTCTCCACCCTGTTATGTACCATTCTTTACCACGTCATCACGGTACTCTCTTGGGGCCGAATGGCAGTATGTTGGCCAGCTCAGTAAGGATTTTGCCTTTGAATCCCTATTTTCAGCCCATCATGCCCTGGTGCCCAGCTGGTTACTGTCCTGTAGGCATATGGTGTAACGGATAGTGCGTTCTAGGCCTTTAGGAAGTCCCCAGGGGGCATTTCAGTTAAACAAACAGGTTCACATCCTACGCACTTTTCTGTGCCATTCTATTGAATCTGCTGTACCGTACCACTCTCTTTGGGTGTGGTCAGATGGCACCTGTTCCTCACCCGTCACATCACGATCCCATGGGTGTTACTGTGGTGCTGCTGCAGAGAGCAAAAATATAGTGAGGTCTTATAAGGTCCCACACAGACAGGAAGGTGGGGTAAGGAAGACCGGGAAGCATCAGGGGAACAAAAACAGAAGGAGGAGGTGGAGGAGGGAGAGAAAGGAAAGGACACACAGTTTCAATGATATTGTTTGCTGTTATGTAAAGACGAGAAAATAGGTCCTGGCTTCCTGCCAGAGAGCTGGGTGAATCACCAGTGAAGAACAGGCACGACATGAGTGTACAAACACAAGCGCATACACGCACTGGCACACATTCTGTCCCATTTCTTCGCCCTAACTGTGCTTCTCAGTACAGGAAGTACATTGGATGATAAGTTGCCATGTGGCATCATTAATAGTGCAAAAATGTGAAATGGCAGGACAGAACCTTTGCACTCATCAGAAAGCAGCGAAGGCAAGTGCAGAAACCTGGCTCGGGTTCATCTTCTTCATTAAGGCCTTATGTAGTGAGAAGCGTTGCTGCTCACAGACCTTTTCTGCTGCTACACGATTCTGTCATCAATCTAGCTTACTTTGATCATTTGCTGTCACTTTAACGCTAATCCTGGCCTTTATTTACTGATGCACTGGAAATAGTCTATTAATTGGTGGAGCTCTTTTTTTAGAAAACTAAGATTACTTAGTTTTCACTTGGTAATAAATCTGAGGGGGGGTTTCCCAAGGCTCATTTCTCGATCTGTTTTTATTCAATAGCTCTTGCTCCCCCTAGAACGGTTTATAGAGTACTACCACATTGTTTATATTTCTCCAAATAATCAGCGATTGCATGGATCAGATTATACGTCAACAGTTAATGTTTTTGATCCCAAACGTACAGTTAAAATATAATCAACATTCAGTGACAATGAGGATAAAACAGAAAACCTTACTTAGTGTTCCCACGACAAGAACTACATGAGACCTTGGGTTTTTTATCAGTGATTTTTTAATAAAATATTTGTTATTCATTCCTTTTACAGTTGTATTTATGTTTCTTTCATTTATTGTGATTACATTTGATCATTATTCTTGCAGTGTAGTCTTTGTTTTAAACTATTTAGTTAATATGTTCTTTTTTTTTTCTCCCCTGTAGAGCACGGTGAATTTCTTGATGTATGAATGGTGGTGTACTTTTTTTTCTTTTCTAAAATTTATTTGTGTTTGAGTTCCTAGAAACAGCTTTGAGCCGTTTCAGGGGAACTTCTTACCTTAACCTCTTAAGATAGACAGTTGTTTCTGATGAAACGTCATCATTATAAATGTATCAGACTGATACTTTGGGCTAGTACACCTCCGCCCTCTTCCTCGCTGAGTTCTTTACTCAAGGCGAGGCCCATACTACTTTTACTGCTTCATTAAAGATGGGAGAGGATGGTGCTGGTGAGGTATGCAAGATAGCCATCTATTAATTTTGCATAAGTGAATTAATCAATTCAAATATAAGACAATTGATGAATTATTCAAATCTTTTTTGTCATGCACATTTGAGAGGAGTGCACAGTTGGAAAGGTGAGAACCATTGCTGATTGGATTAATTAATATTTATGTCTTTTTCAGAAAGAGGTAGAAATAGGAAAAATATATATCGCGGTTCAATATCTTTTTAAAAAATATGTAATTAAGATTGACAGAATTCCCTTCATTA
Source organism: Poeciliopsis prolifica (assembly GCF_027474105.1). Classification (NCBI taxonomy): domain Eukaryota; kingdom Metazoa; phylum Chordata; class Actinopteri; order Cyprinodontiformes; family Poeciliidae; genus Poeciliopsis; species Poeciliopsis prolifica. The sequence goes on from NW_026562398.1 coordinate 6,174,131, forward strand.
AAAGTTTTTTTTAATGACTTCTACAAATGGAAAATTGTTGCTTCATTCTCAGATGAGGGTAACAAAGGGAGATGTAATTTTTGTTTTATGTTTCTTTTTTTTAACTTTAAACTATGAAAGACATACTCCGTACTCTGTGTTGAATTTTTTATTTCAATCTGAGTATTTTCTTTACGTTTACTGTGTGGTCATAGTTGTTATTCTGCTAAATAAGTTTATTATTGATGCAAAATAAGAAGTGAAATGTATAATTATTTCATATCTTATTGGATAAATTAAAATAATTTAAACCTAACAGTACCTTAACAGTAGCTCCATATAAATATGTCCAATTATTTCTATACCTAACTCTGTAAGACTTTAAACTAGGCAGAAATAGTCCTTTAAATTAGCCCTCTCAAAGTGGAATGAGCTCTCTCTGTGGGGTTTCTGTTTTATGTACTTTCAGAGTAGCTTGGAAGTGTCTTCAAATAAGAGGCCAATGACACAGTCCTGTTGACACTCTTTAATGGGCAAAATAAAAGTGTTCCAGTGAGCAGAATCCATTGGTCTGGGCGTTGCTGTTTTTAATGTCATCAGAGTAGAAAGCTTTGACATCTGCGTATTTAAAATAAGCTGAATAATCTCCTATAATGTGCACATTACTTTTTAATTCTGAAAAAAAGAATGCAGGAGTGAGACATACCAAGTGAAAAACAGACAGAAAGGAAAACTGAGGGATGCTGTGACGGTTTGCATCCCTCTGTTTCCAATAGAGTCTCTCAACAGAGGCTGCAATATTCAGACAAAACACAGACTCCAGTCAAAGGCGCCTTTCTAGGAATTCCTTCTGATGTCTTAAATGAGCTCAGCCACAAAAAAAGGCAGTAATGAACCTTTTCTTCTTTGAAAAGATGAGTTTAAGGTGATTGCAAATCTGGGGATTTCAGAAAGTTAAAAATGAGCAGTAATAGTAAAATGATTCCAGCAGCAAGTCTTCTGTTTTCATTACATCACCACATTGATCGCAGCGCAGTTTTGTTGTGCCGCCAAATTAATGCTAAAAGTGTAACCCTGGTTCTCAGCACTTGGCGATAGTATATTAAACCTATTTTAAAGAAACAAAGAACGGGGTTTGCCTTTTCCACCCACCTCCATCACAATCCATAATCACCTTAGGCGATTTACACTTGGAGAAGAAGAGAGAAAAAAAAAAGAGTGCTTGAAATGACAAGAAGATGGAGAGGCAAAGGGGAAGTGAGATAAAAGTGAAATGAAATGGAGAGAGAGTACCACCTACTGTTCTGGTGTCCTCTGGCGAGGAATCATATTGAAAGAGAGACAGGGAGGTCTGTTTTCGGCTGGAGCTTTAACTCTTCTTCTTTTTCCCTCCCCGAAGAACTGAATCAGGGGTGACTGCACCCACAATTAGGGCACGAGAGGATTAGTGGCGAGTGGGAAGGTGGTTGGGGGCTGTTTTTTGTTTGTGCACTTCATATTGTGGCAGCAGATCTGCATTCTTTTTTTCTTCCCGATTCCATGTTCTCAAAAAAATAAGAAAACATCACAAACAACATAAGCGGCAAATGTGCAAGACGATGGGAGGGCAAAAAAGTAAGCCCAGTGTGTGCTGTACTGCACTATGTGACTGCAGCCTTACACTTCCCCTCTTTATTTATTTATTTATTTATTTATTTGTGCTTTTCCATGTCATCATGTAACACATCCTTGGAGCCTCTTTGCTCTCGGTTGCCTCGTTAATGCCTTTATAGATGTCAAATCCCCAGCAACCAAAATGTCGGAAAGTCCCCCATCTTTGCTTTTATTTCTGTGGATTTCATTTTTTTATGACAAACACAGGGCTCACAGGAGGGAGACCAAGCATTTGGGTTATCAGGGGTTTAAAGCACTTAAAAGCTTTTGGCCATCCTGACATTAGGCAATGTGTGGGTCCAGGGGAACAGGGAAACATTATGTTCCAGTTTTTAGAAACAACAGAGTCTCAGATGTATTTGCCCTAATGTAAAAAAAAAAAAAGAAAAATGGCTCTCTGCAGTGATTTTGTTCATTGTGTCTTAAGAATTTTTTATATTTTTGTAATGCCCTTTTCATATGTATCACTGGTTTTGAATGGATGATGAGGGGACACCTGATGATATTTAAAACGGGGAACTCTACCAACCAGGCAGTTGTTTATAAGCTTAAGCTGGATAAATTTAGGGTTATGCTGTTTGATGTTAGAGATGCACACAGCTTCTCTGTCCCTCCTCGACTAGGAAAAGACAGCAAGACCGCAAAGTCATTCTTCCACCTCATCTTACACTCCTGGCCTTCAAAGGCAACCTGGGCCCAAAAGAACCCTGAGGGGGCCAGGTCACAGTAAGCTGAGAAAACTGAAGGTGTGCTTTGAAGGAATGGAGAGGGTTGCACACTGTGTGCCACAAAGAGTTTGCATCAGTGCAGTGTCTGCATGTGTGACAGACAAGGATGTCTTCTGCGTGGGGAACAGCATCTTCACCAGGACAGTGTGTTGCTTCCTCAGAAGCCAGTCCTACATCATAAAAAAGACGGTCCTCTGAGAAGGAGACAGGATCTTACTGGAGAGAGTGAACGGATGCAGCTTTAAAGTCAAGCAAGGAGGAACACAAACAGAGAAACCCCCAGAAAGTAAGCTTTTGCAGAGAAAGCTGGTGTATTCAGTGCCTTGCAAAAGTATTTATACCCCTTACATTTTTGCATATTTTATCAGGTTTCAACCACAAACTTGAATGTCTTTTGTTATTTTATGAAATAGGGCAACACAATCGAGCGAATGATTGAAAAATGGAGGGAAACTAATACCGGATTTCACATTCTTTAGTAAAAATCTAAAAGGTATGGATTTGTATTCAGTTTCTTTGTGTCAATACTTTGTTGGAACACCTTTTCCAGAAATTGCAGTGGAAATAGTTTTTCTTTAACTGCTTTGTACATCTGGAGACATAGATTGGTCCACATTTCTCCTTGCAACAACATTGAGGTCACATCTGGATTCACTCTTTCAACAATTCTCATTTCCACTTAGGTGTGAACTTTGACTGTGTCATTCATTCACTCCACTGTCACTGTATGTTTAGGTCTCAAATCTTTCCCAGCCTTTTTTTTCCATCATTATCAACATCTTACCATCATCTCTGAGTGACTTTTTCTGTCCATTCTGAGGAACAGCATCCCCACAGCATGATGCTGCTACCACCATGTTTCACTCTGGATATGTTGTTCAGGGAGTCAATTTTCTGACACATAGCATTTTACATGTGAACTAAAAAGTTTAATTTCAGCCTCACCTGACTATAGTGCACTCCTGTCATGTTCTGTGTATGTCTGGTCCCAAACCATAGACATGACTTTGCTTTTTAACGTGCAAAATTAATAATATCTTCTGATCAACTTTCACCTGATCAACATTCTGTTTTCATGGAAATCTTGTCACCTTTCTCTGTCTGAAGCAGCCCTCAAAACTAATTTAGCAAAAATCAAAGAAATATTATTTCTAACAACCTCACATCATCACCATGGATGCTCCTTCAAGATTCAGTGCAGTTACGAGTGTTTTACGTCTTAATGTGTTTTTTCATCCACACATGATATAAGCATATACTGGGTTTTTCCATCACCGCTGGATATTTGTGCCACACCTTTAGCAGTACTTTTAGTTAGGCTTATGGAGACTGTATTAGCTCACAGCAACAGTCAGATTCTGTATCACAGCGTCTTAGGCTGTCTCTTTAGAGCTCTCTCCCCCAGGTCACACATGGAATTTAAGAGCTTTTCTGAGGCAAAGAGGTGTGACTCGCTCTGAGACTCCCCTCTCGCTCTTTCTCTGCATTTGCGTCTCTCCCCTTTCTCTCTCTTTTTCTCTCTTACTTATTTTTCCTCACTTTATTTCCCCTTGCTTCGCAGCTCCACTCAAGAGTCATGGGGCGCAGGCTCAGCGGTAAACCAATTTCATTTAGTATGTTTTCACATTTTTATCCAATCACGGCATGCTCAGAGGTTTCAAAAGCCACATGACACTTTTATTGGGGCCTAATTAAGGATCTCTGATTCAATCCGTGTAATTTAATAGTGATCAGTCATAATTGTGAAGCTCTGGCTTTGTGTGTAGGATAGGTAATTCATTGCAACCTCTGCTTTCTACTGCAGTGAGGTTAAAGGATATTCCATTAGCTTTGATATTAATCTGTAGCATCCACCCTTCTGTCTTTGTGGAATGGGGTTAATGTACTGAACATTTCTGCAACTTTCGACCTCAGCCAAAAAAAACCTGTGTATTAAGCAGGAATCTCTTTGATAATCTGTTAATTTAAAATATTCTGATATACACTAAATTATGCTAAAATATATGCTTTCTGAGATTTCCACTTGCTTTTATTTGTTAGAAAGTTCATGCAACACACTTTCAGTCAAAGCTTGACACTGCATGTTAGTTTTTCCTAAGGCTTGCATTGAGATAATGCAGTCGCTGTTAGAGAGGGACCGAAACAAATGCTGAGCGGCCTTTTCTAAATCTTCCAGTGAAAGCCTGGAATGTAAGACAGAGACACAACTCCCTGGCATTGTTTTCTACTTTTCCGATGGCTTTTGTGACACTGTGTTGAGTAGAAAGAGACCAGAAAAGCTGAGAGAAAGACCCCACTTGGCTGGGTTAGAGGAGTGCATGCTGGGAGGTGTCTAGACATTGTGGGATAACGGAGCAGATAGAGAAGGGGAATGAAACTGGCAGTGGAATCTGGGCCAGAGGGAGTCCATGTCGAGGGCAAGGCTCAATGGGCGCCTTATCTAAAATCACGTCTAGTCACTATAGACCTCCGGTTCTAGAAGCTAACAGCTCTGACACTTGACAGGAAGAACAGCTACTTTCTGACCAAGCAAACTGTCTCTCATTCCCCTTTGGACCACAATTTCTATGCGACTGTTTTTAACCTGACTGTCTATTACTTGGCGTTGTAGGTGATTGGATTGGCCAACGGCCATTTCTTTCATGTTATTAACTGTGTCCAAAAAATACCTGGGAGCGGCGTATGACAGTCTGCCAAATGAAGTGAATACCATTTACTTTAAATTACCTTATCTATAAACGCCTCCATCTCAGTTTCATAACTTATCAACACTTTATTTTTATCTGAGTCACTTCTTACACCTTTCCATTCACTTATAAATATAAAAAAGATATTTCTAAATATTTTATGTCTTTGGAAATGGCCTTTTTTTGTTCCAGTAGGGGGTTCTGTGTGCCACGGGCGACTTTGAGACAACACGCTGTTCTGGTCTCTTTTGGTATTTGGACAGTTAGATATCCTGGAGGTTCATCACTTTGGATTTTGAATCAAGCTGTCAGTGCGAAGAGGGCATGCTTGAAAAGTGATTAAAGGCTTAAACACATGTTTGAAATGTGTCAAGTGAAATGGAATCATAAGAGCATCAAAAATAGTCAAAACTAATATAAATGTAGTTAACAAGGGCCGTTCAGTTAATCAGAAGAAGACTTTAAGTGATGCAAGAGCTGCTTCTTATTATTCAGCTAAAAAGCTATTTAAATTTTAACTCCATATTTTCTGTAAGTTTAGGTGAAATGCATTTTTTCCACTGAAAATCGTTGTTATTGAACTGGTAAGTTGTGTCAACATCACAGTGTGATGTTGACTCAAGTTATTCTACTAAACACAAGACATTTCTGTTGAGAAGACAACAGAACTTATACAACAAACAAGAGAAAGCACACTTGTAATCTATATAACCTTGTTTTCCTTGCATGACTTGCATCATATTTGCATCAATTATGAATAACGCAGTAATTCTGCTATGGGATACTACAGTAAATCCTGTTACCACCCAATCAATATAGGTAAGCTCACCAACTAAATCGGTTGAACATTACATTTTAATATGCTTAAATTTAAAATGTATCTGGAAAAACTCGTTTTGCTCAATCAAGTATTTGTAAATTGAAAGTACACTTTCTGGGAGACTTGTGTTTTTGTGTACGAAGTCGCAAACTTATGCCATCTCTCCACTTTTACACGAGGTAAGGGTTATTTTCTCTTTACTCGCTGATTTGTGGCATGTGTGGAAAAATGAGATGACTAATGTCGTCCATGCGTAGGACCAGGTCCCATCTTTCTAGCGCTCATTATGCTTGAGCCCTACGACAGTTTGGAGGACGTAGGGGGGCATCGTCACGTTGGCCATATGCTTTCCACGGCTACTATCTGTCAGAATGTCAGGGCATGGCGGGGGTGTGCTTTTCTGCACCAACAGAGGAGCGGAGCGCAACACAACAGGAGGGCCTCATTACTGACACACCCCACTAAAACAGGCTCAAAGATGGGTGTGAAGACACACTGAGCACTTTGTTTAGAAGCAGAGGGTGAGCCATTTAAAAAGCACTCAACCCAAGCAAGCGCCCCTCCCTGCCTGCACGGCTCCATTATCACAGCTGAAACTATGACGCAGGAATTTTTGAAGTCGATGCTTCAATAAATTAACAAAGTAATTAAGGCAAACAAATTGATTCCCATTACGGTTTAATTGAAGTTTTGCCTTTGTGCCTTCGTCTGGCTATTCCCTTCTCACCTAAAAGCCGACATCTCACGTTTGTCTGGGCAGGCTTTGAGAGTTTGTGTTGTGATTCAAACTTCACAGTGGGACATTTATATAAAGCCATTTATTTTTCTTGACGTCTTTAATCGTACTACATTATTCCAAGAAGAACAAAAGGTTTAAAGCACTAAAATGTTGTTCTGAGTCCAGTATAGATCGTTCTTCTCTTGTATGACTGCACACAGCTCTCTAATCCCAGTTGTTCATGGTAATTCACTATTGAAAGTCTTACGGTCCCCCAGAATCCTTCATTGCCATTGATCCATTAAATTTATATTGGGAATTAGCTCTTAGGTGGTCCAGGTGAAAATCAAACTTTTCCCCCCCAGACAATTTGTAATCCATACTGTTCTGAATTAGGGTGCGATAATGATTTCTTTTCTCTCTCTCAGGTAGTTGTAATGCTCAGTGGAGGGAGACTCCATTAGACATCAGGCAAACCTTAAAAGAGTTTTTTTTTTTCCTGACTTTGTAAGAGAAAGCCCGTTGTTCAAAGTCTATTCCGCAGTCTAATCACAATTCACTCATAAGTCAAACTGTACTTTTGATCTCCACAAACATTTCATAAAAATTGCACCTTGCCATTAAGGTTCAATTTAATTTTAATGTTCAGTGCAGGCTAGACAGCTGGATCTAAGATTTTTTTTTAGTATTTTGCATGTAGTGATAAGATAAGATACATATTCATGTCTTTGAATATTTACTTGAAGCATGCATATTGTTCAGGAACATTTGAACAGCATCAGCAAAATAATTCTCATCCTTCACTGCATTTGGTAGACCAACGCATTACTAACCATAATTCGAAAAGGGTGCTGTGTACATGTATTTAGCCCTTTAAGTCCAATAACTCATCACTACCCAATCCATCATCTAAAAAGAGTATGGCTCAACTGGCAGACCATTCAATAATTGATCAATTAAACAGCCAAGGGGCCCTACTCTGGAGGAATTGCTGAGATCCAGAGCAGAAGCAGGAGATTCTGTCACAATGACAGCTACTAGTTGTGCAGTCCTTCACAAATCTAGATTTTATGGAGGAGTGGCCAGAACAAAGTCATTCTTGACAGACTTAATGAAGAATTCCATAAAGTTACATGAGTTAGTATCTATAAAAATGCTGACAAAGCTGCAGTGGAATATTTTAAAACCGAACTATCAATGTTATCATGACCAAGTCTGTGACAGGGTTCTCTTATGAAATAAAAAATTTAAAAAAAAATGACGGGCCAAGGCCAGAGATTACTTTAGTGAAATTTGTTGTCCATCAGTGCAGTGAATCAAAGATGGCAGGTGCAGAATATTTACAAAAAAATGTCCAAGGCAGGTTAAAATCCAAACAGCACAGCAGTACCTTCAAAGTCCAAGTGTGTCACCTCCAGTGTGGCACCTCTAGAGTCTAGGTGCAGACTGCCTCCCTGTGGAACAGAGCCCAGCTTTTAAAGCCACAGGCTCCGCCCACAGAAAGTCCAATCAAGCAAAACAAACAAACAAACAAACAAAAACTAAGCAATTACTTCTAACTCAAATAAACTCTCAAAATATGCAAAATAATAATAGGAATAAATAAATAAATTTGTAATCAAAACACACAAATAGAAAACAGCCAGCACATTGTGATGACAGCACCACATCACAGTGCGTCACAAACCGGAAACAACTCCACTCAAAAAGAAAGCCGGGAAAATGTTTGACTGAAAATAACAGATTAGAATGAATGCCAACTGGAACGAGAACACCGCGTGTGCACCCACGATAAACCGCCTCAAAAAAAGTAAGTTAATGATTGTTCATGTTTGTGTGTGTGTACGGGCTTGCCAGCACGGACTCTTTAATTAGATCTCAACTCGTGTCGGCTCGTCCGTCACAAAGTCTAGACCTTTATTCAGTTAAGGATTCAACCCGAGGTTGGAAAATTGGTAACTTTCCATCCAATCTGCCTGAACCTGAACTACTGTAATTTAACCTTCTCCAGGCAGGGGTTGCAGATCTGCAACAACTTAAACAGTCTTTTCAAGTAATTTGAGCCTGAGAGGGTTAAGAGAAATGGGTGGAACATTCAGTCACTCGATGTGCAGAACTAGTAAAGTCATACCTCAATAGACTGGTAAATTGTAGCAAAATGGTCCTAAAAAAGGTGCTCAACACATTCTATGCTTTTTTACAGTGTAACTAGTCACTGAAAGGGAGTACAAATAAATTTGCAAAGCACTTTACATCCACCCAAGATCTGTGTGTTGTAGTTATGATCTGCAAAAGTTTAAATTATACAAATTTTACAAACATTGCCACTGTTGTCACTGAGTGAAATAATTCAGTGTTCACTGCAGAAATGATCTCAAGTTCCTGAGAGTTTGGACCCAAATAGAGAGGATGGGCTTTCGCCTAATCCCACTTAATGCTATCCCATGTCCCCTAATTAAATTGCCCAGTCCCATGCAGTGTGAAAGCTAGCGGTTCGGCAGATGTAGCGCCATGTTAAACTTTATGTTGCTTGAAAATGGCTTCCGCTCCAAGTGCATTGGAGACTGAGATGGTTTGACTGTAAAATTATGTGTTTTATGGCACCGTTATCTAGGCGATATTTCTTAAAGATGCAGGACTGCATGCTGCATTCTCTGTCTTCAGGAGGGAGCAAATTGATATGAACAGATCAACAGAGCTTTGTCCTTCTGCACGACCTTGGTACCATACTTAGCCCTGAAATTGATTTCACTCCCTATGTCTTATGCCAAAAAAACTCTTATTCACTGAATTTTTAGTCCTGCAGCTGGCGCATTTCATATAGGTGCGGAGAGTATGTACTTTTGGGATGTCATTTCATTTCCACACTTTAAGCTTCACTATGTTTGCCACTTATCTGTAAAGACATGTATGCACATATCTATTCCTATATTTGCCTATTTTTTCTTTCTCCAGCCGACACTGTAGCAGCCCAACATAGCAGCATTAAATAGCACATACATGCACTTACACACAAGTTTAAAAAAAAAAAAAAAAACAGATGTGCCTTGGCTGTGCTCCATTAAGTGCCTTGTGTCTTAAACAGGAGTCTGACGTAAATGCGGGGCTCGGAAATTTAGGACAGGTTGGGTATATGTGTTGCGTGTGCTGGCTGTTTGTGTGTTTCTGGTCTCGGCTTTATTCTGTGTCCTTATTGTCCGTCCCAGGAGATTTCCTCCAATCACACCATCTACTCTGTTTTTGTGGCCAGCTGAATATTATTGATCATGTGGTAAAAAGCTTTAATGTCTGTAGAAGAGAACAGAAAGAAAGAAGCAAAGTGGCATTTGCATTGTTCAGTCTGTGTGTTTCTGATTGTGGTTGTAAATGGCAGTCAAATAAAGCAAAGGTGGAGATTTATTAAGCAGCTTTTGATGTATCTTGCATATTCCTATTATCAGCTTAAGTAATATTTGTCAGTAAGCATTCATAACGGTTTAATTGCATGCTGAAACCTATATCCTAAGCTTTCCAGTTAACTAATGCTTCTCAAAACCTAAGCTTAGATGAGCACAATAAATAGAAATATGAAAAATGTCACCTCAGTCAGTACTGACACAAGTGGAAACCCATTTTCTTGAAGTTTCAGTAGACACATTGGTTTTTTAAGGTTGAAACACTGGTGAAAATGTAAATTTGAGATTTTATGTTTTGAATCGAGGGGTGTCGTGTGAGTGAAGGTTTCCTCCCATAGAGACGGGGTGCCAGCGTTCAGGCCCTCCCACAGGGCCACACCACTGTCATTTCCAAAACTAAACAAACACAATGCAACTGCAGGAATTATCAAAATAGTGGGATTGGTTTAACGGTGCTGTGAACATTTGGAATTCATGGATGCAAATTTTGCTTGGACTTTACCTCGATCCTTGGGGATGTTTCTTGTTTTGGAAAAAATATGTAAAAAAGAAATATATATATATATTTATAAAAATGGATTCCAAGCATATTGTCACAAATTCTTCCAATGTGCAGTGGTGATTTGTTTTAATAAATAATTTTGAAGAGAGCTCTTATGTGAAATGTGTTATCATCCAGATATTTCCCAGAAACATAAAAACATTAAAAAACAAAAACTTGAAGTGCATAACAGGTAAAATTGACCTCCTGTTAAAAAGTCAATAATACTCCACTTAACATTTTAAAACAGAATTCACTTCAAAACATCCACCTGCACACTTTCTGCCAATGTGCAACAATTTTTTTCCTGCATTAAAAGCAGGAAAACATCCATCTGCCTCTATCTCTGGTGAACAATGTTTTGGATTTGGTTGACAGTTCCCGATAGTCTTTTGACAAATCCCATATGTTCATGAAAGTGTGGACGCATCTTTGTGTTACCCCTGACATTCTCAAGCTTTTGCATGCTACACAAAACTAAACGCACACTACATACAGTACTGGGGATTTATTGTCATTATTTCAAATTATTCACCTGCTAGAGGGCAAGGTCAGTGCTAATCAGTGCTTACATAATGAATTTGCATGATCATATGGACATTCTACGTTAATGATGCCAATGGAAAATGCCATCTCAAAGTAGCTACAGAATATCCCATCAATGCACAAATGGCATCCATTATAGTGATTAAGAAATGCTTGACACATGGCTAATGTTGTTATCACACTGTTCAAACCACTAGGTGACCATTTGAGTTTTGATGATGGGGACATTACCATCCTGGAAGCCATTTTTCCCAGCAAGGAAGGGATAGGGCACTTACAGGAAATGCATCTGTTATCAGCACAGAAAATGCCCGGCTAAAAAAAGAAATCTGGAACCTTAAAAGTGTGTATTGAGTTGTTTTGAACATACTTAAATTTAGTTACGTTTTTCACAGATAACACTCCAGCAAAGAAAAAAAAATCAATCCTGTTTTCTTTAAGGCTCTACAGTTTGATAATGAGGAACCAAACAAAACAATCTTTGAAGCATAAAGTGAGCCTGAAACCAGTATCAGCCACTTGCGACAGTCCAGTTGCCTTGGTTGCATCCTTTCAAGACAAGGGACAAAAAAAAGTCCCTAACAACAAAATGATATAAATTACCACTGTTATGGTCTATACAGTTCAATTTAATGTGCTTGTAATGATAAATTATTTTGGTTATGAATCTAAAGTGGACCTGAATGCAGTCGGAGCAGCAGGACTGTTAGAACAATTGCAGCTGTCTCCCAGGGCTGTGGCCATTAGTCAATAAATTAGAAAGTAATTAGTTTCTGCTTCTGTGGCTCTATTTGAAGCGCTTCACACAGGTGTAATGAAAATTTATTGGAGCTGTTGATCCAGAGGAAAAAAGAAAAGTTGAGGGTTTCTTTCTTTTTTACTGTGAACGACTGTAACGAAAGATTTCCATCTGGCTCTACCTTTTCTAAGGTTCCATCTGACAACAAGAAACTTTTTTATAATAAAAAATCACTTTGAGTTAAGATTTAAAAGGAAAGCTAGTCAGAAACTAGCTTTACTACAGAAACAAAGTAAGCCTTGTACTAAAATCTACTTCTTAAAGATTTTAATGTTAGGCTAAAATGCAAACATTTGGGCAGGTAACATGCATAAAATTAAAAAAATTAGCCAATAAAATAAGTGCAATACACATCTTTACATTTACAAACTTGTCTGCTTGATTTAGATTTAAATAATTTTACTGAGTTATATTTATACCCTCCAAAAATCTCTTTTTATATGGCATAGCAACAGTTTTTTAGTCTAAAAGTATGTTCTATAGTCGTAGAGAAAAATTGTAAAAAGACGCTTAGATCCCAGGTCTCGAGTCGGTACCTAGTTGCCAACAGGCATCTGATCTCGTCGTACTTTGTTGCTCATGGTACTCTCATTTATTTTCCACCGTCATCTGTTCGCTCCCTCATAAAAGGAAAGTAGGACTTCCGCCCTCAGCTTTACCTAATTGAACAGCTTCACTTTTCTTTCATGCCATTGTGTGCGGATCAAGGCAGTCACACTAAGCTTTTTGTTGGCAGACAACATCAAGGCTATTTGTTTTGTCTGGTGGAATGTAAGGTCAACGGCAGAGAAAGAGAGAGAGAGAAAGAATAGAAATTGGAAAACGGCTGCACAACGGCAATGTCAGTAAGCGACATTAAAGACAGATGGGGGGGTGTAGCGGCAGCATATGGCTAAGAAGAAAAATTAGAGGTGAAATGAAAGAAGTGGCAGAGAGGAGATGGAGAAACAAGCACAGGTGTGAAGATGTGATGGCAGCAGGAGAGAAGAGGACAGACAGGAAGAACAGAGAAGGCAGTCGGAGGAACATGATGTATGGATGGACGAGTGGATGGATGGGGACAGTCAGCAGAGTAGACCTGTTCCCGGTTACACAGCCAATTAGAATAAAATTAGCTGGACCTTGGCAAAGGCTAGGGCGCAGAGTAGGACATGGAGGGAAGAAGGGGAGAAAGGGGTAGGGACAAAGGGGGACAATATCCTGGTGATTAAAACCTAATGATTAGTGGTGTGAAAAGGCAGAAGGGTAAAGAACTGGGGTCACCTAAGCCTGGAGGGAGAGAAAAGGTCTTCTAGTAATGAGACCAACCTTCCCATTTTCCTCTTCATCCCTCTCTTTCTTTCTCTACCTCATTCTCTCTCAGCATTATACCTTCCTTCTATTTAGACTCCATTTTTCTCCCTGTTTTCTCCATCTTCTTCTGCTCTTTATTTACACATCATTTTATTTTCAGTTTGTCAGTGTCCCTTTTCTCGCCCGTGCTCCCCTGCCTTCCTATTGCAAACCCTGTTACTATCTATTGCTGTCTCTTGCCTTTGGCCAAAACACGCACTAATGCAATTTCTGCGGGAGACAATTTAGCTTTTGTGATAAGCAAAGATTAATGAGAAGTGTATTTTTAAATCACCAGTGAAGATCAGCAAATGATTATAGGAGAATTGAGCTGCAGCATAAACTCATCATGGGAGTGGCAACTGTTTCAGATTCCCCATGAGGTCCTGCATAAGTTTGAAGCAACATTTTGATCAAAGTGTGCAGCAGTAATCATTTGTTGCACTATAAAGAAGTCTTGTGGGTCTCTAACAGCGCTTGGATTTGAAATACAATTCTCCATGTGTTATCCCAGGAATCCCCAGAAATGTGTCCCTGTTCACTTGGATTTGTGATAGCTCACAGGAATGGGCCTGCAGTGAGACACAGATCTATTCTAATAGCTATCATCTATACAGGGTTATATGCATTTTGATGTTTTGTTCCAGTAAGTGCTTGTGCATCTGCAAGAATGTAAATGTGTGTACTTGTATATCAGTATAGAAGTCTATCTCCTGGCAGGTTTAATGGCGGAGTCATGCTAATTACCTGAAGCATAATGCAGAAAGATGATGGGTTTTTGCGTGATTATCTGTTTTTCTGCTTTCTGTTGATGCCTCATACACCCATTCAAGCAACTTAATTGTCTCCACAAGCAATGGAAAAGTTGGAGAGCCATGTATACTGTTCTGCTTCTTCTATCAGTTTCAGGCTACTAATACTGGCTATAATGACAACACATAAACCCACAGAGACTTGGTCATTGGTCTGCTGCAAAAAAAAAAAAAAGCTTTTTCATACTCTTTCCTTTTGTCTCATTTAAATTTAACAATAACTTTAAGTTGGACTAGATCCTTGATCCTTTTGCACACCAGTATGTTTGGGGATCAGATCAACATCACATATGAATCAAATAAAAATCATGTTGTGGCTCTAAAAGAATCACTACATCAGGTTTAGACATTTTGTGGTTGATTTTCCATCGAGGTTATGACATGCAGACACAAATTTAGTCCAATTCAGTTTTTGTTGTGATAAATATAAAACAAAATTATATGAGCCAATGTACTTTTTCAAAAATTTTTGTGTGGCTTTTAACTGTATAAAATTAAGGGAATTGAGGACGAGCAAAGAAAAAAAAGACCAGTCACATAATAAAGGGTTTTACTTAAAGTCAAACCATAAAGTTAAATATTCAGGTGTTTACTAATAAATGTTCACACTTTTCTATTACATTAAGCTTGTATTATCAAAAGTAATTCTCCTGTTTGGCAAATGAACAAATGTTCAAATCCCACTAGTTTTCCAAATTACAAGTAAACAAAGTTTAGGTAGAATTGATGCCGTTTTCTGATCTAAGTTCTGGCTTCAGAACAGAACATTGATTTCATTGCTATTTCTCTGTTAATTATTGTCTATCTCAGTTTGTACCTTGAAATATTTTTGAGTAGCAACTGTGTGAAGCCGTGATCCAACTTCTTCAGCTACACATCTGCTGTTTTGGCTTATTTGTTTTACATTATAGCCTTTTTTTTTGCTATTCATTTTGGATATAGTTAATTTATTTTGCAGAGGGTATTCTAAGTGCCACCTGAGGTCCCTGCATCAAGTGAGTTTAAAACTCATTGATTTATAAAGAATTTTGATTCCTAAATAGCAAACTACTTTTCTCCGCTCAGCAACAAAGGTACATACCAGGTTTCCAACCCAGTCATCATTGGTCACAGCTAATCAAGCTGAAAATCAACAGATTGTTTCTAACAACTGATTTTTTTGACAGATCTATAGACAGACGATCTACATCTGTTGAGTGAAAAAGTAGAATTTGCAACACAACACCTTGCTGCCAAAAGAGTTTCTGTTTCAACTTCTGACATCCACCAAGAATATGTGTTATAATGCATTATTTTCTGACGAAGCGGCCAAGACGATCTGAGATTGTGTAACTCATAAATCATTACCCGCCCAAGCAGAACATGCAAAAAGATCTAACAGCCTGAGATGAGAGAGAAAGAGATAGCAGAATTATAAACCTTTGCAACCTTCTGAAAATTACATCTTCCTTGCAATGGTTGTCTTATTTTGCACCATAGCATTCATTGTGTATTTAATATTTTTCTTGGCTGACTTGAATTTTCCCAACTGCATTTAATATATGCTCTAAATTCTTTTTCTCCATCTCTCAAGTCCCTCCTTTTCTCTATTCTGTCATTGAGAGTTAGTTTTCATGAACAGATTTTTCTCAGCCAAGAGAACAAAAAGTATAGCAGGATTTTTTTTTAGCCCTTAGGGACTGGGGGAGATCATAAGACATGTCAGAAGTCTGCCGGGTCTTTTCCACGTAGACCCTACTCGGTTATGTGGTTGAAACCTATTGAGAAAGTGCAAACACAGCTCCAGGTCCAGACCATGAGTCAGAAGCCCCGGGAGTCGCACAATGGCCCCTGACTTCAGTCAGACAGTCATCCTCGAAGAAAGCGATTCATCCGCAGGGTGGATTAACCCCTGAAGGAATCTGATTGTGTGTGTTTTTCCACACTCCAATGTACGAAACATAGGCACCTGCATGCACAGAGGGAGCGAGAGCAGAAAGAAAAAAGAAAAAATAGACAGTGGTCTATATGTGGCCATTGTTTGACTTGCCAAATTGCTCTGCTGTTACCCAACTATTATCTGTGCTACAGAACACAATGATGAGTTTTCAGTTTGGAGAACATCAGGGAGGAAGGAAAAAAGATAACAAATAAAAACCTTCCCTGTTGGCCATGTGTGATGACTTAGTCAAGTCAGACAAATTATTGCCCATTCTTACAAGTAAGGTCTGCGGGCGATGTCACTTTGAAAGAAGAAGAGGAGAAGCAGAACGAAACTACTCAAAGCCACCTTTGTGCAATGCCGTGTCACAGCGAACCGAGATGGCTTCTGATCAGGTGAGCAGTGGCCATTTTCAAGTTCAGGGGCAGTGAGCAGGAGGCCAAATGAGTGGAAACACAGCGAGGGTCATGAGTACCCCTTGGGAGGAGGTATCCCATAGGGGGCTGGGCAGATGGGGTCTGAAATGAGAGTATTCTTAGACAGGTGGATGGCTGTCACCCTCATTTTGCTATCGCTAGCAAGCAGGTGGCCTCTCCTTCTTCCTTTTTCACTCGACGGTCACCTTGACGTGGCACCGCTTCCCCCCTGGGTCCCATCCCATCATATACACAATGTCTATACACACACACTTGTTCTCACTCACAGACCCACTGACGGTTTTTCCACAACTCTCAGTCACTTCCAGCACCTGGGGACTGGGAGTGTAAACAGTCGCTCTCAAGGTTGAACCCAGGTGTTTCATTTCCATTCAGGCCCTCATCACACACGCCGCCTTCTCCCTCTGTCTCTGCTTATAACACAGATGGAATAGTCATTAATTTTTAGATTACCTTTTCTTTGTCTTTGTAGATGTTGAGATGCATAAAGTCCACTTTATATGGCTATGAAATAATTATCTCTCAACTCTGTGCACCCGACGTCTTCAAAACAGGATGTTCCATTGATGATTTTTGCCCTACATCATAGCTTTGCTCTTGCTACGACTCTAAAACCCAATATAGCCTAATTAAACTAACAAAGTGACATCAATAAAGACAGAAGTGCTCTGTAATTATAGTCTGTGCTAGGACATCATAAGCAGGCAGTGTCATCAACCTAACGAAGAAAATAAATCAATGGCAGACAGACAAAGCTCCGCTTTACGATCCCCTTCTCCTCTGACACACAAAGCCGACCATAAACACGAGTAAGGCAAGAGTTTAATGACAATCTTAAAGTTGCAGAGGCCACTAGCTTGTCTTTACTGCTCCTGGCCTGTGATACAATGGGTGTCTTGACACTTTCACCACTTCCTTCCTCTCCTTCATTAGCTGTGCTTCTCCCGTTAGTCTGCCTTTTCCCTTATCCTTTATATATGGTGTCTGGTCTCCTCACCCTCTGGAGACACATGAGTGGCAGGCCTCCCCCTTAATAACTATAAATTCCAATTCTGACACAGATGCACAAACACACACACACACGCACATAAAAAATGTGATATGTTGCAGGATTCAAGATTGTCATTCCCAGGTTGCCTCTTCCTGCCGAGAGCCATGTGGACGGAAAGGGTAAATGTCAGGAATAGATATTTAATTACGCATACTCTGACTCTCACACACACTCTTACGCAGGCATGCTCAAAAACCCGGCATCGAAAGAGCACCACGCGCTGATGGTGTGTGGAGTGTGTAGCTAAATGTCAGAAGATGATGTAAATTCTCATGATTTCTTCCAGATGTAGTTCATCACAACATCAGCGTTAGCCAGATTGCTATCTATTTGCCCCCCATAAACTTGACAGAGAAGGAGGAACATCTGGGCTTATGTGTAGGCAATTGAATCCTACAACTTTACCTATCCTATTATTCTTTTTTAAAGAACTAAGTGGCTGATTGGTTATAAATGACTGGTACACTTCAGATAGGTGTTTTATTTACACCACAAACACAGCCCTAATTCAAGATTGTATGCCATCGTTGCTAGACAGTGTAAGGTGGAAAAGTCAGAAGCTAACTTTTGCCTTGCTGTTTCCCTGACTCCCAGCACCAGCTCCTAGGATCCCCTTGCTAAGGTGACAGATAAGTAGTCTCACCGGTATCTCAAATATGTGGGAAATAGTTAATCAGCCAGGTTGGTGCTACAAGCCTGGAAACTGGTGTGGGTTGAAAATGCCTCTGCAGAAAGGGTGTCAAAGTCCTTCATTGTGCCACTCTATAGATAAACTTTTTTACTGTTTTAGAAATAGATGATTGCAAATCTACTTTTTCCTAAGGTAGAAACAAATGTTTATTAGTTGTGTGTTTAGGCCACTTCAAACTGTGTGGAGGTGTTTGGGTCCAAGCAGAATAAGATTTAAAGGTCAATATGAATTATTGACCTCCTGGGGTCGATTCCCAGCCCAGGTTCTTTCTGCATTGCGTTTGCATGTTCTCCCTGTACATGCAAATGCAACATGCATGGCTTCCTCCCATGCATGTACAAAAACATGACTGTCAGGTTAATTGGTCGCTCTAAATTCTCCTTAGATATGGATGTGTGCGTTCATTGTTGTTTGTCTTTGTGTTGCCCTGCGATGGGCTGGCGATCTGTCTCGGGTGAACCCCGCCCCTCGCCTGAAATGTCTTGCTGGAGACTAGCGACAAGGGTGTAAAGAAAATAGATGGATGGATGAATGTTAACATTGTAGAAAGATTCAAGTAATATAAAGCCTTAAAATGAAAGAAAACACATTTTAAATATTTGCATAAGAATATAATTTTGCACACAGACAATATGATATTAGGTCCATATAACTACACAATTGCTTCTCAGCCTTTTGAAGGAGGCTTTCTCTATTTAAACCTCAGACATCTAATCTGGATTACTTCTGACTGTTGAGGGCAAAGCGAGAACCATGAAGGGATCCAATGCACTATCTGAGGACTTCAGGAAGAAAAATGCAGCAGCTTTAAAGTCTGGTAAGGAATTTAAAAAGAATTTGAGGTCAGCTTTGAAAAACCAATATGCCCAATCCAAGTCAGTTCACCCATAAAGCAGAATTCAGAATAATATCAGAATTTTGTGTTTCCGACCACTGGTGAGAATTGATCATTTTATGGATTTAAAGTTGTCTGTATATATATATATAAGGATAGAAAAAAGAGAAATTCAGTGGATGCCCTGTTGTATTGTGTTTAGTGTCTGGGTATTATGGACCTGAGAATAGAGAAAGTGAAATAGAGTTGGCTTCACCTGTGATTCACTCGTTCCTGCTTTGTGTGATTGGGAGTGTGTGTAAGGTCCTGGCCCCCAGCTGTGGCATCAGAAACACAGCAGAGGGATCGCAGACATGTGTCAGGTCCGAGGTCAGGGGTCATCATATACAAACATACCCAGAGAAATAGAGTGTTATACACCATTGAGACCTGTGGGACCACATGACTAACAGAGTTGCAAACACACACAAACCTATGTACATCCTAGCCTACAGTTTTTTTTCTTCCTATCTCTGTTTGCTTCCATTTTTCTGATGAATCAGTGTGAAGAGGCTTCAGTACAGCAGAAGCAGCTATCTAGAAATAAAACGCAAGGGTTCAATATAACAAGTCACCTGTTACAAAACTATTAATCCATTTCCTCAACTTACCTATTTGTATTATGTATCCCTATATTTCACTCTGCAAGCCACGAGTTATGCTTTATGACTTTTTTTACATGGTGCTACAGGTTTATGAAGTTCTGCTTGGACTGACATCAGTCTTTCCAGCTGGAACAACTCATTTAATGGCAGCTGAGTGGCTGATTGTTTTTGTTTTTTTTTGGCAAATGTTTTAATCTGTCTGTGGAAAATGTACATCTAACGGCAAAGTATTTCTACTTTTAATCTTCAAAAAACACAAAAGATATTAAATATGTTTCACTTTTTTTAGGAGGTTTTATAGTCTTTATAGTGAAATATTTGCTCCACGTTGAAACTGTTACACACATTCCCAACTGGAAATGTCCCAATACAACCACACTCTGATCATTTTACCAGCCAGTGCTTTAATTAGATTTTTAAAAGCTGGATCATACTGTTTTGTCCCACACACTGCTCTTCTGCAGCCGTTTGATTTCACTCTTAGCTCAGTTTGTAACTCTGTGTGAGCGCTGCCACTAATTACCAACAGTAAAGCTGGCTTGGTCTATGTATTATTTTAGGAAGATGAAAGAACTCATGCTGGTATGATATTGTTGTTGGCATATATTATGTTAACTGCTTGCATTGAATGCCGAAGGTCAAAGATTTTACTCAGTGACATTTACTTTTTTAAATTTATGTTTACGTTTTTTTTCTTTCTTCTTGACAAATGTCAGTTATCAATTGCCTCTCAAAGCGCTCAATAGTTTGGTTCTTAATTTATTCTAGCTGCATAAACAACTGGTTTACATTTTTCTACTGTGCCTTGTAAAAGTATACACCTTAAAGTTTTCCATATTTTAGTGTGTTATGACCAATTACCTTCATCTTTATATATTTTATTAAGTAAAAATCTGAAATATGTGGTATTCATTTGTATACACCTGCCTTCACTATAAAATCCCCAAATAAAATCCAGTGCATCCTATTTCCTTCATAAAATAAATGAGTAATCTGAACGTATACATTTTAATTTAGGGACATTTCTGTTATGTGAAGCCCTCTGAGCTTTCCTCCACAACAAAGTTATGGAAGAAGGCACCAGAAGTTGGATTTCACTAAGGTTTTAAAAGACACAGAATTTTCCTTCTAATCCAGAAGTATTTACTACTTTGGTTTTGTCGAGCCCAAAAAATCTCAATAAGACAACAGACGTTGTATTTTCTTCCACCTATATGTTCCTGCTGCTCCAGACTCCTGAGGTGTTGGGATGCATCAGAAAAGAAGCTGCAGTGGGTGTGGTTGAGATGCCGCTGGGGAAAGTCTCTACTGCTTTTGTCTTCGCACTGATGAACTTTTTTGTTATCTTAGAATATGTTTTATTCGAAGATAGCAAAAATCTTAGAATAAGATTGGCGGGGGGATGTTAAACTTGTGTCTATGTCAAAATGTGAGAGAGTTCAAACGCTATGAGTAGTGTTGTAAGGCACTATGCATCTTTTTATGTTCTGATTTGTCTCATATCACCACCTTGAATAATTCAGTAGTCTTGCTGGTCTGTATACCTTAATTTTTGGCACCTTTTGTGTTTACAAAGGTGAATCACAGTGTGATGATGCTTATGCAAACTCTGTGTGTGGTATCAGGATTTTACTGACAGAGAAAAAAGCAGCTTCGCTCCAAGCTGGAATCCAAAGCAAGCATTTCAGCAAGGTAACTTCAATATATTTAGTGCCACCTTAAGACTGTATCAGCTTTGCAATGCAAGCAAAGCCTGAAATTCGATTTGATCTGCATGGCCACCATCATTTAACTACGGTTAATGTCTGTCCTTCTTCCTGCCTTCTATTTGCGCCTGAGCTGCTGCGAGCCCTTGGCTCCAATTAAAGCCATGATGCCTGGCTTTGGTTGGTATGGTGACCAGACAGGGCACAGACAGAGCTGTGATTCCCAGGTGAAAGGTGGGATAGACTTTCTGATTCGCTCCAGCACCCAGATAGAGTTACAGCTCAATTTTAGCCTTTCATCGTCATCGGTCTATCCTCCAGACTAATATGGGGCCGAGGAGAAGAAAAGAGAGGAAAAATAGCTTCATCTTTTGCTCCTCTGTTTTCCTATCCATCTCTCTATTTTTATTCCCTCCATTTTTATTACTCTCTATTTTAAAATACTCAACACCAACCTTGGTGGAGTTATATTGAGGTTGTTTTGTTACAGAGGGGACTTTGAGATGAGCTTTATAACTTGGGAGGCTGAAAAGCATCACTTCTACCTCAGCGACTCCGTCACTTGGAGAAAGTTGAGTTTTTTGACCTTTATCCTGCTTTCTTTCAGCTTGTTCTTACAGTGTGTGCTTTGTTCTCTCACTTTTTTGTGGACAAGGCAGGATTTGTGAATTAATAATAAGTGGTTCAATAGCTGGCCTTAGCTGTGCTCCGTCACTGGAATCAATAGTGGAAGTTCAGTGGCACTGAGTGCTCTGGAGGAGCGATAAGGAGGGGCTTTATCCAGGTGATCCATATGCTCGGTTTGGCATGTGCCACGATGCGTGGGAAGGAGTGTGTCCTCCACCCATCCTGTTTCTGTACTGATCTCTGGGGACACAGTTTGCTTCTTCACACGTTGGTTTTATCATTTGCTGCTATCATAATAATATTAACAATTTAGCCATTTGTTCAAACAAATAAGAAACGTGTAAATGTCACTCAGAATGAGCCATTTCTGTTTAAAGTTTTATTTATGTATAGCTCTTTTGGCTTTAGCTCCATAGTTTAGTGCATTACTTTCTGCCCTTTCCACTTAATAACCTATAATTTCTCTTTAGGCATCAGAGCTTATGCTTCTAAACATCTTGACTGATGTTTATCTTAGGTACTAAAATCCATGACCTTATTTTGAACTTTGTGATTAAATTCCCCTGCTTCGCATTTTAGTGCAAGACAACACGGTTTTTGCTAATAATGAACAGCTGACCTTTTGCTACTGCAGGCTAGTTCATCTTCCATTTAATTGCATTAGTATTTTTGTACTGTAGAGGAGCACAAGCTGCTAAAACAGCAACTCTGCGGCATGACGCAAAATAAGGTTGAATGTGATTCCCTGCTGGCCATGCATTATTGAAAATACAAAAACATCCTCTTTACAAAGTGTCATAATAAGGCAGTTGTGCAAATTTGGTTTGCAGTTGCACAGGAGAGGCCAGGCTGTAGAAAAGCTCCAATCTGATGGCACCTTTATTTACGATGTGCTGAGAGCCACCATGGATGATTTGTGGAGATTAGCAAAGAGGATGTGAGGCATAAATCAACATCCCTGCAGTCACTTTTTTCCCTTTTAATACATGAAAAATACAGAAAATGAAAAAGCATTCACAACACACACGATAGAAAAACCTATTTAGGTACAAAGCTACAAATCCTCGACAATTCAGTTCAGCATTTTGTGATCAAAGTGTGCCGTGCAATTGCCTTAAGAAGACACCTTATTAGATTATAGATTGAACATAATTTAATTTCAGTTTAAATTCTGCTTTTCTATAAAAGCTTCAAAGGTTTGTTGAAACATCAGAGAATAAACAAAATCCTGTATCCTACGGAAAACTCCAGGCTGGTCAGGAAGTTGTGGAAAAGTTTAAGACAAAGTTAGCTTATAAAATACTGTCCCAAGCTTTAAACATCTCCACTTTCAAGCCGTAAATAATCAGAGCAGTGGCCAAAAAGAACTATTCAAACTCCACAGGAGCTGAAACTTTTCAAAGCTCAGATCAAAGAATCTGCTAACAGGACAACTAAAAGTTGTGAGATCCACAAATCTGACTTGAACAAAGTCACAAGTAGAAAGAAAAACAAAAAAAAGTCCTGGATGTTTTTTAAGTTACTCAGCTGTTTTGTAGACACATCAAACATGTGGGAGCAGGTGGACTAGTCAGGTGATATAAAACAAACAAATAATTTATGGATGACATCATGCTTTCTGGATGAGTCTTCAGCAGGAATTAGAAAAAGTGTTGGAAAAAAAAGCATGTCTGGGGTTTGATACAGGACAATTCTTAATAAAAGCCTGTCAGAGTATGCAAAATATTTGAGACTGGAGATAGAAGATCACTACCCTCAGATGGTTCAGTCCAAACATCATTCATGTGTTGCACTGGCCCAGTCAGATCCTCAGAAGCAATCATTTTCCCTCCACTGACATTTCTGACTCATTGTAGTGGTCCCATTAAAATACAGAAAAATATGTAGTTCACAAAATGTGACAAAATTCAAGGCCTTTATTTTGCGTTTCTTAGGCACCGTATAATGAACTGTATCAGCATTTCAACCCAGCACATTGTATGTTCTCATCCCACACAGTCCCACCTGCAAACAGACATTGACAGCATGCATTTCAAGTGAATAACAAATGACCTGGAGGCCACAACTTTTACAAACTGTGAAATTCAAATTTGCTGTCACAGAAGTTGTACATCATGACTGCACATAGTCCTTACTGCTCTGTGTGTGATAGTTTGCATTGACACAGAGAATGGAGAGCTGTAACCAGTATGTGACATGGGCTATTTATAAATAGCATCCCAGCCTCATCCACTGGCAGCAGCTGAGAGCTTCAAGTCTGAGTAGTGATGGCAGCCTCCCTGAAATGTGCATGAAACCAGCTTAGTGCTATCAGCGCGGCATCACCGCCAGTCACCAGCCGCCCTCTCGTTCTGCCTGGCTGCTGGGGACCAGATAAGAGCCCCCGTCACTCCCCCCCCACTGCTTCCATTCGCTTTATATTATGTACCCCCCCCCCCCAACAATTCACCCGCCCTACACACACCGATTCACCCTTATCCTCTTTACAAGGTCTTCTAGGGACAGAGACACTGATGTGTAGCTACAACCGTAATTTATATTCTTTGTAAATTGTCTGTGATTTTTTCATTGAGATAAGTGTGGAGGGAACATCTGTTTCCTGCTGGAAGGCAGGGGGCTGGAGCTGGAGTTCTGTGGCAATTGTAGGCAGTATAGATAGAGAGAAAAGGGAGGAATGCAATCTGTCTTCCTACTCTGAATTACAACTCCAATGGCTCTGCTACCCTCTCATCATTACTATGGTATTTAGTTCAACATGCTGGGTAAACAAACATTGAGCTCCATCTGCACAGCCTTGGAAATCAGTATGTTTCAACATGTTTGGCAAACTTAACTTGATGATTCACCGGACTAATTTGTGTCAGTTGCTGTTTTCTTTCCTAATTCTTTCAAATACTATGTACATAATAAAAGTGTTTCTGTTAAACTGAACAGTTTACACTGGGCGACCTAACTTTTTTTTTTTTAAGGTGAAAGAGACTATGTGATGAGATTTTCAAAGATGGCGCTAAACCTATTCCAGCTGAGCCCGACTTACGCACCACATTTCCCCTTACACCCTTAATTATCATATACCATTAGGCATTCACGACTGAGAGTTGAGGCCACTCTAGACCAAAGTACTAGGAACTGTGGGCATTGCAGTGACCAGGTGCTGAGGCCTCATTTGCAGTCAAAAAGGAAGCCGAGCGGCAGCGTCTCGACGTACGAGCTCTGGCAGGGAGGGAGTTGGCGAGCTCCGGAGCAGTGCAGACGATGAATCTCAATCTCGAGGCCGTGGCAGATTTACATTTAAAGTAGTTTTAGCGAACGCCCCACTTCCTGATGCATGCTTTGGCAGGGCTGAAAGGAGCAGCTTATCTGCGAGTCATCAATTGCACGTGATGCGTTCGGATAGGCGCTCCCACTGTGAAGCCGGCACCTCTCTACTTGCACGTCTACAACTCACAGATGATGTGCCATCTAATAGAGCACCATTGCTTGCGATGTAATTACATTAGGTGTGAAATATCGCTGGTCGGTTTTGACAGCCGGAGATACGCACATTTATTTTCACATGGGTGATCTATATTTCACCCGTGATTGACAGAAACAGAAATGATCAACATCACTGCTTTATTTATGTTTTTTCATTTTACTTGTTACTACATTGAGCAGGGTGACTGGAAACTTTGTGCATATCTCAAAAAAGCTCTGTAGGGGCCTTTCAAGAGCATATTTGTCACTCAGAATAACACTTTGAGGCACTGGGGTGGAGCTTCATATATATATATATATATATATATATATATATATATATATATATATATATATATATATATATATCAGTGGAAAAAGCTGGACTCAAGGACAGCACAGAGGCCCTCATCCTGGCCGCCCAGGAACAGGCCTAAACACCAGAGCAATAGAGGCCCAGATCTACCACACCAGACAAGACCCAAGGTGTAGGTTGTGCAAGGAGGCCCCTGAGACAGTCCAGCACATCACAGCAGGGTGCAAGATACTGGCAGGGAAAGCGTACATGGAGCGACATAACCAAGTGGCAGGCATAGTGTACAGAAACATCTGTGCAGAATATGGACTGGAAACCCCAAGATCAAAGTGGGAAACACCCCCAAAGGTGGTGGAGAACGCCAGAGCTAAGATCCTGTGGGACTTCCAGATCCAGACAGACAGAATAGTAATGGCGAACCAACCAGACATTGTCGTAGTGGATAAACATCAGAGGAAAGCCGTTGTGGTAGATGTAGCAATACCAAGTGATTGCAACATCAGGAAAAAGGAGCACGAGAAACTGGAGAAATACCAGGGCCTCAGGGAGGAACTGGAGAGGGCCTGGAAGGTGAAGACCACAGTGGTGCCTGTGGTCATCGGGGCCCTCGGGGCAGTAACCCCCAAACTGGAGCAGTGGCTACAACAGATCCCAGGAACAACATCAGACATCTCAGTCCAGAAATGTGCAGTCCTTGG
Source organism: Poeciliopsis prolifica (assembly GCF_027474105.1). Taxonomy (NCBI): domain Eukaryota; kingdom Metazoa; phylum Chordata; class Actinopteri; order Cyprinodontiformes; family Poeciliidae; genus Poeciliopsis; species Poeciliopsis prolifica. The sequence goes on from NW_026562398.1 coordinate 6,200,523, forward strand.
CACAGCCAAGATACTGCGCAGAACCCTCAAGCTCCCAGGCCTCTGGTAGAGGACCCGAGCTCAGAGGATAAGAACCACCCGCGGTGGGTGAGAAGGGAACTTTTTTTTTCTGGCCATGAAAGTTGGACACTCACGTACCAACTGATTTTTTAAATTTTTTTTTTACTTTGCAGGTTGTGGATCAAATTCTGATATAAGACCATATTCTTTTATAATAACTTCCTGATCACGATCAGTTTCTTGCAAGAGGCAAGAAAGTAAAGGAGACAATTGATTGAATAGTCCATTTGAACTCAAACCAGTTGTTAATCATCAAATAAAAAGTTTAAGACCGATAGCCTCATACTTGAAAATCCTCTCAAAAATCTGCCTTTCATGCCTCTGCATCAGTTAATGCTCTGCCAGGCATTCACATTTTTATGACCCCCTGATAGCAGAAGCAAGGCTTTTTATGTTTTAACATGACTGGATTGTTGAGATCCAAAAGGCATCTTGAAAAGCACCTTCACTTCTAAGGTTGAATGCTACCGGGCAGTCATTTTTAATTTCTTAAAAAATAAGTCGTGAACCCCAAACAATCTTTACCTGTGGTGTGCCTGAGGATCCGGCCGGCTGTCTGTGAAGACAGAGAAAAAATTGAAATCTGTCAAAATAAGCCCTTTACTGGTGCAAGCTGAGCTCAAGAACCATGAGACAGCATCTGTTATCAAGGAACAAAAAAAACCCACAACATTAAAAGCTATGTGTCCTCTTATGCCATAAACTTGCTCCTTTTGACATAAAGAGGGACTAACCAAGAAGGAAAACCGAATGCTCTCCTTAGAAAAAAGTTTATTCTGGACTTTGCTGATGGCTTCCAACACTACTGGCATGACGAGGAGATCCCTCTGGAGATCCTTTCCTTGCATCATAGTCGAGGAGCCTCCATTATTATCTGTGAGCTTTTTGCATCAGTGGAACAGTGCAGTTTCAAGTTGCATCACACCGCAGCTGAGTATGTGGAGATGACATTTCTCTGGACTGAGGGTCCTCATCTGTGGCGCAGTCCTACACCACATTGCTGCAGTTCTGACAAATGACTTCTTCCAGGAAAATAACACCTCTCTCATAATAAATCATTAGAGGTAGACATGTTATCTCTTTCATAAAGCCGTCTTCACCATATGGATCAGTGTGGCAACAAGGCGGGAACAATTCACATGCCTGAATGGGTGTTAGACGGATTCAACAACAATGGTGGGTGAACCTCCTTCTCGGTCATTTTTGGACACTTAGTTCGGATTTTTCATGGTTATTCTTTAAAACTTTTGATCAGATGATTAACAGCTTGTTACCCTGAAACATATTTTCAGTAAATCACTTTGTTTTCTCTTACATTTTGTCCTGTACCATTTTCATGCCCATCTTAAAATTTGGTTCAAATTCAGCAGATTAGAAGGGAAAACTATAATCTTTTAATCAGGGGTTTATGCACTGATAAAATTATAACCATTCAGGTAAAGTAAAAAATACTTCTTATCTTTTCATGGCGCCCATTTAGGTGTTGGAATTCATCTGGCAGAGAGTAAATTTTGTTTCCAAAGAGGTCGATGTACTAGAAACTGAAAAACTGTGCAAATATATAGTTTTGAGCAAGTGTCGGTGGGATGATGTTACCTTTTTTCAAAGCAAATGAATGAGTTTAAGAGCCCAACAGGTTTAATTGTGGACTTGGCCTTTAAATTTCACAGATCTCCATCCAATCTGAGCAACTGTGCAATGTGCCTCAATGGGTCAGGGCTGTCTTGCAGCAAAACGGAACGCAGCTTACTGCCGTGTGGTTGACCATAATTTTATGTTATTTGTTCCCATTATTTCCTCCCACTTTATAATATGCTTAGTTGGTTTTTACAGGGGAAACGCATACCATTAAAAAGAGCCTGACTTTTGGACTTGCTTCATTAAACCAATCTGGATGATCATTTTGTCTTCAGCCAGGAGAATGTGCCATCCACCTCTTCCAGAGAGACAGATCTGACAGCAGAGCATGTTTTATACTGCGTGATTATCCTTCACAGATGTATCTGTGTGCAGACTGCTTCTAAAGCATGATTGTACAGAAGAAGCTTTACAGTTAAGTCTTACAAGCCATTTGTGAATGTGGAGCTTAAAAACGTTTTTGAAAGTAATCCACCAGTTTTTTGTCTTACAACAATTGTTGATACACTGTATGTAAGTGTAGAGCTTGTCCATTTTGGTCCATTGTTGTTTTGCCCTTCACAAATTTCTCATTCTATGTCTATTTCATCTTGCCAATGATTTTACAACATGCCAAAACATTTGCATTCCCACACATACTATATAATGTATGACCAAAGATGTTGTGAAAAACACCTTGAGACTTTTTTACATGCAGCCCCTGTCTTGATACAAAGGTTCCTATATAGTGTTTGCTCACCCTTTGCAGCCACAACAGCTTAATGCTTCTGAGAAGGCTGTCTTCAGTGAGTATATTGTGAATAAATTTTGACCATTCTTCCAATAGGGCACCTTAAATCAGGTTTTCTCATTTTTTTGGATGAGAAAGCCTGACAAGCAGTCTCCACATTTATTTATCTCAAAGGTTTTTGCTGGAATTTAACCTAATTTCAGAAAACAACAACTAACAACAATGCCGTTTGTCAATTCAAATATGTGCATACTTCAGGGAATTCCATAGCTCCACAAAACGTTTTTGGGTTTTCGTTTTGTAATTGTTAAAAATGGAAATAATCCCACTGTGCTGTCATTGCAACATAAACGCCACACAAAAGAGAAGCATAAAAAAAGGAATACTTGAATATGATGTCTCACAAAATATGCTTTATTTCTTCACACTTAGACCCACATAAAAAGCATTTTTAGATACGCCAACCACATGGCAAAATAGGAACCAGCATGACAGCAGCTGTAAATGAATACATCCACATTGAATTTTCTTTTTTTTTCTTCCATAATTCTGGCATGAATCACCAGTGTTTTTCCACCAACCTTTTTCTTTAACAGATTTGTTTTTCTGTCTCTGTTTGTGATTTTCTTCATTTTATATTCTGTATTTGTGCCTTAAGACTGTAAAGCCGAGATTTTATACAGATTTTTCTTTTTTTGCAATCCCTCCCCTGGTTTTACTGTGCTACCCATTCAAAGCACGTCAGCTGCCTCATAAAAAACCTGTACCCTCCTTTGACTTTTTTTTTCAAATGAACAAATCTGATTGAGCGAATGTCATTACCTGAGTAAATGAATGTTTCCTAAAGGAGTGGACAAGGCCTAACACCGTCCTGAGGGTAAATCTTATTATCGCAGAAAAGTTCAAAGGAGGAAAAGGAAAGGCGGATGTGGAACACTTTGACAGAAGCCTGCATTTCCATATTAATCTGCTACATTTCAGTATCTGAGACAAAAAGGGCCACCTGTCAAGCGTTTTACAAGAACACAGCTTTTAGCTTTCCTCTCATGTATAAATATGTGTAATTCTGATAAAATTAATTGAAACACCAAAGTAAACAGTAGTGGGAAAGAATTGGAAGAGAAAAAGAGTGAGACCGCAAGAGGAAGAAGAGATGCATTATGTTGACAAAGCAAGACTTTTTAACCGGTCTCCCGTCCTGTCCAGAATGGATGCCTAAGCTCTCTTTAAGTTCAAAGTGCCTTGAATTGTAAATAGGGTCTACTAAATGCTCCCTCCAAAATAGCTGAGCGAATAAGTTTTTGCACCGAGCTCTGATAAATGCGGCATTGAGCCTTTGACACCGAAGCCTCACCCCAATTTCCAGTGCTCTGGAGGAGATCAGATAGCCCTCTGTCATTTGATTTTCTACCTTATCTCATCTGCGCCCATCTTTTTGTCTCATGCTGGGCTACATTTTAAGAAGCTCAGACTTCTCATATCTATTTGAAGGGTAAAAACGCAGATAGATAATGTAATAAATAATACCATCAAATGTTTTAGATGGGTCATTTTCAGGTTCGATTGATCCCAAGCAGAGACGTTGGAGTCTGAACTGGGTAGCTTTAATGGTAACTCGAGCAATCTGGGATGCAAATCCTTAAGAGAGCATGTGCTGATTGTAACCGTCTGCAAAAATCCCTGCTGCTATTTATGATCCCTGCCCCACTATGGATGACATTAGGGATCCTGCAAAGTAGAACATGATTTATATTTTGTGTACATCCCAGCCTTTGAGTGGTAGAGTACAACTTCTCAAGCATGACCAATAAAAATGTCTTCCTAATAGCTCTTTTCTGCAAAGTATTCAAAGCTCAAAGCAAGAGGCGAGGGGAAGATGGCAGGAAAGAGGGGAGATGTGGGTGATTTGAGGTGAGGGATCCTGAGACAGATGAAACAAGAGGGAGGGGTGAGAGAACAGAAAAGGAGTCGGCGCAAGGGAAAAGACGGAGACATTCCCTGGTGCACAGCCTGAGCTGACTGACGAGGAGGAGACAGGGGCTGTGGGGAGGGGAGAGAGAGGCATGGAGATCAGCACAGAGTGAGCGCATCAGTGTATGAGTGGCGTCTCTCATTAGAAAGTGCTGTCAGGGGCCAAAGAGCGGGGGCCGCGGGGACCCCCCCCCTCCTCCTTCTTTTCCTCTTCCCACCGGCCCCCAAGATCCGGCAAGAAAAAAAGAAGATTGATGAGCGATTCTAAGATAAACACACGCCACGGCCCCCAAAGGCAGCCCTGCAAAATGATGCATGCAGGGTTATAAATAAACGTTGTGAAAAAGAAAATTTTACAGTAAACAACAAAACAATGCAAAACAACGGCTCTTATTTTTTTTAATTTATTTTCTGTTTATTGCTACAGAAAGCACAAATAAACCTGTTTTTTTTTTTTCTCCACTTTGATGTGTTTTGCAGTTGTTTGAGTTTGTGGGTTTGTGTGTTTCTGATGGAGAGGAGGGGTTGTTGTGTACACACACATTGTCTATACGTGGGAGAAATGAGTGGATGGCTAACATGGCTTACCAGCTGCCTGAACGCTTAAGCCTCCCTCGGTTACCCAGCCTTCTCTGCAGCTCAGCCCGGTGTCTTTCCCTCTCACTCACTTCGCAGGAGCAACAACGACATAAATCTTTCTTTCTGAGTAAGATGCAGACTGCAAACAGTTATGTCAGAGTTGTTTTTGCACAAACTTTTGCAGTTGCTTTCAGAGACAAAATCAGGTCTTTCCACAATCAAGCTTTTTTTCAAATCAAATTATGAGTATTGCAGAAATATATCTGATAATGATGGTAGGTAAAGTGGTATTTAGTTAAAGCAGCACAAAGAGTTATGGAATACAGTAACCATTTGCAATCAATCACATGGAAGGATCTTTTAGAAAATTCACTCAACTTTTAAACTCCATGTAGTAATTTTTACAACACGTAAAAATTTTTGAATCCATAAATGTAGTTTTCTGCTCTGCCATGCCAACCAGATGGACTGGTGATGATAGGTCACCACTCCATCTAAAGGCCCAATCAAATGATCCTTTTGTTAACTTTCTTTTCCATTTCCAGTGTCTGGATGTATTTCTCACCAGCAATACTTTTCTTCATTCTAATGAAATAAAAACAAAAAAAAAGTCTTGTTGCAGATTAGACGTAGCAAAAAAAGGAACATTGAAGGTTCCTGTTCTGTAGCACACGCTGCTAAATTATTTGCTGAACATGTTTCTGTGTATTTGTCTTTCTGACAGTGTACGTCTCATGCACATCCAATTGTTGATGCTGAAAGGATGTTGTATAAGTCTGTCTCCGCAGAAAGATTATATGTCTTCTCTCAAGTCAATGCATGCATTTGTGTTGAATGATGGGGGAGACTGAAAATATGCAATATGAATTGATTTGAAGTGATAACACAAAGCATTTATGCAAAACAGGCAAATACCAATACACACAACTGTATCCACCATGACTGCGTGCTACTTGTTGAAAACGGCCATACATATTTTATGTTACACTTTCTGTTAATGTTGAGCACAGAATGCTAAATGTTTCTATTACAAATCTAAGTGGAAAGGCAAATTATCATCAAATAGTTACATTATTTCATGGTGAAGCAACAGGTTGTGGTCTGGTGGAGGGAGAATGAATTATGAATGGACTGTGGGAGAGAATCTTCTCTTTTCCCTGTGGATTTCCAGCACCACAACTCATTCAGGTTGAATGAATGAGAGATAATGATGGAGCCTCACTCCTCCACACTCTTCTGCCACTCGCCTTATACTAGCCTTTATATAATTTACCCTGCAAGGAATCGCACTGTAACTTCTGGCAGGGCACACACTCTGAAAATGCAGAGGAACGCTTTGTTCGTTGTCAGACCGTGAATACCAATGCCGAATATCTCCATGAAGAATTCTTGTCATCTAGGTTACTGGTACAATTTCTTCAGGGTGGAAACTTGTCAGGTCTCGTTGCTCGTCTATGAAGTGAGTTCCTTGGTTGTGCTGTACTTTGCCTATCCTCTCATCTCATTTAATCTCTCTCCTTTGTGGTTCCAGGCCGCAGAATGGGTCGATGATACTGTACAACAGGAAGAAGGTGAAGTACAGAAAGGACGGCTACTGCTGGAAGAAGAGGAAAGATGGGAAGACCACGCGAGAAGATCACATGAAGCTGAAAGTGCAGGGAGTTGAGGTGAGTGGGGTAGCTTCAGGAGGGGTGGGGGAAACTAGATGTGAAGGGAGAGGATGGGGAAAGAGTTGGGGTAGAGAGCCAACATTCATTTTGACACAGACAAACGAAGGCCTACACTGACTTGTCCCCAGGCTGTAACGGAGACAGTCGCACGGTGCAGTAGACACATGTCTCCAAGGAACCACACCAAGAAACAATGTGGCACAACAATAGTTTTCCCTGGGAAGCCAGTGGAGTGGAACCGATTGTTTGTACCTTATTAAAGCTGTGGTTGTTGCCTTTGCTCCAGAGAGCCTACATTAATCTTGCTGGCTCAAAGCAGCACTGTAGAGCAAGTGATCCCTCACCTCAAACCAAGTCACTGGCCATACTAGCTCCTGACATAAAACGGCCATTTGTATCATTCTCCACTCACTTGTTGGACCTGCAGTGGCGTTTATGCAGCGTTTAAACATGGGTTGATGTAGGAGCTGTTGATCAGACACAAAGACTCATTGTTGTACTTTTAAAGCATTCAACAGAACAAAAATCTGGATTCGGGTTTGTTGTTACTGACAGATTAAGCAACAAGCAATGAAATCACAAGAACAAGAGTTGAGGGATTGAGATAAGAGAGGTTTGGGATTTTTGATTTTCCTTCAGAAAAAACCCAAAGACAAAGTACACAGCCATGGTGAACACACACAGTCATGTTGTGTGTCTTTGTCACACCATATGACAAAGACAAAGCTCGGGCTTTCTACCTTCAGGGGCTTCGCTCTCTGTTTTGTCTCTGTCTCCTCTGCATATTTGTCACTTCCAGAAAACGGCCTCTTTATTTGTGTAGCCAGTTCAGTGTCATCTGTGGTGTTCTGATAACCTGCTCAGACTGCACCCATGTATCCTGTTGGACTATGACAAATAATTTTAGCTCGTGAAGATTCTAGTTAGACGGGTCATTTTATTATGCTATCATTAATATACAATGGTTGATGGCTCGGATATTCCTTCGACCGTCAGTTTTGATGGATTCGATGGAAAAGTGTTTTTATGTAGTTATTGTTGCTCTTGAGCTGCCCAACTTTTATGTTTGCTCTTGAGCAGCCAGATGCATAGCGCATGATGTTCAGAGGCAATACTTTCTATCATTTTTTGTTCATATCCACAAGTTCTGATTCCAAATAAAAGTACACTTATTTAGCAAATGTCATTTCTACTGTGTTACTCTGAATATTAATTTATGATTAACTGATGCATTGGAAAGTTTTTCAAGGTGGCTCTTTTCAGATTTTTTAATTATCTATGTGTTTATTTGCTTTATTCAACTTGCTCATTACTAATAGTACAGTGAGTTTCAGTGTTATGCAAGCACAAGGTTTTGCCCTGTACCTTAGCTAGTTTTGTTTTTGGCAACTGTAATTTCTGTTAAAATCACTGGGTAACATTCCTGAAGGTAAGATTTTTCACTTTTAGTAAAAATGTACTTCAGTCTTTCACTGTTTTACTTCTATACATTTTCTGCCTCGTCTTATAATTTAATTTTGTAATTTTTTTTTGGTTCTCACAATGTGTCTGCCCAAAAAAAAGCTTAGGAGATGTACTGTGTTGCATCCAAACAGGTTGAATTAGGCAGGTTAATTAACTTTTTTAGAAAAAAGATGCCATTATTTTACATTTGAAAAGCAAACTTCAAATGCCTTTAGGATCCTTGGGCCGAATATCTACTGAATACAGCAACAAGTTGAGGCACTTTAACAGCTTATATTAGTAAAATTAGACGCTGCTGCATAGAGGGCTGAAAAACAAACTGTAAACTGAGAAACTTTTAGGGCAAATTTTATAATTTTCCTTAAATGTGAAGGTAAATGTGACTGCTGTGGGGCCCTTTTAGGATGAGAGACGTACTTTTATCTTTGTTTGTGGGAAATTGTTATTGACAGTGAATGCGTCTCCCCTCACTTTAAACTTAACTGTAAAAACTGTTTTGTCACTCAGTACTTTTAGCCCCCAATCCTGGTGTTGCAAGCAATTAGAGTTTATGATAGCAGATAAGAAAAAGGACCTGCTACATTCTGTCAGTCCTAAGTTTTCACTCAAACTGTTGTACAGCTAAGTATAGCTGAAATAGCAGCACAAATGTTCTCTTTAATTACTGTGAGTGACAATTTTGTCAGCTGATGTGCTTAAACAGGATCAGGATTTTATCAAAGAGGAACACCAGCCTTGTAGCGCTGTAATTAAAACCGCAGTCTTATCCGGGCTCTTTTCACTCCAAATTTCAGTCTCATTTTTCTTTTTGACAACTAAAGCTGGGCATATTTTGATTGAGAGCAGCGTCACCAAGAATCCAACCAACTTAAAATGCAGTTTATGTAAAAACGGAACAAGACTCGATGGATGTAAATAGGATGACAAAGGCCAACTTACAAAATAATTAATTGACACACTACTTATGTAATTTATGAAATTAAATATGTTGGTAATGGCAATTTCAAGAGGTCTTCTGTAAGGATAATTTGAGGCATCCTTCTCTGCTCCAGTTGTTCTGGAGTTTCTTTCCATGTTTTTTCATCTTCATTTCCTTCTCAAATTTTTGGAAGTTTTGCTTTCATGTTCAAGTAATTTCTCATTTGGAAGAATCCTAACATTTTGATATGTAACATTAGGTAATGTCGTTTAAATTTTAAAATGATTGGGTTCTTCCTTTTCGTCTTTTGCAAAGATGTTTTTCTGTCTAGTCATGGCTTTGCATTCTTCACACTTCTTATTTGTTCCAGCAAATAATCAGCTTAGCTGTGCTCACGAACTGTGCCATGTCTGGCAGTCGTATTTGCAGTGACCCAAATAATTCCTAGCAGGCAACATGGTAAATTTGTTGAACAAATACACACTTGACAGCTTGCCAGCATTGTGTGAGTTTTGATGACCCCTTACCAAATGTGGGAGAGGTAGATGGGAAACATGTTCAATATTCTTTTTTTTTTTTAATAACAGTAGCTCATCACATTGTCCCTTTCATGAATCTTTTTTGCTCCTACAAAACCTTTTGCTTTTCCACAAGAATGTTAGACAGATAAAAGAATATCCAGATCTTCTGTGTGTTTTTATTATTGCATAGTTGGGATTTATTTATTCCTTTGCTGACCAGTATTGAGGCGATTTACCAGGCTGTCAGGACTTGTAAATCGTCCTGACGATTTCTATTTCGTGATGCAGTTCTGCACACTGGTGGCAGTCTGCATTTAATTTAGAACGGATCTGAAAGAAAACAATCAAAATGGTGGTAAAAAGTCAGTGATAAAATTTGTTTTAAAAGCTGAATAATTTGTGTTCTTCCAAATATGCTGAAGTGAGAAATGTTGTGGCCCTGTATGACAAAAATTACTTCTTTAAAAATATGTTTTGTTATATTAAGCATTTATCATTTAATAGCCTATGTTAAATTATATTTCTTTTGACTTTTAGCTTTTTCAGAGACTCATGATATTCTGAGATGTATGATATTGACTTCAGATATGTTTTTACATTTTAAATAAGTCTTATAGTTTAATTCTGAAATTGAGATTATATTGTTTTTGATTTTGATGGAAACCACACCATTCTCAGTTTAATTAGACATGCTCTTTCTTCAAATCAGCTCATAATTGAATTATTGGTATCATTATTATAATTATTGGCTTTGTTGGACGAAAAACCTCAATAATAACCAGGGGCTCTGGCACTCTCCAGAACCAATAAAACAAAACAAGAAAAAAGAGAAATGAATAATATCTTGACGCTTTATGTTGTCAGGATGAACTCTCTAACCTCCAAATTATAGCAGCAAATTAAAAAGTTGTTTTTGAGGTTTTGCCTGTAGCATAATCACCATATTGGAGTGAAAACAGAAGTTACAGATTCTCTTATTGATCCAGAATTCACTTATAATATGAGTTTTGTCTGTTGCCAAGGAAACTCTGCATGCTTCTGACAACATCTCTGATATAAGCAACTCTGAAGGTTCAATAACAGTGCAGTCAGTCATGTGGTCAGACTGAAGAAGCTCACAGGCTTGTTGTGATGCTGTGTTTCCCAGTAATCACTTTTCCATATGGTTAGCAGATTGAAATAGCTTTAGTGGTGAAATGATTAATTGGCAGGAATCAGTCTGTCAATTAATTTAGCAATCGATTAATCATTAACTCGTGTACACAAACTCAAAAGCAGGACATTTGATGAAAGAACAACAGAGTCAGAGCAGTAATTGAGCCAAAATGTTACAACAAATGTACAATTTTGCATTAAGATGAAAAAAAAAAGACATTTGTAAATATGTTTACCCAGACTCCCTGGCATAGTTTTAGCTTCACCTGGAATACATTTTGTAGGAAAATAAATCTCCTAGTAAGCAACTTTTGCTATCCAGTTATTAATCAATTAATCCTAAAAACAATCAATGAATTCGGCCTTCATTGTGTTGATGTTAGGTCCAAAGGAAAGGCCTGAGCTTTTTACGTGTTGATAGTAGCATTTATTTATATATAATGTATATACAATATCTATATAATGTATACGCTAAAGGAATGCTAGTGCATTTTGGGCAATAAGATGTTTCTTTTTCTGATTTTAGAAAAGGAATTAAACTGTTTGTTTATTTGAATATTTAATTGTATGTCTAATATTCCATTTAAAAAAAGCTTAAGTGGTTAAATGAAAAATCTGCAGCATGCGGCACTTTTTTATCTGATTAACCCTTGATTACTAAAATAAGCTTTAGTTTCACTCTAGGTAACTTGTCCCACATACTCCCTCTTGAAGACAAATCATCTCGGTCTCATATAATAGCCACATTTTGAGCAACAAGGTTTAAAGAAGAAAACAAACATACATCATTAATTAACTGAGTTCAGTTTCTTAGCCTCTATGTTTCTCTGTGTGTGTTTGTGTGTGTGTGTGTTTGTGTGCTTGCTTGCACCTTTTGGAGCCTGTGAAGATCTGACTCATGTCTTTAAACATCTCAGGCCTCAGACTGACAGAGCATAACGATAAGAGAGGTGATCCATCACTGCTGAAAACTGGCCTCTGATAGAATCTGTGACGCATCATGCTTAGTCATGTTCACTGTCAACAAATACAAATGACTGGACCTTTACCCTCTGCTTTGTGAATATGATAGTGGATGATTTAGAGCTATCAATTTCCACACTAGACTTCATTTTGAAAACAGACCTTTTGTTTTTGTGTTTTTTACACAAAATCAATGTCACATATTCTGTGAAAAAAGAATTGTTATACCTTACCCTGCCTTCCTGTTCAGGGTGTTCATTCATGCTCTGCTGTTGCTGCTCTGATTCCCCAGCCACCCAGTGCTTAATAGAGGCTCTGTGGTTATTACATGGGCCAGATTTAGTGCACATTGGGGACAAGTGTTGTGGATGGGTCAGGCTAGTGATGCTCAGTAGCTCTGGCGGGGGAGAGGCTGTGAGTATAGGGGCATGAGCCTTCTGGGGACCGCCAGATGCATTCTTGCATAGCAGGAGTAGATGTCAGTGTGCGCTGCTGTCCTCGCTGCTATTCATTGCTGGCTCAGCAGTCCGTGTAAACCGAAGCCCCACTCTTTTTCTCCACACTCTCCAAGGTGTCCACCTTTCACTGTTCTGTGTGTTCTTCGTCCCCCTTTCTCCGTTTCGTTTAATTCATTTGCAGGACTTTTCAGTGCCTTTATTACCCCCATGTACATCTCCCTCTTTGATATCCCCTGCGCCCTGCTTCTGAGTTTGTCCGAGTCCACTCTCCACACAGACAGAACCTTGAGTTGGGCGGTAATGCTCCCTGTTCCCTAAAATTGGAGCGCGGGGTATGTTGCGGCATTAGCGCTTAACAGGCCGTGAAATAGCAGCCTGCCTTCCCGACGTCTCCCCCATCACTCCAGGTGAGTTGGCCAGACGGCTGGATAAATGAGCAAGCAGAACCCACATCAACCAGCATGCATTTGGGGAACCAGGGAAGAAACGTCCATCAGTGGTTATCTCACCACCCTGCTTCTGATGTTCAAGTTGTTCACCAGTTCCTGGCAAAGGTCCAACTTACAGAGTTGTCAGTCCAGTGTGGGTCCTGTTATCACTTTGTGTTATTAATTGATCGTTGTCCCTTAGAGTGACATCACACCTACAGTGCCTTTGAAAAGTACTTTTCACGTTTTTCCAGAGTTTTTTTTTTTTTCAGACATTCCATCAGTATATTTCATTTGGATTTTAAGTTAATTCAAAATCTTTCATGCATATAAATCTGCTTCTTAAATTGTATTGAGTGGTTTAGACTTTACCCCATTGAATTTTCACATGACATTCAAAGACTAAAATATTTGAACATTCTTCCACAAATATCTCCTGCTCAGTTTGATTGAACAAAATGTGAGCAGTAATTTTAAAACTTGTAAAGCATTTTTATTTCAATTGACAGAGTCGTTCTAATACATAAATATATTTTAATCTAAATCACGTCAGTGTAACTGAGTCATTTTAAACTGCTGTGTTTGTGAACGGTAAACCTTCATCCCCGCCTTAAGCCTTTTGCAGACTCCTGCAGGTTTGATTGTCTAGTAATTGGTTTAATTCATTACCTCATCAATTATTACTCAAAACCATAACACAACATTATTCCGACACCACCATGTGTTGAGTATTGGTTTAAAGCAAACTGCATTTTCTTCCAGGTGTTTGCTTTGTCTCAAACATGGTTGGTGGGAAACTTCAAACAGGACTTTTTGTATCTTTTCTTTAATAGATCTTCCTTACACAAGAGTGCCATACTCTTTTATTTATGGATGATTAATTGATAATATCTCATGTTCTCCATGAGATATGAAAAGCTTGAGATACTACTTTAAATCTATCTGCTGACTTCATAGGTCTTGATTATTTCTCTTTGTTCACTAATGCTTTGTAACAAACGTCTGGGTCCTTCACAGAATAACTATTTTCACTGGCATTACCAATACTCAGGACTCTAATTAGGCAACTTGTGAAGGCAATTGGTTGACTGGAATTTTATTTAGGGGCATCAGGTTAAAGAAGATTCAAAACAAATATATTTTATTTGGTAAAACCTCATAAAATTTTCTTCCACTTCACAATTATCTCATTTTTCTGTTGGTCTCTCATTTAGACATTTGTTCTTGAAATATGAAAAACACTGAAGTCCAGGAATTCATCTTCAAGGCACTGCAAATTCAAGTTGTTCAGTGTTGTGCAGAGTTTTAAATGACCCCCATTTCATCACAGCTTCCTCTAATCTTTTAAAGAGATCATGATTGTGGGAGTTTCAAAGATGTCAAAGTTTTCATTTTAACTTCGACATTTTCCTTTCCATTCCGTTTTAATTGAGCCCTTTTGCTTGACCTTGACCACATATCTTCCAGGTGTTCTTAAAAAGAGTGAATAAGTAAATAATAAAACAAGAATGATTAGTTTGAAAACAAAAATATCTACTGAATTTGGAGAGTATCTTTAAAAAATTATATTCACAGACCTAGGAGATGCATCAGCCTTTAGTTGATCATGTAGTGTAAGATTTCTGATAAAGCAGTTTTTAGGAACCCCCTTGTTGGAGCGAACAGAATAGTTTTCATTTGTCTGTGTCAGTCTATCTTTGGTATTTATTCACAAATTCCAAAAGTAAAGAACTTTTGTCTCTTTTTCCAGTGAGAAAGTGCCTAAAGGCCTAATCTGAAATTTCTTTTTTCTTATTGTATTGTCGACAAAGCACTTGTTCATCTCTCGAATTAAGGAGACTTTTCATGCATCCCTGTAGGATTTAAGTCTTTATTAAATGTCTGAGAAAGCATTTAAGACTCCCCCAAATAATCTGAAGTTCAGGAAGCCTATTTCTCAAAATCACTCTAAAAGATTGCCAAAAGTTTGGCTCAAAGGAGATGGATACAAAAAAAAGTAAGAAGACTCATAATGCCAGAATATTTTAGCATGTTACCCTAATACTCTCTGTATTTATACTATTGTATTTGTCCTCTCCTACAGATCTATACTCTGCCTCTTGTTAAGCTTCCACCCGTACTTAGCTGATTATCTGTTAATGTACACTCAACCACCATCTCCTCCAATCCTCCACCCCTTCCATCCTTTCTCCCCATTATTTCGAAGGTTTAATAAACTTCCTCAAACACGGATCGATTTTCTCTTAAGTGAAGGTGGCAGTGCCTCTGACTTATTTCATTACCACAGGCTAATTATACCGATAGAAATGAGCTTCTCTTCTTAAGGTGTGCTGTGTTGCTCTGTGCCTCCATGCTCCTCAGATCTTAACGCCAGTACAGTGCTTTGCCAATTCCCTAACTCCCCTTCCTGCCTCTGCTTCACCCTGCTATCCTTTCACCCAAGTCCTCGCTCCCCCTCCGCCACGTAAATAATCAGCTGGTGCATCCTTAGGCCCGATAACTTGTCATTTTATGTTGGATCCACCCTAATGTGTGATTTCAACTGTGCAACTGTGCAATGAAGGAAGCTAATGGAGCATGCTGGTGGCTCAATCGGCTCTGTTCATTGATAATAATGAAGACAAATGTCAAAACATTAGTTGCTAATGTTATAATGGAGTGGATGCTATTGGATGCTCCACCGCATTGGCTTTCAATATCACATGACCTTCAACTCTTTGTTCCTTTGTGTTTAAGCCGTCCGGCCTTTTGTTTTGCAGCAAATCAAACACTTACAGATCTTTCCTATTTAGGGAAACATGTTGGTCTAAATTCAAAGGAATGACTTGATCAGTTTTGTCTGCCAGCTTAAAGTTTTGGTGGGGAAATATAACATTTTTGCAATTTCAAACCCACATGGGTGACTGGTGTCTGTAACTTATAATTAAACTGGACGCGCATGTGTGAAATAGATTTGCCCTGGGTGCATGTATGTGCATTCAGTTAGTAGCTCTGTTATAGAGATGCAGTGGCTGATAAAACCAGATTGTGAGTATATGTGAGAGTTATGCCACTACACATACCCGAGTTTCTGTAAGTGCGGTGACACCTTCTGCCCCGGATCCAAGTGAGCTGTGAAATTAAGATCAAATCACTAATACAGGCAATGATCAAAGCAACAAAACTTCAGATTCTACATTTTTATTCAGCCTTACATGCTGTCTGCTGGAGCGCAGGCGGCTGAATGCCTGCAAAGATGGCAAATTGGTTCCTGTTCCATCATTTCATCTCCTCTCTAAGAGCCTTTTTTCATTCTCTTTTCTGGAAATGTGCAACTTTTGAATTGTGGAAGAAGTAAAGCCAACCTGGAGGTGGTATTATAAACACAGATACCAATGATTATAACCCTAACCTTAAGCTCTCAAAATTCAGGGGTTGCTAGTCAGTGATATTTTTTTGTACAGTTAACATGAAGCAAACAACCACCAATAACTCCCTCTGAGGTTTGCAGAGTGGTTAAAAAAAAAATCAAAAATGTTCGGTTAGGCTGAGTTATGTGTAAAAATCTTTTCTGTTGATGAGAATGGACACAATTCAGCTTAAATAACATGAAAACATAAACTAATCTATCCGTGTTTTGACAGCCTCGGTTACTGGTGCTGTAACGTGTAGTTGAGGGATATTTTTGCCCCCTTGGTACTATCTAAGCTATGTTTAGATGCCACAAGCCAACAAATCCCTCTTGGGATGTAGCATAGGGAGGGATTTACATCAGGGATGTTCAGCTGACAAATCTGCAGCAACTTTGTGAAGCTGTCACATCAACATGGACCAAAATATAAGAAACATTTCAGACACCTTGTTGAATGTGACCAAGGTAAAAATGGGGTTCTACTTGATACCAGTACTTAATGAAGTGGCTGCTTAATGTAAATGAGAAGATTAGCAGGTGAATTTCTGTTATTTTGGGATATTTATTAGGATAATTTAAATCTAAGTTTCTGCACATTCCACTTATTGTGTTTCTTTTTCCTGGAAACTTGATGAAAGCAGTGATCTTGCCCTTCCTGGTCTTAATGAGGGCTGTTATGTAGTTATTAGCAACTGAACTAAAGCCGTCCCACATGAACAGCTTGCTTTCATCCTCAGGAGCGTCCACTTTACTTGTGCTTTTTCTTTAAGCCCATAGTAATTAGTTTTTGTCTCTTACATCTTGCAATTGCCAGATCACTCAGCAGCAGTTAAACCCTTGGTTTGCCTTTTATACTGACCTGGCTATCACCCTTTCAAGCCAGCAGCCAACTTTGAGAGGCTAATTTTAGAATGGTTGCTGTAGAGACAGAGTATGAAGCATATAGAGCCTGTCAAGAAACTGTGCATTAAAGTCAACTGAGGTAATTTAATTTACCACTTGTTGCCTCATGGAATGTTGTCATGCTGAGGCATTTCTCTAGGGGTCCGTGTGTACCGTGAAGGGGAGGGATATGATGTCCTCTAGGAAACGGACAGGAAGATATTTTAATTTGTTCCAGAACTTGAGGACTTCGCCTCTCATTTATAAGCTGTGCTTAATTGAGGTATTCTATAGCGGCGTCTAAGCGAGCATCCCTTCTGGGTGTATAGAAATATTGAAGTTTAAAAGAATAATGGGTCACAGGATGACATATAATGACTCGAAGAAACAGCGATTCTTCACATCATCTTTAAGGTTTTGTGCACCGAATCAACAAAGTTTAATATATGAAACCCCTCTGGGAATATCAAAGCAGAGCTAAAGCCCGATACGCAAAAGTCAGGGCAAGGGCTTTGTAGAAAAAGTGAACAAAACAAAACTCTTGTGGGCTGCAAGCAGACTTTTTGTGACTCCATGGTTTGCTCCTGAGTGCGAATTCTGCTTTTGTTTGGTCTCATTAGCTAAACACAAACCCATAGGCAAAACGGGGCCTGATTTTTATGTTAATGAGCACCTTTCACCAAGTCTTTTGCCATTCACAGAGCGAAGCCAGTGTTCTCCTCAGATATTTATATTCCACTAGAAATAGCCGTGCCAAATCTGACAGCATTCAGTGTTATGCACCGAAAGCCCACTCTGGTGTAGTCTTCAGCTCATTCCTGGGCGCTGTTAATCCACATGAATTTGGAGGTAAGAGTTCAAAGAAAGTCAGGTCGGTTCAGCATCGCTCAAGCTCTCACCCCTCTTACAGTTCTTTGTAAAATGTGTGTTTAATGATCTAAAGCCAGCTTTTGGCTGCTGCATACATTTCTGGGGTTTCCCGCCTAGGGGCCAGTTCCATGGGGTCAGCGGATATCTGACTCCCGGCAGAAATCAAAGCAAGGCTTACAAAATTGCATAAAATGGCTCATGCTTACATCTTCTGGCCACATCTTCACTAAAACTTCGTCTGTTTTTATCTGGCTTCTTTATCTTTTTTTTTTTCTTAATGCATTTCTTACCTCTCTCTGATTTTGTTTTTTTTTTTCTATATTTCCTTTGAAGCAGCAGTGCCTCCTGAAAGTTTTGTAAGGGGTCACCAGAGAGGAGAAACTTATAATTTTCAACCCAAAGCCATAATAGAATTTTCTGAATGTTGTCTAGGCAAGACGGGTTTTATTTATGTATATTACCATTCATACACAAGGCAATCCAAAATGCTCTACAGGACATCAAAGCAAAGACAGACAGAAAATAACCAAGAATTGAATGAAATGAGCAGACAAAAGAAACAGTTAAATGGTTAGATTCTTTGATCAAAAGCTGTTTTTACTCAAATATTTTCAGTCCTGATTTAAAGGAACCGACAGTTTCTGCACATTTCAGGCATTCAGGGAGTTTGTTCCAGAGCACAGGAGCATAAAAACTAAATGTTGTCTCACCTTGAGCAGTTCCTACCTTGGTATCCATGAGCAAGAGGTCCGTATGGCTCGTACTTGACAAGCTAAATTTATTTCGGACCAAGGTCATTTCGTGTTTTATAGATCTGGAGCAGAATTTTTATATCAATTCTTTGGCAAACAGGAAGCTAGTTCAGTGATTTAGTAACTTCAAGATGTCGCTATGGCAAGAAGTACAATTTAGATTGATAACAATTATGCTCATTATTTTTTACTAGTGTTTGAGTTCTGTATCCTGTATACGTATGAACAAGATTTGGTTGAAAATGTATAAGACCTTTCACCCACCTGACATCAGTGAAAGTTTATACTGTATTTCTAGGGCATCTTTAGCATAATTTGAGACTTTTTTTATTTCAAAAACCTTTATTTTTCTTTATTTTGATCTTTATTTTGAAAGTACTTTTATTCAGGGTGGAGAAAGTGTCAGAAAGCCAATGAAAAAAATTATTTTGTGCCTGTTGCCTAATTTCTCAAGACCAAAACCTTAGGTCATGGTCTCGTTGAAAGATAAGGTGCTGACCAAGTTCTCAGTGTTCTGCCAGTTCCACGAGATTTGTATTCACATTATCTTTCACAATATATTTCACAGAGTTCATTCTTCCACCCACTTCAACAAAATTTTCAAGGCTTTTGAGAGAGAATCAGATCTTCTATCGTAGTTAGCAGAAGATATGTGTGGCTTTTAGGGTTAGACTTTTAACCTCCTTTATCTCCCTCCTAATTGTGTATGGTTCCAGGATAATGATGAGGTTTCTATAAACTTTTCTGTCATGGTTCTAATTGTTTTAAACTTCTTTTATTAGAGCGCTGATGTCAAAAACTATTTTTTCAAAATGAACATCAGTTTATTTATAAAGGACTTTTAAGGACGATAGGGGTTGCACCAAAGTGCTTTACAACAATAACAACCAAACAAGAAGTTATAATTATGTTTTAAAATTAATATATGAATTTCATGTTGCTGTCTTTGCTAAGCAAATGGATTTCTGTGACCTCATATTTTAATTCCAGGAAATCATATAATACTAACCAGCAAATAATGAAAATCAACTATAAATTAAAAATGTGCTTTATTGCAAAACCAGTATTTTTACATGGCTTCTCTTATCTATTTAATAAGGTTTGTCTAAGCTCTTCTGTCTGATACTCATGCATGATAGACATCTTAAGTATTTTTTCATACTTTTACCAGGAGTCCTAATACATTTGAAGTGAGTTATATTTGTAATGAGGTGCATTTACTGCACAGCCTTGGAAAAACTTTTTTCTCTTCTTTTCATCGTTGATTCTTTAGACATATTTCTGATTTGGAGTGGAAGATGGGAGCAAAGGAGGCATGGATTTTTAAGTGTAGAGTCAAGAGATAATATTGCCCTTTTATTCTAAACGCCTGTGCAGTCTTGTTTTTCCAAAACAGCTTTTCTGCTTCATTGGCAAAAAGAAAAAAAAAAAGTACATATATATATTTCTCTGACGTTTGCAGTGAGATCAATTTGCTACACAGAAGCATCTCTCACATCAGCTACATATATATTTCTTTATTATAAGCTGTTTTTTTTTTTTCTGCTGGCTACTGCATTTCAGCCCATGCAATATTAACCAGAAAAACAGTAGTTTAGATGTAATTTGCTGCCGTGTTGCATTTAATGACGACAAAATCAAAATGTACCCAAAGCTCAAACATCCACTCTTCAAAGTAGGTATAATGAGTTGAACTGCAAAGTTCAAAGAGAATGGGGAAGTGTTTGTATAGATTTATGCAGTCTGAGCAACTCTGCTTTCCTCATAGTGATATTGCAAGGTTTGATATTTACAAAAAAGGGTGGCGAAGACGAGTTTAACACAGGAAACAGGTTTAAACTCCTGTGCTTCAGGCTACAGCGAAAATACTTAAACAGATAGTAAACAAAGACAGCACTTTATTAGTGTGCTCTAGTTGCATTGATCATAGTACAGGGTCCTTCACCGTCTTTAACGCTGTTTTTACAGCGAAGAGCAGGATATTTTTGTGTTTTTATAATAGATGTCCCCTTTTTGTCTTGCATTTAACATGTTCTGCTGATGTTAATCAATGGATGTGTTTAACCTTTGTTGTTTTTGTTGTTGAAATGGAAGGCACCAGGAGACCTTCTGTTGCACATTTAATTGTGAAGAGAAAACAAGTCATTCGTGTAAGCCCAAGGGGTTTGCTAAGATAGCTCAGTGCTACATGTTGACACAGGTCCCCTGTCACTGCATAACGATGTAGCCATGTAGAAACGTAACAAACGCGTGCGCTTTCTCTTCCTCTCTGACACACTTACGACTAAACTGGTAAAAAGTGCCATTATATAAAGTCATGCTGCACCTGTGAATGAATTATCACAGTAAATATACATATAAGTAGATTTAGTCAAAACACATTTTTGAAATACAAGCAGTTATTACTGGAAATTTACTTTTGAGGACACCAAAATCATCTGCTATGTAATAGATGAAAATGAGAAGATAAAATAAATAAATGAAAAGCCTGGAGAAGGTAGAAAATAGAGGACTGATGAAAAAGAAAGAAGAGAGCAAGACAGGCTTAGAAGGTGGATGGATGGTGAGGGAGGCGGGAGGGCGAAGAGGGAGAGGAGAGTGCTGAGCGGAGAGAAGAGAGAAAGCCGGAATGAACGATATATAGCCCCTGGCAAACAGAAAACAATTGTTACACTGCCTCCCATAACCCACTTCAACCTTAAACAGCAGATTTTTTTCACTCAATTAATTTCTACACATTGGAGCAGGGGCCTTGGCTGAAGCTAGGCTTTTATGTGCTTCTGCTGCTGCAAGGCCTAAACATATCTCTGTTTCTCTCTCGCTTGCTCTCTTTTTCTCTGTTTTGTTTTTGCTTTTTTATATTTATTTTAAAAAGAAGAATCCATGTTCAACACTGCAACAATTGGCACACTTTGGAAGATGAAAAAAACTATATATATTAATAAAATACTACATCACCTACATAAAAATTTAAATCTTTTGTAGCACAATTGTGATTTAATTTGGCATTAGCAAAAGTGGCCACATGGGAAATGCATTCATGTACTTAACTGAATATGTGGCTTTCCACATTTTTAAGAAACTTTTTTTAATGCAAGAGTAGATATCTTATTGTTTACAACTTGCAAAATAGAAAGTTGTAAACAATACTTACGTTCATTTGTAGTTTTGAAATTAAGAAATATTTTAGAAAACATGTAAAAGATGCAAAACAAACACCCACATCAGCTCTAAACCTCTTGGTTTTTAGTCTAGATTTAAATGCACTCTGTTTCAGCTGCTTTACAGTTTTCTGGAAGTTTATTCCAGATTTTTGGCACATAGGAGCTGAAAGCTGTTTCTTCACTTTTGGCTCTGGTGCGCCTGAGGAGTGAAACAAGAAATTCAGCTATCAATTTATAATATAATGTCCAGCAGAAGGGATTGCAAAGCCTTCAGTTTGCATTTTAGTTAATAAAGTGAAAGTTTAAATGTAGACTTATTCATTGACGAGGAGACAGAAAATGTCTGTGAACAGCAGTTCAAGAGCAGCTAATTAACCAGCACCCCACGAATGGATTTAAACTTGGCTTGTTTAGCTTGTAATTATTATTCAAGATAATATATTTTTGTGCATCATAACATTTCCAAAATATTATAAATATTGCACTTTGTTTATTGTAACTAACTGTTTAACATAATACAATGTTAAACATTGTCAGGACACTCTTGTAAAATAGATCTTTTAACTCAGGGAGTTTTTTTTTTTCTAATTAATTAAAAGTTAAATAATAACTGAATAGAATTGCCTACTTAATGTCAGGAAGCTATAAGGTAGTATGTAAGTCTCAATACAAAATCTGCCTAAATTTCACTAGAAAACATCGCACTGAGGCCAGTCTATGTCAAACTCTACAGTCCTTCTGTGCCCTCACCAATGTGTTGTTAGGCCATAAAAGTGACTGCAAGTTAATGTTTAACATGGTGGATCAAAGGGAAGTGGAAATACGGATGTGAAATCAGAAGCTCTCATTCATTTCACTGAAAACTTCAGAAAAAATGAGTTTCAGCTTGAGCTAATTATTGTTGCTAAACATGCAGGAGATGCATTTTTAGAGAATTATTATTGATTTTATGAGATCTGTGGACGTTGTCAGACCTTCTGTACTGACACAGAAAGAGCATAAGCCGTAAGAAAGCAATTTCTCACCTGAGACACTTCTTGTTCACAAAGAGCAGCTGCGGTAGCCTCTATGGTCTCACTGTTTAAGCATCGCTTGAGCTATCAGTTGTAACTCTGGGATGAACTGTCTTGTGTAGTCCTCTGTCAAGTTTGAGTTGTGCCTTCCCTTACATCAAAGAGTCTAAATGTCTCAAAGTCTTGGAGGGAAGAGTAAGAGAGAGATTGAGAAGACATATGTCTTCAGTTGTTTCTTACATACACAATATTTGCAGGAAACTCCTTTTTAAGGGGCCACTCATGCATAAAACATATTTGATAATCCATTAAGGTGTTCCACCATCCAAATATAGTGAGGTCTTAACAGACGGGGTCGTTTGGACACTACAAGCTTTTAAACTTGTGCGCGGTCCAGCAGGGTCGCATTAATCCTGCATGTGCTTTTGCTAGTTTTTTTTTTTTTGGGGGGTCTATGACAGGGTTAAAGAAGAGCAATGAATAAAATGTTTTCCACCAGAAGTGTTTTCAAATTATTATATTAATGTGGTATGTAGTTTGAGAGACAATAGAAAGCCAAATTAAGATTTATATACGCGTTTTACACTTTTGAACTTTATAAAACATATTCAGAGAGTTAATAAAAACAAAAATAAAAACAAAACCGAACTGAACTTTCAAGAGCAAACCAGGCCATGGTGGCCTTATATATGGACAGCAGGTTGACTTGCCTGAGGGCAGAGAGTGGGAGAGCAGGCAGAGACAGATGGACACATAGATACGAAAGAGCATGACTGAGCTGTGTCTGTGTGTGGTGAGTGAAGACCGGTCGGAACAACATGAATCATGGCTCCAGTTGAGAGAGGAGCAGATCCGATCGATAACTGCCCAGAGGAGAGAGAGGAGTGAGGGAGAGAGGAAGAGGATGAAGGGGGGACACTGAGGGTGTTCATCACTGGACCACCCTGACTCCCAGCATGCTCACCTTATTCTGGCTCTAGTTATAAGGAGGCTGTAGGTCATTTTTCGGAGCGAAAACGAAGGTAGACACAGATAAAGTCCTTTAAGTGTGAGAAGTCTTTGCTCCTCGATGCATTACTACTGTCTTAAGCTACAGTAAATATCATCTTTTTAATTAAAGATGATATACATGATGATGAAGAAAAAGCAAGAGGGTTTTTCTTTCAGAGAAAGAGGTAAAGATAATCAACAGTGGTCATTACTTTTGAAATGGCCAGTGTCCCAAGGGAATATGAACAGGTGTGTGTGCTAAACATAGCTATAGAGGTAGTGACCAGCATTAAGCGTCCCTGCCTGGATTTTAAGCGTTTTGGCATTTTATTCACGAGTTCTATGCACCATTGTACTGTTGACCAGGCAAGCAATTTTTCCTCATCCCTCCTTTTTTATATAATTTGGTCGATAAAGGTGAAGGGCATTTCATTGCTATTTCTCGCTCCCAGACTCCCTCCCCCTTGCACTCTCTCCTTTGTCTCAGAGTGAAAATCCAGAGATAAAGCTTTGGCAGTGCTCCATGTTTAATGGAGCCTAATCCCACAGATTTAAGATGCAGAGCTGTGAAGTTATTCCCTCATGCCCATCTTCACTAACACATGACAGTCATGTGACCACCTACTTCTGTCACATAAGACAAAAGCTATTCGTAGTCAGTTGAACCAAAAAAAAAGGGAAGAAAAAGAGCCACATTTTATTTTGCTTCCATCTTTGACGTGTACTTTTGAATCACACAGTGCTCTCTACCTGCAGATGTCCCAGGGATTTAGAATTTAATCATAAACATGAAGACAAATATTCCACAGAATTCTCAATTTGAAGAGTCATAACTGAAGGGAAGCAAAATTTCAGCTTCAGCAACACATTGAGATGCCTGGAGAGAGTTAAGATGACTTTACTGGCTTGAGGCTATTTGGAGAAACCATGTTTGGGCAAGCCGTATACCCACCAACAATACTCCTTAAGGGATGAGCTGACACGGAGCAATTTAGTATTCACCCTGCCAGTGAAAAAATATCTTCAGTCCAAGTGCACAAAATACTCGTGGCAGGAAATATGCTAGACCCTCTTCTCCCATCTGACTCATTTTGTTTCAGAGTAGCCACTGTATGCTTCAATTTACCCCAAGATATGCTTGCCAGGCCCACTTGACAAGAGCTTCACTGTCAATGTGTAAAACAGTCCACATGGATGATTGCAGAGCAGCACTGGTTGTTAGCAGCAGTGAGTATTCTTAGAGAGAAAGAGAATGTGCTTGCTACCAACTCTGACTGCTCTTTATGTGCGCTAACAAGGATCTTTAAAGCAAAACAACAGAGTAAGCTGCTCTACTTATTCAATTGGATTCTGCTCTAAAGACGACACGCGCTACGTACAACTCTACTGATTTTCTTGCCAACTCTTATTTAACCTTTATTGTTTTTTCAGATTGTTTTCCTCCTCTGTCTTTTCAAATCTCTGAGTACTTCGACAGCCATTACTTGACATCTGGACCTGCAGACGCCTGGGTTTCAGAAGACTAGACTCCTGTTAACTTTGAAATGAGCTCCTGGCAAATTTGTTGATCTGGAACATACAGGTGTACGTGCCAAAGTAAAAGATTTTATTGTTGAAGATACAAATATTTATGTCCATCAATCAGAAAAAGGTTTTATGTCCTTTAGCAAACAAAAAAAGATCATCGTTATGCTACATGACTACGCAAAGCAGAAAGAGGTTAAAACAGCTGCAAATTTTCCCACGACTGTAGATCCCAACAAGTTAGCCCCAGTATCAGATCATGCACTAAACAATGAAATTACATAACAATTGCAAGTGTTATATTTCAGATTTGACATAATTAGAAATTATATTTATGACATTGCAGTTAAAAAAGACCAAACAAGTATTGTTTGTAAACAACATTTTCTCAGATAGCCAGTTTGCAGCCGACTACTTTCAAAAGTGTGCTATTACTAACAGTTGTTTTAAAATACTGTTCATAAGAGAGATGGGTAGTGGTCCGTTAGTTTCCACACTCTGACTCCGTTTTAAAAACTGGTAATATTTTTAGACGTCTTGTAAGGTGGAGAAAGGTGTAGTAGCCTTTCTTCAGCTGTTTGATCTGCAGTGTGCATCAACAGATAGCTGTTGAACACTTCATGACTGAAGGTTTTAGCAGTTTTGTAACGATAACCTTTAAAAATCTTGGTGTACATTAACACTGGTAACAAGTCCATGTACGATAGCTTGCTTGGAAAGGTTGCTCAAATGTTTCTCTGCACCCAGAACGTATGCCTGGGTGAAATGTGAAACGATATGTCCAACAGCTAAAGCTTGGCAGGAATGGGTCGTATAAAAAGACAATGATCCTAAACATAGCAGCGAATCTACAAAGTTCAGACTTCAGTCTGACTGAAATATTTAAGATGTCAACAAAGCTGGGAATACATTAATACAAAGAAAACTCAGTGAATTGAAGCATTGAATAAAAATTCCTTTATAAGAAGGTGATTATGCAAATTAAACTCCAAAATTAGAACAAAAAATATAATTCTTTGCTTCTAAATTTGATCCTACAAGATGCAAAATTATGATGTATGCTTTGTTTTTCAAAAACCCTTATTCATTATAGTTGAAACTCTTTTTTTTCTACGGTCTGAGACACATGAAAAGCTAACTTACTTTGAAATTCTGCGTAGACACAAACATCAGAATGTCAGTGTCCTGAGTCAGAAACTGACTCTTCAAACCTGTGTTCTTGGATGTTAATTTGGCACAAATATACGTTATCGGCATGGAAAACCATGCGTCGTCCTTTGTAGGTGCATTGCTTCTGGCACTGTCATTTCAAGGTCTCAATCTCTTTCTATTCTGGGCCCCGAAACACAGCCGGCCTCGCCAATACACCTCTGCCAAAGTTCTCTTCATCTCTTTGACGCCACTCTTCTCTCTCCTCCTTTGCATAATTACCCAGGTAATTGTGGAGTAATTGACTGCATCACCTGCTCCTAGAAGGCTCTGGCATTGTTTAATAAACAGCTGGAATATAAGCCACATGTTGTTGGAGAGCAGGAGGGGAAACATGTTGGGGCAGAAGAGTAAAACCAAATCAAGGTGGAACTGAGAAAGTCAGAAAGTTTTGTAATGAAATAGAGACGTGAAACGCATTCACATCCCAACTACCCAAACACAGAAAGACAGATATATATTTTTCTAAGCAGGTCTCAAATTTATTATGCAGGGTAAACATATCGCATATAATAGGAGGTAGGGGAAAAACTAATGTGACCAAGTGATGAATAGATGTAGCAACAAGAAGAGGAGGCGAGTCAGAGAAACTTTGATGCATGAATGAATAAGATTGAGGGTTGGGAGGGTGATGGTGGTAGGTGGGGATGTGGTGCAGTGGGGAAAAGCGAGCCTCTCAGGGCTAATGACATTAAGCAGGTTTGATGAATCGACACCCGCTGAGTGTTATTGACGTCCTCTGAGCCTGCCCAGGCAGAGCCAGCCTCTCAGGTCTGGTATTGGCTACCCCTGCTCTGCAATTAGACTGCCTGATTAGATTCCCTCAGTTGTGCCCTCTCGTGGGGTGACCAGGGTGGCATGATGGATGTGATGGGCAGGATTATCAGAGGGGGGACGTCACCCATGCCCCGCCTGGGGGGCACCAGACAATGGGTTTGACCACTTGTCACAGGGGCATGTAGGCGGAGTGCAGGGGGTGCAGTGCAAGTCTCTTATTGAGGCTGTCAATCATTGCTGCTTACAAGATAGAGGCTGTGTCTCTGCACAGAGATGCACAGGAGTAATTACCATTCCATCTCACTTGGCATCTAGATATATGAGCCTGTTACCAACCACTGACCTCATGAGGCAGCCCCTTACCATCTTTGAAATTGTTTGAAAATACTCAATTTACATCCCATATCCTTCATTTGCAGCGCAATGGGATTGAAAATGTTTGGATGATATGAATTAATAATTTGTTAATTGAAGTAAATGTGGAAGGTAAACATAATGTATCTTTGCAGCACCCTTCACTGTTTACATCTTTTTCAGAATTTAGCTGCAATACATCCTTAACCCTATTCTCCCCAGTTCCTGCCAGTGACAGTTCCATGCATTCATTCATCAACATCTTAGCTCTTATGGTGCAAAAAATGGGGCAAGTCAGGTAAGTGTCCCAATTCAGCAGTTTTGAAAGGCAGTAACTAATGATGTCTCAGGAACGAGGGGCACTGCTGTTTCCCCAAGAACTTTCCTTCCTGTTCCATTGTGTGTTTGTGTGCCTGGATAGTTAGCTAATGGCCTGTCCCTGATGAATTAGGGGGTCTGACACATCGCAAACACATTCTCCCAAGGTCAGAGCAGCCCACGGATTATCATATCCAGGGGCTTTAGCTATCTACCACAGCCTCAAGTTAGCCAGATGACGATGAGTCAAGAATCAGGTAAGATAAGGGAGCTAATGTATGAGGTAGAGTGAGAAAAACATGTAGTGAGCTGCATGTGTCCAAAAACTTTGCTGTGAAGTTAAATACTCAACTCGTACTTTTCTTTTGGCAAAATATTTTTTTTTTTTTTACTGAGAGAGCTCAGTATTGATTTAGAAGCTGTTTTGTGAAAGAGTGAAATAAAAATTATTGGCATTATTGCAGACTATGTTATTGTCATGTTTGTGTTGTTTTATGGGACAGAGGTTTCTGTTAGCTAAAAGAAAAATCGTTCTCTTTCCACATGATGGGGAAGACTGCGGTAAGGTCATCTGTTATATGTCTGAGGGGCTTTGTTATGGCTTGGGTATGTTTGGCTGCAAATGCATTGATACTGAAAAACCGGCAGTTATTGATGAGTTTTCTTCAAAGGGAGAGTGAATGTGGGACTTTATGGACTGTGTTTACATATTCAGCTAAATGCAATAAAATGAATGGAATGCATTTCATCATTCAATGTTACACTGATCCAAAATGGTAAGCTAAAGTAAAAAAAAAAAAGAAAAGAAAGAAGAAAAGACTTTCTTAAAGGAAAGAGTTTCTTGATCAACCATGTTAGCTGTTTCAATCCTGTTCAGCTGAAGTTCACTTTAGGCTGCAGTTCTTGAGCTGGAAATGATTGCTAGAGATCAATGTCTGGTTTAAAAAGTTACAACATACAGAATTTTTACCTACTGATAAAAAAAGTGTGGTTTTATTTGTATTAAACCCCCTTTCTGCAATACACCTGCATTGACCCAAGTATGGTTTTACCATTGGGGGGTTTACAGGTGAGGGTTAGTATATTTATACTTTATAAATTGAAAGTATAAATGCACTGTAAAATTATTATTGCTGATCACCAAACCTGACAGATTTGGCAAATAGACCACTTGCAATAATGGAAGCATCCAAGATTAGTAAACAGGTGGTGCAGAGAAGACAACCAACTAAGGAAGGAGGACACTAGAAGTCCTGTTTTAAAATTTGTGCTGAGTGATCCTAAACATATGGCCAGCTAGAATGATATCTATTAGAGTCCAGTTCACAATAATACCACCACCACCACCTGGATCAAATAGCTCACAACCAGTCCTCTGCAGACCTGACAAGACTGCTAATAAGGGAATCCAACCATTTCATTCAGGTTTGTTGGGGAAGGTAACACTAAGTAAGTTTCAGATTCTGAAAACTCAGTAATTTCTTCTTTCAGCTATACACTTGTCACTTTTTGTTAGTCTGTCACATACAATTCCAATCAATTATTTTGAAGCATTTGTGAAAAAGCCTTAACTCATGGCAGTTTATTCTTAAATTTTGAAGTTACATACATTTACCTCTCCCTTTCAATTTAAGGAAGAAATTATACCTATTATGATTGTGATATATATTTTCTTATTTATCTGAAGGGCAACCAAATTGAACTTTCAGCATATTTTCACATTGAATGTGGAACAATCAAAGGTAGAAATACAGGAAAAAATGTTGGAAAACATGGACTTAATATTCAAACTTGAAATACAGGCCTGCACATATTCCCATGTGGATGCTCACAGAGCAAATTGTTATACATCTGGGGATATGCACATCCACCCACACAATAGCCTTATGTCTCTGCAGGGAGATGGCTAAAATGTCAAGCTATGTGCATGGCTGCCTCCTGTCGACACCTCTCTCCTTATTTCACAGCAACACCTGGTGGTGACAAAGAGCACAAAGGAGAGAGACACCCCAAGAACGGGGAGGAAACAAAAAGTCCACACACCCCCCTTCACAACATGGCCCATCATGCTTGCCTGTCAATCCAATTCGAGACTACTTAATTTCACTTTCAATTGACGACGTCGGAGGCCCATGCCAAAGTTTGAGGGATTTTAGACGTAGTGCCAAAGCAAAGGTGCATAATGAATGAAAAGCCCCTTCCCAAACTGATTTCAAACTAAATCAAACCCCGGTATTCAATTATCTGCCAGACCTGCCACTGAGAAACTTTAGAACTTGTACAGAGAAAAAAGGAGAGAAAGAGAGAGAGTGAGGAGGGCGAAAGAAGGCGGTCAGAGCAGAATGCAAATGACTCCAACCCTGCATGGTGTCAGAACAGGTGGCCCAGTGGTAGCGCCGGCCCTGATGAATGAGCTGTTGAAGTGGAGCCCATTGCTACCTCTAGCTAGTGGCAGCTCCAATTCTGCCTAGTTAAGCATTTGTCCTCCTGTGCCAGGAAGGCTTAATTGAAGAAATCATCACAGGGACAGGGACGAATATGGTGTAACTGGGACCTAGTTGTCTGTCTGCCTAACTGGAGAGTAACATCATAATGGTGTGATCCACTAATCACACAAAAAGTATCTCATTACAGGTTAGCAAATTGGGACAAATTTCCTTTTAATTGTATGACAAAGTGATTTTGTAGAGCAACTTTTTAAAGGTTGCAACTTGCAGATTTTTTACTTCCACATTCCAGTCAAACAAATAGGCCTGACCCATCTGAAGCTTTTTGTACAGACTGTAGAACTGTCTTTTGATTTTCTTTCACTACGAACAATTGACAGTGGTACTTCTGCATAAAAAAATGTAACAGCTGACCTTACTGCTTTAATAGTTTTGTTGCTTTCTTCATTTCTAACATCAGCTTCAGTCCCAAGTTAACTGCTGGACATTATTCACGCTAGAAAGCAGACCATGACGCAAGGGACAAAAGGGGTGCAGCCAATTGGTTTATCTTAGCTGAGACCAGTGACTTTTTTATTGTATCAGGGAGTGAGGGTAATTATTGGTGAATTAAAAAAACCTGTACTGTCAGCGGTATCAAGCAGGAACCAATCAAGACATTGACACAGCAATTGCTTTCCAAAAAAACAAGCTGCCTTTGGCCCCCTGCCACACTTGCGCAGTGTATCAAATGTTTAGCCAAACTAATGAACGACCGAATACAATTATAATGTACTTTCTCTGAAATCAGGCCTGCCATGGTGTTAATTACATAATTACTGGAGATGTCAGTGCTATATGGGAGGGTGGGCCATCAGTAGGAAGAGTGGAGCTCACAGGGAGGCAAGTTGCTTTGCTTTCAGGGATGAACTATAGATGCTTCTTTGATTCATGATGCCGCCTTTGTGGAAAATATCGCCTTTGCCAAGTTAATTTTGAAAAGGCCAGCATATTTGGGCAGAGACAATCAGCCTGACCTTTCTAGGAGTAACCTCTGTTTTCACTCTTTTACCTATTTTCTCTCCTTCCTTCCTTCCTTTCTTTTTGTTCCTTCCTTCTTTCCACTACCTCCAAATAGATACCACCACTGTTGATGAGGCAGCCTTTCTGTTCCAGCTGGAATATTTGCACAAATTTTCTCCTGGCCACCTCTATTACAGAGGCCTCTTGCAGGAAAATGAGTGTTTCTAGTTGACACAGACAATGGCGTTCTTCTGCCTGCACTCTTCACTAATCAAGGCAATACAGATGACTGTTCCCTTTTCTTTGTGCTGTGATATCATGCAGATGATTAGAATATCAAGTCATTTCGCATTTGCAGCCTTTTGGCTAATTTGCAGCAGCTGCATACCAAGTGTGTCTGGAGACCAAAGGGTCCGTATTTCTCTTCATGGGGACGAGACTAGAAGAAAACTTGTTTGCTATTCTCTGTGCACCTCACTGCCGTTTGGAATGTAAGCTGAAGCTGCATGTGAGAGAAAAAAAGTGAATGTAAGTGATAATGTAATTGCAATAAGAATGTTTGTATTTGTTGGGGCTTAGATTAAGAAATGCAGAGATGACACACAATGGACCCATGGCACCTCAATAAATATGCAAATGAGCCCCCTTATGGAAAAGTGATATTAAAAGAATCATATACCATTATCAGAGCTCCTTAATCAAGAACCTCTTTTACCATTATTTATCCCCAGCAAATTTTCTCTAGCAAGTACAGATAACAGAAATGACTAGATTTGTCTCTGAACTGAAAATAGTTTACCTCTTCACTGTTCTGTGTTACCTCCTCCTTCTGCCTCCTGCCTCGCTAGTCTGCTGTTTTCATTGGAAATTAGCCAGACGTCCCCTGAGATGAATCTCGTGCATAGCAAGATATCTGCCTGTCAAGGTGTTCTACAGCTTTTGCATTCATTTGCAGCTCCTCGTCTCTCTCGCTCTCTTCTCCCCCGTCTTCTGTGTCTTCATCTGACCCCTGCAGCTACACTCTTATCTAAGATATTATCCAGACGGTCATCTTATAGCGTCTGGCCTGTCCATCAGGGGGACATCTAAGAAAAAAACACTGCAGCACCTTTATCAAGACTTGACCACTTCATCCGAAACTCAGAAGTGAGTTTAAAGTCCTGTAGGTTGCACAGTAGGTCAAGGTGTTTTTTTTATATGTTTTTCCAAGCAGGTATTTTTTATTGCATTGTAATAAACTGGTATGACAATAAGCTACTTTATTCAATAAGAAACTAGTTGATTCTGTTGCTCCAGATGGGTTGATGTTGTCCTCTGTGACTGTGTACAATTACATATCAATAGTTATGATGCTGCCTTGAACTGCCATCCCACCTGTGTTATGAGCATCTGAAGTATTGCAACTCTGCCCATGTTGACCGTGAAATTACTCTGGAGAGAAATAAGATATTCT
This sequence comes from Poeciliopsis prolifica, assembly GCF_027474105.1. Classification (NCBI taxonomy): domain Eukaryota; kingdom Metazoa; phylum Chordata; class Actinopteri; order Cyprinodontiformes; family Poeciliidae; genus Poeciliopsis; species Poeciliopsis prolifica. Next base: position 6,233,225 of record NW_026562398.1, read on the forward strand.
GCTGAGAGATGCTCAGGCTCAGTTCCTGGTCACACCAGGAACATTGGAAGTTAAACCCTCTCTGGCCTGTGGCAATGTATTTTTCACACTTTGTTTTACGACCCCCCATAAAATAGTCCCTTGATGAATTTGATACGCTTATGAAAACATTTCCATCCAGACGGGCTGTAAAAGTTTCAGTGGGACGGACCTGTATTGTAACCTTCTCCATCACCATGTTCCGCCCGAGGCCAGCTTGTAAACCATTTGCAGTACCTCATTCTGTTCTTGTTCTGCAAATTTTTGAGCGCCCCCAGTTGAAGAACGCTCTGTCAAATAACTGAGAAACTGGTTATTGGCTGAGTGACTGATAGAAAATGCACGACAAGCCTCAGTGTGTTTGTGAGTTTGGAAAAGACTTTCCGTAGTTGGGAGAGATTCATGAGTACAGCGTACAAGGCCGGCTGCTGCAGGTCAATGTGTTGGCATAACTTCACTGGCCACTTTATTAGTTCCACTTGTGAACAGTAACTGAGCTGCTTTAATTCTTCATTGCATTGATCAAGATGCTGGAACAATTCCCCCAGAGATTTTGGTTCATTTTGATATGATACCATATACCATATATCAATCTATTAAGTTAACATAGAAAAAGTAGGCTCTGGTATCTGAACAATTAGTTCTTGTTTTATTTTGATATGTTGTGCTGAAAAGACAAGAAAATCAATTCACAATTCACCACTTGGCCTGCAGACGCACAGTTATCTACTGACAGAATTGGCAGCTATAGGTACCAGTAAACAGATTTGAGTCATAAGAATAGAACAAACAATCTTTAAAAGACATGCTGGATAACTTTCACTGTATGGTGAGAGGCTCAGTGATTTTAGAGAGTATCAAAGCTGCTTACTTAGATTGTAAAATTTTGGGAATTGTTTGATGATGCTTTTCATATGCCTGAGAGGTAATCTATTTTTTTTTAGATCTTATGTCTGTCACAGGAAACATTGGGAAAGTATGAATTTGTGCTTTTTTTAATCAATATCAAGACATTATTGACTCCTATTTCTCTCTGAAAAGTTCCAGTGGCAGATTATTATATCAAGACATTTTCCCATGTTGTAAATGAAACAATCTGCCTGTAGAACCTGTACATTTTCATCAATATAAAGAAATTATTGACTTAAAGCAAAAACATATATCTCACTGAAAAGTTGCTTGTAAGTTAGTTTTGTCTTCTTTAAACTAAACTAAGTTCCTTGCACTAGGAACTATGCAAAAAAAATACACTAAGATTTTGTAATTTTGCAGCGCATACTTCTGTGTTGAAAATTTTAAAAAGTCTGCCTCTATGCAACAAGTTCAATTAGATTAAAAGTCTAGATGCATAGTCCTGATGAACATCCCTGACTACAAAGTTTCCCTTGGGAATATTACTTGTAGGTAGTCTTTGAAGTTTATTTATCCTTTTGTAACAGATTTTCTTTCTATAGTTAATGAGAATATGCTGGTGGAAACTAGTATGGTTTAGGATAGTATAATGCTTTTCTTCATATGATAAATATGCTTGTGATGTCCCAGATCATCTTACAAAAATGCCGTTTGCATGACAGTTCTAAACAGAGCGTGGAACTGTTTGTAACACATCAGCAGAACGTTTCATATTGTCATTTGGTAAATGGAAGAAATGGGAAGGTGAGAGAGACTTATTTTGCTTAACAAATTAGAAAAACTTGCTCATAGCAAGTTCTTCTTCATAGACAATTTAAATGCAGACTTAGCAATTCATAGAGCACATCTTACACCCCACAGTCATGTTCTGCAGTAAACAGCTTGAGGCAAAATCATTGTCTCAGACTAGAAAGGACATATCAAATGCTTAAAAGTAGTGTAAAATGTGATAGCATTAAACGAGCAAGAGAAAAAGTCTCTACAACACAAAAACACAAAGGACAAAACTATCCTTTTAAGTAGAGTCAGAGTGCAGAGATGTGCCATCATTTCTCACAAAAGTCATTCTCTGTCCACGAGCGACTTACCTTCTGAGAGTCTTTCTCAGACCATCTAGTGTTGATAATAGTGTGCCTGCTTTCGTAGTGGTTATAGATGACCTCTCCTATCATCACTTTAGGCTTTTAAGGACAGTTGGGTTCACACAGTGGAGGGAGTCATTGAAATGGGTCAGATTGTGGCCCATTTTTACCCCTTTGGATGTGAACAGAAGGTGGACGTCATTCACAGTGGGGGTGCCCAGGGAGAATCAGCACCTCTGGGGATCTGTCCCCAGCAAAGAAGTGCTGACACGGGGAATTCAATGGCCCAAGACTTCTGCAACACAAAGGACTGTCGTCCTGCTCTGGCACACAGGGGACACAGTCAGCAAAGTGGTTCTTACAGCCAAGACCAGAGCAAAGAATTCATTGTGTATCTTTTCCACTACTTGAGGCACTGTTCAGCTTGTCCTTTTATTTTATTTTCTTACACTTCCACTAGCACTTGAAGTGTGCCAGGAAGACATTGCAGAATTTGAAAATGCCATTTATTGTTGTCTGACACATCTTAAAAAGTCTATTGAATCTTCAGTATTGTCTCAGGAAGTAAAAGTGCATCTAATTTGAGTCTTTTTAAAAAAATAAAGACTAAATTAAGTTTGTGATTTCAAAGCTTCTAAAAGGCATATACTGTCATTTTGTGGGTTGTTGGTTTTATTCACTCATTGTGTCCTTGGGCAAGATACATCTCTCAACTTGTCTGATGGTTATGGTTGGCGGACCTGGTGGCACCGGTGCTGCCTCACCTCTGTCAGACTGAAACAGAGGAGCTGTGGCTACTATACAGTAGTTTGCCAAAATTAGTGTGTGAATGTGTGTGAACGATTGTGGTGTCTTGTGGACTTGATGCATCATTGCACATGCCATTTATCATTTGTATTGCCAAACCAATATACATTTAAACCACAATGGTTGCACAGGACAAATGTCGGGACAGAAAAGTCTCCACCTCTAATTTGAGTTCTTAAACTGAACAATTATGTGGTAATATAAACAGTGAAGACGAGGAAGTACAGGAACTGTAATCTGAATTTAAAAGCTTGTCGACTTGACAAAATGGTGACTTATGAATTAATTTAAAACTACTCTGTGGGAATAACTATTTGTGACAAAAGCTGTTAGCCGAGCTTCTGTTAGCATTCAGATAAATGTAGCAAATTCTTCTTGGGTTTTGTTGTCGCTCTGATGCTAACAGAGATTAGAGTTTCCATTTCGTCAAAATGTTTCTTATTAGATCAACATTCAGTGTCTATGCGTGTCTCACTTTTCTCCACAGTTTGTCAGTTTGTCTTTTAACTGTACAATTGTAATGTTGTATGGTTGGAGTAATGTGTTTCAAGGACAAATGGTGTCCTTGAAATACATTATTCCAAGGACGTGTGTGTGTTATACCGCTCAAACTCCATAGCACTTTGTCTAATAAAGGCGACCCACAGAAATGTCATGTGGCCTCACCTTAAGTCATTTCATGCTAATAATATACATGAGAGATGTTCAGCCTGTAAGCTTCAATACAACATGGCATCATCCATATATGGTAATGCCTTCCTATTTTGATAGGAAAATAAAGACTCTCTTTGTTTTGGAAAAATGCATTTTAAAATCACTTAAAGTTTTTGAAACCCAACAGCAGGACTTATTCAAGTGAGTACTTTCAATATTTTTTAGGATTCTGTTTTGAAAATGTGACACAGGGTAATATTCTTTTAAGATACATTGTGCTCTGGGTTTTAAAAATGTATTTCTATTTGCTGTATATCTCAGTTTTTCTCAGTGCTGTCTACTCAGGACAATGAAATGCTGTAAACAAGGTTATGTTTTTTTAAGTTTTGAACAAGAATCCTTTTGAATAGACGCTCTGACATAGTCATACCTAGCTTCATATTGCTTTGTACTGTGTATTGTGAGGAAAAAAGGTTTGTGCTCTTCGTACATATGCTAATGTACGAAGAGCACAAACTCGCAATATTTCCAATAGAATTCCTATAAAGTCTGAATGCCAAAGTAGGGGGGAGTGACAGTGACCTGGAGGGTTCATTTTAAACTTGCATTTATTTTTCTGTGGGTGGTACAATTAAATATTAAGAGCAGTTGCACCTTTGTTGAATAAGCCAGTTCAGCAAAAGGATCAGTTCTACCTTACAATGTTTTATGGATGTCGCATAAGACAGCAGCTTGGCCAGAAACTGATTTTGTTCATAATACATTTCTTATATTTTAGTTTCTTTGTTGTGATTTGTTGCAGTTTTTTTTATGTTTAAACATCTACTCTATTGTGTTATTGTGTCATTAGTTTTGCCCATGCTGCCTGTTATTGTTCACTTGTTGAGGTAAAATGTTATGAGCTTAATTTCATCAAATGCTCTGTGTATTAAGTATAAGCAATGGTGTGTTGCTTCTCCTCCTCCCGTTGTCTTTCTGTATTTTTCTCCACGCTGAATGAAAACGCTTGCGATACAACAATCTGTTTCAGAAGCCATACAAGCTTTATTATCTGTTGCTCTTCACCAAATGGCAACTTTTCAAAGGTGTCTGTAGCAAAAACGGCAAAGAGCTTCAATAAATTGAACAAATGCTTTAATATCCTGTTTCACACATGGAGTTTCAAGCTGATTTTTTTAGACTTATTTCCCCTTTCTGTGGAGGGGTAACCGGTCCTGTGGCAGATGAGTGCTGTCAGTGATTTATTGCCGTGAACTGACAGTGACAATAGTACAGCCAAAGTGTTTCCATTCATTCCTCATGACATTGCACAGGAGTTATTTACTAATCCACAACCATCTGGCTTTAGTTGACTGAGAGTTTTTCCAGAGCATCTTGCAATACGTTTACTTGGCACCGCAAAGGTAAATAAATATTAAAATTGATTCAGTTTAATTAAACTCAAAGAATGTCATAAGGGATTTTAACGATGATTCATATCTGCATAATAAGAAAGAAATATGAAGTATTAGAGTATCATGGTCCTACTGGGATGTGACATTATTCTTTGGTTGAGCTGCAGAACTTTGTTGCAACAAACAGCAGCCCCTATTACTCATATCATTGGCTGTTGGGTTAGAGATTCACACAGATTGGGAATCCATTTTCCCCCTCCACTGGATTCTCTCCACTTTGTAAGCCATAGAACTTCAGGCCATCAACTCAACCCCCAAAGCCAATGCTAAGAAATTATTTTTAGTTTTTTTCCTGTTGACTTATTTTCCTACTTTCCTCACCCAGTGTTAAAACAAATGACAACCACAGGAAGCAGAGAAGGGGAGAAAAAGGGCTGAAAAGTTGACATTTAGCTTAAATGGAGGTGGAATGGGCTACAGGGATGTGCCTGCAACTACACAGGGGAGAAGAGCGCTTCTTTTCTCTTCCCATCCCACTAAAACAAGATTTACGACCTTACGAATACCATCATATTTTAGCAGCTGATGTACACTGTGGGTGGTTTATCAGGGATTGAGGGCTTTGCTGGTGAGCCCATCACTCTGGGGCTTCTGTGACTTACAATGGCAACATGAAAGAGGAGGAAACAAAAAGGACATTGTGTCATTGCTCTGTGTGATTTGTCAAACCCTCTATGTCCATTGTATGATACCTTTCCTGCATAAAGTAGAAGCACACTGATATTAAATGTTTTAATGAAAAAGGTTGCATTTTTTGCTTGATTACGGTAGATGTGTTGTAGGTGCAGGACTTTGATTTAAATAAAGCTTTTGGGATGGTCAAATTATCAGCTGCCATCTAAAATGTACCATCCTGTGTCTCCATTCGTGGACCAAGCTTGTTATTACTTAATATTAATGATTTACCAGTTATTTGCACAAACATTAATATCTAAATGTATGCAAGGTTCACAATAATTTCTACCCTGGCAAAAGGAAGTTTTATTCATTTTAAATCATTTTTTTAAGATGTAAAAAATTTGTATAGACTTGGTTGAAACTCTTTTTCTTTTCTTTCTTTCTTTTTTTTTAAAGACTGATCATTTTATTGCCAAAAAGGCAATAAAACTATTTTGCAGCACAACAATTAGACAAACTACTGCTCATAAAAGGTTGTTAAGTTGGTGTCATTATGTATTTTTAGGCATATGGTGCCTTCAGTTGTTATAAAAACACTGTAGATGTCAAAAATTACTTAAAAGAAATTTGAAATTAAAAATTTATTTTATGTCTTGAAATGATTACACATCCATATTTCTGGAGGTGCTTGGAAAGTCAGAGTACACACTGAAAGGGCTCATGACACTGCCACCCCCTTTTGCCTTTCCATCACCGTTTTCCTCTGGCAGTGTAATTGACAGGCTCTGGCAGTCAAGACCTCCAACAGCTCTTTTTTCATTTGGAGACACTTTGTCGGTTTTAATCAGGCTTTTAATTGGCAGCTTGGCCGTGGGTGACCATGGAGGGGACACCGACTTTCCTCAGATAGTTATTTGTTCTTTCTCTTTCTGTCATTTTTTCCTTTAAGTTATTTTTCCTTTCATTATGACTTTACTCCCAGCTCCATCAATATAAAGTCCTAAATCTATGTTTACTTTTTACTCTGTGTTTTCTTTTTATACTGCTGTGCTATCAGTTATCCCACACGAACACACTGGTACACATAGATAAAATAGTGTGCTGATGGCATTACTGATATAACAAACATGGAATAATCCTAAAAAAAACATGTTTCCCTTTTATCATCATCTGCTTGTGCATGTGAGCAGAGAGTAAACGTCCTGTGTTCTCTTTTACGGTGTTGTTAATCTGCACTGGTATCTATGGATTTCTTTTCAGTCCTGTACGGCAGGACAGGCCAGTATGAGCTGTGCTCCTGCCAGTGTTGCTGAATCTAGGACACCAGGACTCTTGTCTGTGATTCTCCCTCCTGCCGAGGTGTTACTACTGCCATGGGACAAACGAGAGCGGATTGAAAAAGAGTAAAAAATAGACTGTGAGAGGCAGAGGGGGAAGTCGAGAGCAATATAGATAGGCTGAAGAAAGGGAATATGTCCCAGAATCTTTTCTCAGAATCCTTTATTAGATGTCATAGTCTTGCTTTTGAATCTGACACAGCAAAGTCACGCGTTGTCTAAAAAAAACATTCTGATAAAATGAAGGTCAGCACTGCCTGTGCTAAAAGCAGCCCTATGTATTTCTTTAGGTGCACATTTCTGGTTATATACTGTGTTTGGTCACTGGAGAAAAGACGCCTCTTTTATGCATTAAAAACTTTCAGAGATCAGAAGACTCTTGCCTTTATTGAAGGGTCATTTAATCGAGTGATCAGGTTGAACAGGGGACAGCATGTGTTGTCAGAAAGTTTCAATAACTCCAAGCTCACAAGGTATAGCAAGACAGTTTGAGGTCTTGCTATACCAATCATCACTAAACGTCTGGGAAATTTCTCAAAAGTTGTCTCTACGGACAACTTTCTTGCACCCAAGTTGTCCGTAGGGACGGGCTGAACTGACCGGGTTCTTGAGTAAACAATGGTTCTTCCCTCTCTTTGTCAACCAACTATGACACACCCTTTAAGTTTCCACTGAAAATTAACTTTTATATACTGTATATGATAATGGTAAATATTGGTCATTGATGGTTATTGCTGATATTGGTGTATTTATTTAATAGGCTATAAAATCGTTGTACTGAAACATCCTAATGCAATCTAGTGTTTAGAGGAGACTAACATAACTTTCAAAAATAATGTGACATAATTAAGGAACCAGATTACTGACACAGCAAACAGCTCAGATAAAAATTTAAAACAAATGGGCCTGCATGTATTTTCAATTTGTGAAATATGCAGAATGGGAGACCCAGTGACACATCTTCCAGTCAATGGCTGTTTACTCTGGTCCAAGCTACATCCCTAAATAACTGGCATTAATAATTATAGTATTACTTTCCCATGTTGTAGCTTAGTTTTAGAATAATTTAAATCTTCAGAGGGTAATAATTTCTGCTGCAAACCAAATATGTAATCCAAAGCAGCTAATTGTCTTACATTGCTTATTAATAGCAAGATAATATTATTGGCATTTTTGGACAGAGTGAGAGGAGCAGACATACTGACTGGCCTTCTGTGGTTGCTGAACATTTAGACTTCAGCCACATTAATCTGGGTTCCTTATTTGTTGATTGTGGATGGAAACGGAACCATCACAGCTACTCCTTTCACTTTGAGGAGTAGCTGTGAACAGTGATGCTCAGATCTCAAGGTGAATTCTTGACATTATTAGTATCAAAGTTGCATGCTCAGATTTTTTTTGTTGTTGTTTGAATTTTTCTAAGAGTATAGCTTGCATTTACATTAACTGGTCAAAATCAAAACACATTGTGCATCCTCTCCTCTTCTTGGCTGGATGCATCGCTGCACCACTACTAGTTCCCTTGACATCCTGTAGTTTCAGTCGTTAAGCAGCCACAGAGCAAATAAGACCTGCTCCATTTAAACAAATAAAAAAGGAAATATGTAAAATCATAATTTTTATTCTAACAAATTTGTGTCAAAGTGCCTTTAAAAGAATAGACAACTCTCCATAATCAACAACAAGCATCCTGTGTATTTGTAGGCCAATTAAGAGTCATTCATTTGCTAATGAAGGCCCTGTCGAGGTCTAAACTGCTCCTAAGGGCATGAAGACATGCAGTCAGCACACACGCAGCCCTCAGCAAAGCTCAGCGCCACCAACACAGTCATCAGCCTGTGCCCGCTTCCTCATGTTGCCCACTCAGCACATCTCACCAGCAGCCGCTAAACACTAAAAAGTATAATTGAATTCATTATTTCCTGTTTTATGACTTGTTCCGCTGTGGTTTTAATTTGTCCTGTAAAAGATGAGGCAGGCAGCTCCTCTACCTCGAATTCCCTCTAGTTCCCCTCTCCCAGGCTCTCTTGTTCTGCTGCCGAGCCCAGGTTTTATGAGGTGGGGCTCTCCTGTGTCGTGGGAGCTGTCTCTATCGCTAATCAACTCCTCAAGGTTGTTACCTCCATGCCATGCAGGAGGAGGTGGAGATTTGCTGCCAAATTGTGCACCTAGCTGCCTCTTTAATGGGCTAACTGTTTGACCTTCACAATGACTCGTTTGCTAACTCAAGTCTGAGGAGACGGTTCATATGTGTATTGATTCAGTCATGAGAATATAATCTGAAAACATTTCTGTCAATATTGCCTCACTGCCTTCAGCCTTCTGCAGAGAGATAAGGTTCAGCAAGGTTATCAACAGGATCTTCGTGTTCAGTGGAAATTAACTACAGTGCTAGCGATAAAAAGTTTTTTTAGTCTTTTTGTGGCACCCACCTGGTGGACCAGTGGTAGACTCAACGCCTCCAGGCTCTTCCCTTCTTCACCCCGATGACTGGGGATGACTGCTCTGCTGCCAGCAACACCTGACCTAGCTGTACCTTATTCCACATATATGTTTTTCCACCTCTTTCTTCTTCCTGATATTCTTTTCTAGCCTCTTTTCACCTGTCTGTAGATCAGTCCATTTCTCTGCAGGCTGTCTGATCTAATAAACTCTGACCCAGATGAATTCAGAGTGTAACTCTACCCGAAACGCTTTGTGATGAAACCTCTTCACAAAGGTAGTTTGACAGTTGTTGACTGTCGGCCAACAAAATTAATTTCATAGTAAGAATGAATAAAATATAACATTCATTTATAGTAGATAAAGACAGGTTCTGCATAGGCAGAAGGAAAATCTGTTGATTTTTGTTTAAATAAATGACAATGTGTTATACATTGTTTTGTAAACACGATATGGTTGCATTTAATAGATCATCCATTTTGCTTGTGAGGTGTCCGTAATATACAGCTGTTGTTAATATGTGCTAAAGTTGATTAAAAATTTCTGAGATGTTCTGTGTGGAGCTTGTCTTCACTAAAATACAAATCTCATCATTGAACCCTGTGTAATCATGTGTGCAAATGAACAAGAAGACATTAAATATCATAATATATATGCTTTGATAAAACCGGAAAAAGACTAATTGGTGCATATATTTTATTCCTGATTTACCAATTACGACATGGGTGACAAACTCCAATATTTGAGGGCCTGTCACCTGCAATTTTTGCATGTTATAGAGCATATTTTACAAGTTTATCTATCAATAAATAGCAAGTCAGAGCTTATCAGAATAAATCTGGTCAATTTTAATCAGTGGGTGGGGATTTTATTTATTGAAAATTGCACCCAAACCCGAGCTAGATTGTGTCAAAATTCTGCCTTGTTCATATAATTGGAATAAAAAGGATAAGTAGCAGCCAGAACTCTTAAATAATCAAATATGGTTGATTAGCTTATCATCTGTAAGTGCGAGCACCTCAGGTTTTGATAGTTTGCTAATCTGAAGTATCCACATGTGTACTGGATTGTAATTATTATGCATGTCAACACCATCCCAGTGATGAAGGACAATGATCTTCAAATTTTTCTGCCCATTATTCTCAGACAAGTTACAAGGACTGTCAAAACCATTTCAAGTCCATCGATCATTTACAAGCAGTTGAGGGCAGTTATATTCTTGCAGGAAAATGATGTCCCAGAAAATTTCAATTTGGAGTAACACAGCTCTTTCCAAGAAACTGCCAAACACAGAAGGAGCTATATTTTGACTTTTCCTGATGATATCACTTTAAAAAGAGAAAATAATTTGTTTAGAACAGTTTCCAAAAAATAGGTCGTCTGAGGCCACCGATATAGCAATTGACTCTTGTCCCATTTATGAGCCATGCAGTGGGACGACAACATTAAACATAGCAGTAAATTTACAAAGGCATTTTTGAAAAAGACAAAAGCTAAGACAGGTCCTATTTAAAATGCTGTGAATACATATTAAGATAGTTATGCTAAAATTAATGCAATGAAAACACTTTGTTTAGTTTCTGATCCACTAGTAAATATAGGGACTGCTATGGTTTCTTTCACATTTATGGTTGTATATAAGAGCAGATTGTGTTTTACTATTGCTTGTGATGTGAACCAACGAGGTTGTAATTACTTTTAACCGTGCATTTTCTGTTCTCACAGTTGCAGGCACACTGAAGCAGTGTAAACAAACTGCTCATGTTTTGCCCATGGTGGGATGTAAGAGTTTAATTTTGTTACCTCAGAATGAAATAAGATCACAAAGCTTTCTGGCACAAATACAAAGAGGAAGCGCAGTAAATCTGCAAAGTGCTGCTCTGACTCACATCGAGTCAGATCTGTGGTGAATTTTTAGTGCATATACACACACACAGCGTCAGTGATGACGGTAAAGATAAAAACAGATCATGTACCACATATGTATATGGGATTATTTGCTTTTTGCTATCCTTGTTTAGCTCAGTGTTATCTGATATGATTTATAATGCAGTAGGAAGAATGTGATATAACAACCAAGCACAGGTCTTCTGCACACCAAATGTAGGCCAGCGCTTGGTGTATCTCTGACAGTTTTGAAGATGTTATATGCTGTTGGTCTTGCAGACAGGATTTACTGTGGGCAGCGAGGCTTGACGCAGAGGTAATGCAAGGAGAAAAGAAAGTTTTTTTTTTTACCAAGATTCACCAAAAACACTAAGTTTAAACGTTTTAGAATGTAAAAGTGTCAACAAATACAGGACATGTTCAGTGAGCGTACGATCCATTGCTTACCCTTTGAATTTTTTCACATTATGTTACCATCACAGACTTAACTTTAAGTTATGCCCAAGATAATTATGAGTATGGCCTTAAAATCTTTTGGTTCCAAATAAAAATCTAAGAAGTATACCGTGCATTTGTATTGAGCCCTGTTTTCTCCGATACCCCCAAATAAAAGCTAACTTTGTGCTCCAATGAGTACAATTGGATTTTATTTGGGGTCATCAGAGTGCAGTTAGCTGAGTACATAATGGCACACCTTTAAAACTGCATCTGTAAAAAGCTCTGAAAACCTTGCATAACTCCGTATTTATGCCCTACTTTAAGTTGGTCTATATATACAAAAGAAAAGCCCAACTAATACATCTTGACGTTTGTAGTTGTAATGCGACAGAATATAGAAAGAGTCCAAAAGGTGTGAATACCTAAATAGCACAATAGTAAAACAGCTGTTGCTTTTGCCAAGACAAAAAAATCCTCTCAATATATCACAAGTTATTTTAGGTTAGTCTGAACTTCCTCACTGTACCTTAGCTTTTCGAATGTAGGGTTAATACTTTGTGTGATGCGTTAATACTTTGTGTGATGCTTTGTGTGTGCATGCAGGTGCACAAAATGCACCTGCATGCATTTTGTGGTTTGGTACTTTTGTGCAACACGTATATAACATGATAGTGAAAATAAAAAAGGAGTATTATGCAAGAAGCATTTGAGTAGCTCAGGGACAAGGCAGTGGTTTTAAACACATGCTTGGCACGTACAACTAAGATGAGCAAAGTAGCTTTGTATCTCCTCACCAGGGGAAATAAAAAGAAGGTGAGACAAAAAAGAAAAAACTTTTCCATCGCTTTAGGCCACTGTTACATGGCAGCCGCCAAGGAATTTCACATATCATTCTGTACTTGCACATATGCTGAAAGTATCTAAGAGATAAACACTCTTCTATATAGCAGTTCTTCCTGTCATACATGTATATACAGCACGGCAAATCTTCGAGAAAATACTCCAGATGGAAAAGAGGGAGACTCTTGGGCCTCAAGCAGCAAGAGGTTGTGGCTTTTTTTGTTTTGCATGTTGTTTTTGTGGATGTCAAAAAAAATTATGATGTTAGTTTCTCACTGTCACTGATGCTGCTTGTTTGACTCCCGGCCATTTGCATAGGCAGCATTATTCCTCCAGGAAATATGGGGCAGTTTCAAGAAAACTCCACTTTGGGAAGGCGGGCGGAGTAAAGGCTTGTGGAGGGGAGTAAAGTGATAGTGATGGACGGTGTGATATAAATAGAAGTGGTGATGGCAGGATAATGCATGGCTCTTTCTGCCGGGCCCGGGGTTCAGGCCTGTCACTGAGACGAAGAAGAAAGGAAGAAGGGAGGGAGGAAGAGAGAAAGGAGGGGACCATGGGAAAGGAGGTCTGGGTGTCTTTTTCAGGTCACTGTTGGCTCCTAAAGGTGTAGGAAGAACCCTTGATTAATTATGACCATTATTATCATCATCCTGGCTTGGGGGCATTAATCACAGCCATGTAAGAGCGAGAGCTGGACAGGGGGCAGAGGTAGATGGGAGGGGCTAGAGTGCACAGAGGCTGTTTGGCATGTTGGACACACCTCTCTCCTGGCAAACACCGCATGTGTCAGACCTCAGCATCCGTATGTCCGCTGTCAGTCCTACATCCATCATGGAAGGCCTTTCTGTCAATCCGGCGCGCTCCCACGGCTCCACGGAAAACTGACTTAACTCACAGTGATCAATGACGGCACTTTGCTCAAACTACATGCCCCAAAGGCACCCAAGTATGAACAGGCTGCTAACAGGAAAGCCAGTTGGCTATCCAGCTGGAAAGATTGTTTGTCAGGATATCAATCGTTAAACCGTAATGAGCGGTTATGACAAGATGCGTTAGAGTCAGCATATTGGGTTTTACAATAAATTGGTTCGTCTTGAATGAGTGGAAGGCTGAGGTATTGTCTTTTTTTCCAAGATTTTTATAAATATTTATGCACTTTAGCAGACCATTATTCTTATCGACACATTTTTCACATAGTTTTTGCCTTGCAAAAGTACTGGCACTCCTTGATGGTTTCTACTTGCTGGCTTACAACCACAGACTTTTGCATTTAATTAGGGTTTTAAAATAGATCAAAACTGAGTAGTGTTTATTGTCAATTAGAAAGAAAAGCATCTGTTTTTTTTGTAAGAAAGGTGAGCATTTGTAATTGGCTCAATTTACTTTGAGCCTCTTCCCCCCCCCACACACATTTTACATGGGTAGGGTTAGGATTACATGGAGGCTACCTGCAGCTATGTAAAGTCTTCAAACATTTTCTCACATAAAAATGGCCCAGTCAAAGTCTAGACTTCTGTCCACTTCCATATCTGTATAAAATTGCATCAGTTTGGAATGTTTAGCCAAAAATATTAGCTTTTTTTGTTTTGGATAGGAAAAGCCATTCAACAGAAAGCCAAGGCACTGCCAGCTGTGATTATAGTAAATGAATTGTCTACAAATCTAAAGTTGGAGCACTTTAGATTTGTAAAAATTTGGAAAACTCTTCATCATTTCCCTTCCACTTCACAACAATCCTCTGCTTTATGTCGGACGATCACATAATATAAAAATAGTTAATATAAACTGCTCAGTTGGTATGAATATCTGATATAATGTGTATAGATTTGTACTATAAAAAAACAAAACAAAACCGTTTCCATGTCAAGTCATGTTCTTACTGAGTTGTCGTTTCACCTCTGATGCCACCACAGTGAGTTAGACAGCTTAATGCAGCCATAACAGCTTGAGCTTGGTGTTTGTCACCAAGAGCAGAGCAGAGTATTGGGCACTCTGCTCTGTCGAGACGTCTCTCTGACTTTTATGAATACGTGTACACAGCTCAAAGCGGCGGTGGATTTGTCTTTATAAGTCTGGGTGACACGTCCGCAGCGGACCCACTTCATTTATTCCACTTGCGTAGATTAAGGCTGGCATTACAAGTAAGGTCACACCATGCATCAATGTTACCTCGACACCACATTGCCTCTGAGCGTGCTGAGGCGTTGCTGTTTCTCTATCCCAGTTTAACTTTAAATTTCCATCAATTCCTTGCTTTGTTTTGTTTTTCCTTTTTCTTTGCATTTTGCGTCGACCGTTGTCTTCCTGATGCCTGGTTGTCTCACTCCGACCCATGGCAGTGTGTTTCCCTGAGGCTGGGACAGGTGTAAACATAGCTCCAGGAATGGCTCTAAGCCCTATCCTGTGTCAGAACAGGTGCGCTTTTGGACAGGAGGTGTGAGGCAGGTGTTAGATTTAGTCTCGGCTCACAAGTGTAACTGTCAAAATGTCTGTGTTGCTCCTTCTGTGATGACATGTTAATCTTTAACACTTGGTCTCCACAGGGAGCCTCTATCAGGCACTTAGCCTGATAGAGGAACATACTTTTATGACAGTGGAAAATGAATTAGTTTGGATTAATTAACCCTGAAGTCATAATTTTCCCCTCTAAAATCTGATTTTTCATTTGATCTGTGGCGTATCACCTTGGATTATTAACCCTTCGAGACCTAACTTATCGGCGATGGTCCTGCCAAATTTGCAGTACCGTATTTTCACCACACTTTGCTGTACCTGAAAAATTCCAACAGTTTCTGAAAGGGGAGACGTTATGTTTCCAGACAATATTGAGTTATTACGGTAATTTCACCCCCATCACAGTAGGCAGTGAAATTAATCTGAGGGGTGCTAGTAAGTGAAAATAACTTGCTAGATATTGAAAATTTCAGTTCTGGATAAATGGGCAAATATATTTACTTCCAGGAAATTTGAAGAACTGCATAGGATTAACATAAGCAAAAATATCCAGGCAAAGATTTGAAACTTTGGTCTTATAGGGTTAATGTTTGTAAGACTGGTATGATCCTGTGGTTTTCAAAGTAGGTTATCTCAGGCTAAAAACATATCCCTGGTCGGAGTTCCTGGGAGATGAGACTTTACAAATCAGCTCATTGGTGGTTGGTCGTTTTGAGGTCCTCTTAACCTTAACCTGGCCTCTTTCAGCACAGGGACTCAGGGACAGCATTAGGGACACTTATTTGTCCTTGCAGGTCTGGGTCTTTGCAGTGTTGGTATTTATATCAGTTTGCTCCTTGTCTATTCGGGACTTCACGCTGGCTCCCTCCGCCTCGTCAGTGGAGAAAATCTCCTTGAAACGTTTACTTGACGGAGGACAGCATGACAACCTGCAGTGCTGCTCAAAAGTGTTTCAGTAATATCCTGGCTCTGAGTAAAATGTAAAATTTAGTTGAGGGGCAAAAAAAAGTGGAAGTTGAAATGGCATGGCAGTTTGATGCGCAACAGTACCTGGTGATGATTTCTCCTTAGATTTTTCCTCAAACTATATGTGTGTCAGCCCTCAGTGTCTCAGTCTGTTGTCTTGTATGAGTCTCCATCACAAGCATAAGGTTGTATTTTTTTTCACAAGCTGTTGGGAGGATTTATTTGTCTTTTACTACATCACTGAAACAGACTCGTAACTCATGAATGAACTCCATTCCACTCCAACGCCCGGCCCCGCTGCGCTCTGAGCT
Organism: Poeciliopsis prolifica; assembly: GCF_027474105.1. NCBI lineage: Eukaryota > Metazoa > Chordata > Actinopteri > Cyprinodontiformes > Poeciliidae > Poeciliopsis > Poeciliopsis prolifica. The sequence goes on from NW_026562398.1 coordinate 6,249,448, forward strand.
CCATCCTTAGCATCTTATAGCCGTCAATCAGGATAATCTGCTCCCTCGCACAGAGACCATAAGACTTTGACATCAGGAATGGGAGACCTGCCTTCTAACCGTGCTCCTCAGCATCTGCTCGGTGAAACTACACAGCTTAAGGTCCAAAACAACCTTTTACTAAAAAACTGATGTAGTTGTGTGTGAATTCTTCAAATGAATTCACCTTTTGTTCGAGGAGCAAAATTTCTCTTTGAAAAATATTGAAAAACTCAACATGTAATCTGTTGGGAAAGGAAATCGATGTACCCATTGTCTATACCTGCTTCTCTTTGCAGGGTCACAGGGTGCCTGTCTCTATTGGCCGCTGGGTGAGAGGCAGATCAGGGATGTCAAACTCATTTTCATTTTGGGCCACATCAAGATGAAGAATATCTTTAAAGGGCAGAATATATTGATAAAACTACCCAAAAGCAAACTGTTAAAATATGAACAAATATTCAATATGCTTCTGCATTCACTGAAAACTTCTTGAAATTGGATATTATTAAGCATCTTTTCAGTTTCATATAATTTGGCAGAATACAGATAAAACTGCTGTGATTTCACTAATAAAATGATATCACAGGGCAACACTGAAACACAGGACTAACAGCTAGACACGTTCACACCTCAGAGCAATCTGGAGATCCCAATTAACTGAGCAGTCATGTTTTTTGACTCTGTGAGGAAACAAGCGTACCCAGGGAGAACACACAACTTCAGACCGGGATTTGATCCCAGGACTTTTTTGCTGCAAGGTACCAAAGCTACTGACTCCATCCCTGAATTATTTCAACCCGCATTTTAGCTTGTCTTCAGACAAAAGGGAATTTTGATCCCCAATTTAGTCCCTATAGATTCTCTTAGAGACTCCTACAAGATTTAGGTCTTGATTTTGGAACCGATATCGCTATTGACGACTGTTTTTATATCAGGTGAACTATTTCTGTGTTCATATGTTTGGATCAATGTCATGTTCAAAGACCATTTTTATTTAAAATGATGATTTTAAAAATGCCCTGCGACAGACTGGCGACCTCTCCAGGTGTATCCTGCCTCTCGCCCGAAACGTTGGCTGGAGATGGGCACCAGCACCCTGGACAAGTGTACAGAACATGGATGGATGAATGGATTTTAATAGTGTCCGCACTAACATGTCAGTAAACATATTCATCCATTTTTTTCACCTACTTGGATTGTTTTTTGCTGAAAAATTTTCTCTTAGTCTCATCTCACCAAAGTGCACAGTTGATATCCTTGTTTATGTTTGTGAGAGAGATCAGAAAAATGTTTTTCTGGCTTCTGTCCCAAACAACTGTTTGGCACATAGTTGGTGTTTAGAATAGTTCCCGTTGAGACCAGACAGCCTCGACATGACAGTTCAGTAAGCTTTAGAAATTTGGGCCAGTGACCAAGAGAAATTAGACGCTGTTTATAATTATTACAAATTAGAAATTTTATGTTTAGTGGTTACTAAACATAAAAAAGTAAAGTTTACATTCTACAAAATGCTTCGGTTACATTTATTTTAAAGTAATTGAAAGTATTGGAATAGTAATATTACTGCCACTCGAGATTTTGTTAGAAATAATTATTTCCTGAAACGAAATTTGATTGGTTTTCTCTGTATAAATATACTGTGTTAAATTCACACATCTTTCCAGACAATCAATGTGGTCCGCATTGGGTCAGATGCATTTGGCTTTAGCATGCTTTAAAAGCCTTTCTTTTCATTACCGTGCTTGACTTGGCTTTACATATCTGCAAAGAATGTTTACTTTATGTTTTATATTGTTTATTGATTGGGTTGTCACATTACATTTTCTTGTGATAGTCACCCAGGTGATGAGATTTCTCCGTCACCAGCCCTTTGCGTCTCAACAATCTAGGCTTATAGGACGTAAAGGCCATCACTGTCACACCAGTGTATCTAAAAATGACACATTGATGGCTGCATCATGCAAGGGTAGCATCTGAAGTGACACAGACATGTTACATTACCAAGCAAAGTTTACCATATGGGGATGACCTCCGCTTCTCTCATCAGAGCTCTTATCCCGCCTGCTTCACCTTTGCCAAACACTAGAGCTGCTTGTCATGGATGATTTGGTAATAAAATGAGAAAGGTGTTGAGTCAGCGACAGAAGTCTCCGTTCCACCTGGCCCCGTGTCATCGTTTTCCCCTTTCTCCCACACAAGCACAAACACAAATGCACATGCACCAGATCTTTAGAAACCTTACCAGATGTCCGATAATGCATACAAATATACAGGAAACACAAAGGCATGTAGACTGATAGTATCAATACCACTGTCCTATCAAGTGTCACTGTTCAGAGAAGCTGAACAGAGAGCAACTCTGGAGGAGCTACGTAGATTCAGAACTCTGGTTTGATAGGACATACATACTGTATGTTAGCTGTGAACTTCACAAATCTGACATCTATTGACTTGTGGTGAAAACAAAGCCATTGTTTACAGAAACCCATAAGAAAACCTACTTTATGGGAGTGACAAAGTAAACATATGTCAAATGAGACAAAAACGTAACTTTTTGCCTCACTTAAATTAGCATCATCACCCTGAATAAATTACCCCTAAGGTGAAGCACGGTGGCGGAAGCATCATGCAGTGGTGTTTCTTTACATGTATGTAAAATGTAGTAGCAAAATGTCCTCTGGGTATGAATACTTTTGCATGTTGCAATGCAAATACTAGAGGCACAACAATTTACAATTCCTCTTTCCTCTCTCTCTTGTTCCATCGCCTAATCTAGCTGATACCAGATGTTTCCTTTCCTCCTCTCTGGTGTAAAACTGGCCCCAAAGACATTTTCTGCTGCTGATTACAGCATACCTAAATTTGCTGTTTAACAATTTTATATTGGGGAAGTTATGATGTTAAACATGGTCTGGAATGTACCAGCTTTTATACAAAGTGCTGGAATATGCGCTGATGCTAAACATTTCACAGGGTTATAGACCCTTTTTGCATTTATCATAACTCACTTGGCTGGGCTGGGTCAAATGACTCAGCAAGCCAAATAATTGGCCTAATGAAGTGCAAAAAGGGAGTCTTTCGTCTCCTGGTTTTTTTGGGGGTGGGGGGTTGAGCCTGATGCACTTTACTTTGCCCTGTTCCCATCTGCCATTACTTTCTCACAGAGAGGAGAGCATAAGCATGGAGAATGCAAGCCTGATGGGCTCTTGGGATCTTCAGCAGACACGAAAGAGCTTCTGCAAAGTTAAATATTTATAATAGCGAAATTTTATTGAGCATGAATGGCTAGAGTGAAGACTGTTTCTATGCGTGACCTTTGTTTAGAGTGCAGAATTTATGTGGCTGGATAACCAGCTTTTGTTGATTTAATACTCAATGAAAAGAACCTCTGAGTGGGATGAAGTTAATTTTCATCTTGTGGTAGTCAAAGTCATCTCTTTGGTACGTGGCTTACGGAGAGTGGTGACCTAATGGTATTTTGGCTTCAGCTGTGCTGCAGAATATTGAGTGCCGTACTGTAATCTGCACCATTCGAGGATCATACATTATGCAGGTTCTGTCGTAAAAAGCTCTGTGGCAGGACACATTGTGTTACCCCCTCCTGTTCCTCACACACTGTTGAATGGACTCACATGCATACAAAATCACACTTATTGATATAACTCATATTGTGCTTACTCTACTAGCCAGCTGTCCCACTCAAGCCATGCTGACTTTTTTCCCAGCCTCACTAAGCATGTGAACTGGAGTTACCAAGCAGCATATCCTTCTCCTGAATATTGTATACACCTAGACTAGCTAAGTGTTGTTGTTTATGTCGGGGATGGTGTTTATGGTGCTTGGTCGGCCTCTTAGTGCAGTTAAGTTTCCACAACATCCCACACTGGCCATCAATTCCAGTACAAGATGATCCAGATTAGCTTTTTTTTCCCCCTTGTCTACTCTCTTCTTCCGTGCTCGGCTGATGTTGCCTGCTTTCCCCCAACCCTCCCTCGTCTTCGCTTGCCCATCTCACCTTCCTTCCTTCCAGATGGTGCATTTCACAACCTGCTAGGCACGATCAATCAAGCCCAGATGCAGACTGGGCTATTAAGGTCAGTAATGATCGGCCTTTGAGCGTTATGGGCCCGGCTTCTGTTGTAAAGCTATGCATCAAACTCTGTTCCAGCGCTCAGCTCGCCTGCCCTTAACAAGCCAGCTTAAAATATCGGCCGGAGGATACAAAATGAAAAGGGTACAACCTTATCTCTCCAAAGACAGGCCGCTGTAGCCCCAAGGTGTAATAAAACGACAGAACTTGGCCGTCGCCTAGAGTCATCTCTTTTATAAGCAATATCTTTCAAAGATCAGCTAAGCGGTGGGCTATGGGTGCTGGCTAGTGAAATGTAATGCATCACACAATGTTCTCCCACACAGAAAAACCCTCTGTTCACTATTCAAGCCTCTTCAGGTGAGCTAAAGTCTTCCATCCTTGTCTCATAGGCCAAATGAGATTTATATTTAATAGTGTGTGAATCCCCAGGTTTGAGGAGGATTTCACAAGGTCCTAAACCTTGCCCCCCTCCGACCACTTTTAACAGGTGCAAATGCATGACAAGGAGGTAAAAGAAGTCATACTTCTGAAAGGGAGAAACCTCGAGAGCTTGCAGCAGCGCTTTTCTTTTTTTATTTATTTCTCCCTTTTCAGTTTGAGGCTTGGACTTTAGACCATCACTTACTCTTAAAGGCTTTATTTCTTCCTCATTGAATTACCTCCATCAGACTTCTATTTACACCTGACAAAACAACTGTGACCAAAGGGTTTCAGTGCATGCAATGATTTGATTTAGATCCCTGGACTGCCAGAAGGCAATAACTAAGATTCAAGCCAGAAGACACGGATTCTTTTAATGACTGATACTAACATGAGGTACTATGTTTTACTTGGTTCTAGTCAGTAGTTTACATACGTTACATGATTCTCATTCTAATTTTGGGCTTTCCTAACCATTTCTTCAGAGCAGTTTGAAAATACAACAAATAACTTGAGTAAATTAACAAAGCAAAGCGTGGAAGCACAAGTTTCAATGCATTGTGTTTTTTCTCCAATCCAACCAGCAATAAAATTGTACAGACAGAACTACTGTTGTCTAACCTACCGCGGTCTTAAGAAATGTGTTTATTGGGCCTCCATGTGTTTTTTTACTCTGTGCGGTCTAGTTGGGTCGCATTAACCCCACATGTGATTTTACAAGATTTTTCATGTGTGTGTGGTTTCAGGAATTGGTGGTCGGACCATGACATTTACCATGCTCCTCCAGAGCATCACGCTAAGACTGCAGGAGGACTAATATAGAGTGCATAAATCATAATAAAGTAGAAGCTGACTGTCAGCTTGCTTTTCCAATTCAAAAGAAAGTTTTAATGTCTAGTTTGGATGCTTGTCTTATTTATCCACCCACTTATGTCATCAATTCATCTATCAGTTAATTTGAAGTCAAGTTGAACAAACTTTCTCCATTATTCTATCCACTTTGGTGCACCAGTTCATAATGATATTAAAATAGACACTCAACATTATAAAGTCACTGCTATTATTGACCGTAAATTTTTTTCTGCATTTACCTTATTCATGTGAAAAACTGCAGATTTCTACAATTAAGATGATGATTTTGAAGTTAGTTTTTTTGTTTGTTTTATCTGCAAAACCTCGGTCCACGTTAATGTCAAAATGTTCCACAGTGTACAGTGATGTTGGTGTTTGAGCATCTTCCAAGTAAAACTAATTTGAGGCTTTGTTGTTCCTAAGTTGTTCTGGAACATCCCAATCAATTTTCTTCATTAAAGGTGACAATTTAAGCTTCATACAACTTTAAGCTTGCTATTGGTTGTACGAGGCTTTGGATCTGGATTTAGTAGTGGTACATCCAAGACAGAATAATAATCCTTACCCCCAATTAAAAGCTAAACAAGATGTTCCAACCTTAAAAGGACCTTAAATGCACAAAAAAACCTTTTTCCTACTGATAGAGCAGGTTAACATTATGCTTCTTAGAAAGCCCTGAACACAAAGGGTTGAGAATGTGTAGACTATGATTAAAAACCAACCAGTTTCTCAAACTCCACCAACTTTTTCAAAAGCTCGCAGACAGCTATAAAATGTTTGCATTTTCTCTTCGAGTTACTAAGAGTCCTTTATCCAAATATTAGTCAGTGTATTAGTGAGCCTTCATGTAAATGTTGCACCCTGTTTGGATTAGAGAAAATCCAAAACATATTTACATGTGTGCACCGCGTTCTTGTTTGTCATAGTAGTTGAAGTTGTTTGTTGTAACATCTCTCGTTCAAGAAAAATCCATCATTAACAGTCTCTACTTATTATAGCAGATGCTGATAATTGTATTGCTAAATTTCTCATCATTACTCATTGTTATTGTTTATATGCAGAGATTTCGTTAAACATTTTGTGTTCTGTTGTCATTTGTTATGATTTACTGGATATTCATTTACCAGATTTTTATTAAATAAGTTGCACAAAAAAATTCACGTACCTCTATTCAATAAGTTGCTGATGCGACAAATAGCCAGCTTGAACTAATGCTAAGATCGCTTGGTGCACAAATTGAAGCAGACAGAAGATGCGTTTTATCTTATCTTTGTCAGTGGATGTTTAAAATAAAATTAGACACGGGTACTTGTCTTTGTTTACATCCTCTGACTATATGGAAGGTTTATTCATGCATCCATCTGCTTAGGTAACCGTGGGATTTCTATTTTATTTCTGTCAGTTTCACATAACCCATTTTTTACAGAAACTGGAACAAAAACAAATATCTGCTTAGACTATTTTGCTGCACCAGTGAAAATCTAGGGTTTGTTTTTTGTTCAGAGCAAAGAATGAGCCTTATGAAAAGCAATAATATTTTGGAAAAAAAAGCAACTGTCACCTCGGCCGGCGACTGCGCATTACGGATACTCTTTGTGTGTGTGAGAGGAGAAGTGAGAAAAGAGAGCAGCACTGCCAGCATGTGTGGAGCCTGATGCCTTCATATTTATCTGTGGATGGGGTGTCTGGGTGTTCTGTGGTTGGCTGATGACGCCTCGGGGCTCTTTGCTGGTTGGCCGGTGGCCTTGATGTCACCCTAGCCAGTGCGCACGCATCGACATGCAGGGAGTCCAGGTCAGTCCAGGCAGTCAGTCTGGAACCTTTGCACAGGCTCATAAAACACAGAAGCACAGAGCAGAAAATTGAAAGCATCATGGAGGTGCCATGCCTGTTTTGGGGAGGAAGATAAAAGTCTCAGGCCAGAGTTGGAAGCATCGTAGCTGGAGATGCATGCTGGGGGCTATAGGATTTAATAACCTAAGACTGGGGGTTGTGCGGCTACAAGCACACACAGGCAATGCACAATAATAGTTTACAGTTGTATGACAGTAAACAGCAGACCCTTATGATTAATAATATAGCTGAAAGGCACGACAGGGTGCTGTCCTCTGTTTCTGCTGCATTTCTCTTGTATTCAACATAAACACACTTGGCAAACTGTGCCTTGTCATTCACTGTCTCAGACATAAGAGTAACTGTTTTGTTCCACCTTGTCATAAGCCTGTCTCCCAGGATCAAATAACGTTTGCCCAGAGAGATGCCAGGTATTTGTAGTGCCGTGCGTGTCAGATCTGGATGAAGTCATCAATGCTCTCGTTTGATCACCTCAGCTACTGCGCGAACATCTCTGTGATAAAGCTGCCACGGGATCAGAGGCAGCATGATTTATCCCCAGAGCCACTCCTTCCTGCCACCATTGGCATTTTGTTAAAACATCACAAGGTAATAAGCTGATAGATTTTCGCCAATTTGAACCAAACATGGGTCTTCCTGAGGCGTGCCGCGCTCGTCCAGCACTCTCACTCCGCCGCACATGCCTTATTCTCTGTTTTTTAACTGCTTGTAGTCGTAAAGCCAATGTGGATTTTATCAGCGGAATAAAAGCTGAATGTTAGCCTTAGTGCACCGAGCCGTTCCTTCCTGACAAATGAGATGTGACCTTGAGTAATATTTGCCCATTATTCAGAAAGCAGTCGAGCAGATATTAAAAATAGCTCTCATTTCACAAGCCAAGATGAAAGAAATGTGTGTATTTGGGGGTTCTCGGATAATAGATGTCTTTGTAGATACATATAAAGCATCCGCTAAATGTATACTTAAAGACTGTATAAACATCCAGCAAACAATGACGACCTCTCCATTTTGCCACCAAAATTGTTTTCACTAGTTTCACTAAAGACTTGATAAAGTCCCCGAGTGTTTAATACCACACCAGCTTCTGCTGCAGCTTCTTTTTACCCCTTTGAGTTGTGGGGCTCCTTTAGATTGACCTTTTTCTTATAGACGCTACCAGGCTTCAACATATTGCAGTCTTAAGAGTTTTAAGGCCCTTTTGCTACTCTTTCTTTGAGCCTTAGGGGACTTTTGCCATTTTGGGTGCACAGATGGTCTGAAGTAATCTTCAGCTTAGTCTCTCATGTCAGTGCCACATCTTGTAGTCGCTTCTCTTTTTTTTTTCAGCAAATCATTACAGTGTGCATATATATTTTTTGGAATGATTTACTTATAGTTACACAACAATTTATTTTCAAGCCACATGTAATTCCAGCGCTCTTACAGTTAAGCCCAAAGGATATTCGTACCTGGAGCAGATTGAATTTTACCAACATGTTTTAAGCTAACTATAAGTCACATCAGTATTTTGAAAAGCCTTCCCAGAGTTTTAACATAAATCTGATGGAGAGGGAGGGAGCTAAAGATTAGGGTAAAAGTGATGACCTGGAGCTGATTGCATATCAATAGGATTGGAAAAATGCAAAAAGCTTGTTATAAGCAGGTGGAAGTTTCGATTGCAATAATGCCAAAAAGAGTTGTCCATTGAATAATGAAGGATATACAATATATATAATCTTTGACATTTTTCCTTTCTGAGATTAGAAGCATAGGGAAACCTAATTCTTTTGCATGGGTTTATAATCTTTTAAGAGATGTGTGTCATTTTCTTTCAGAAACAAACTTCCTGCTGAAGGAAAATCATTTGAAATCTTAATCTGCCGGAGGTATAAATAATTATGGGCTTAACATTAAACGTTGAATCTTCTCACTTTACTCCTTCTTCACCTCTATTAATTCCTTTTTCCAAGAGGTTCCAGACTGATATGGAAACCTGCCCAGAACTGCAGCCAAACATCATCAGAATTCCTCCCCTTTCTTCTCCAGCACTCTTTTTACTACAAGGTGTGATCTGCACAAGCAAACAAGCACATAAATAAACTAATTTAGCCAAATTAGTTTAACTTTGGCTATTGCAAGATCATTTTGGTCTAATTGAGTAATTAAAAGCCTGGTTCATGACTATTCAGTTGTATTTTGATGTAGACATTAGACACATGTAATATTTGCCAATTTACATTTCATTATTCAAATGAAAGTAGAAAACGTCAATAAAATCAATCCACGGCTTACAACCAAAAGCATCTATTTAAAATTTCTTTATCCAGAATTGTCCTCCTTAATACGCATTTAAAACCTACAAGCGTAGGTCGATCAATAACATATAAAATTAATGATACAGTTTCACAGCTGCAGTCATTAATGAACACAAACAAGTTTTATAGATGCAGAGAATCCCCTCTGTCTCAGCAGATACCTCTACTGGATCCACCTTGGCAGTGGAAACATGACTAACAAGCATCTTCCTGGTTTCTCACAGTCAAGTGGTTTATCTTCCATATAAAAAAAAATAACAGTAATGATAATTAACTGTGATTAAGTCATTAAATTATCACAGAATAGGAATACTGTAAAACTTGCATAAAACTTTTTTTTAATCTATTCTAACAAGCTGGCATGTAAACCGTTTCCCTGCCAACTCCAGGTAAGGAGTGCCATTCATTGGCAATGACTGCCTCAGGGTTAAGTGTGTCTCCAAGCTGGTTAGAGCTGGAAACAAACTGATATTCTTGTTCCAACACAGAAAGACTTTCACCCACAAGTACTCTAACTTTTAAGTGTTTAACTTTTACAGTGTTTGTGTTCGAATAGAATAGAATAGAATAAAATAGAATAAAATAAAATAAAATAAAATAGAATAGGATAGAATAGAATAGAATTAAATAAAATTAAATAAAATAAAATAAAATAAAATAGGATAGAATAGAATAAAATAAAATAGAATAAAATAGAATAAAATAAAATAAAATAAGATAGAATAAAATAAAATAAAATAAAATAAAATAAAATAAAATAGGATAGAATAGAATAAAATATAATATAATAATATAATAATAATATAATAAAATATAAAATAGAATAGAATAGAATAGAATAAAATATAAAATAGGATAGGATAGAATAAAATAAAATAGAATAGAATAGAATAGAATAGTCTTCTGCTGTGTGAAAATTCAAGTGTAACAGCTGCATCCAAATATATAGGTTCTCTCAAAAAGTGTTGTATGTGCAGCTCTGGAAAAGCTTAAGAGACCACTGCACTGAACCCCATTGAAAATATCCTGGTTATTCGACCAAATATTGATTTCTAAACTCTTCCTGAGTTAAAACAGTTTTTTTGTTCTTTTTTTTTTCTTAATGAATACAAACTTGTTTCCTTTCATTATGTGAGGTCTGAAAACACTGCATCTTTTTTGTTATTTTGACCATTTCTCATTCTCTGCAAATAAATATTAAGTTTTTGCTTGGAGGCATATTTTCAGTAGTTTATAGAACACAAGAATAATGTTCATTTTACTCAAACATATACCTATATATCTAGGGATGTTTTGTTTTGTCCAGTGTGTTTTAAATGTACAATCTGACCATTGTAAATAAATGGGGACAGTGGTCCTTATCTATTTTAATTTGCCTACATGTCCAGAGCTCACATAGAACATTTTGCATTTTGGTTGTGCTGCTAAGGAAGTCTGTCCTTTTTTCCCCACACCCTAAATTCAGTTTCTCAATCAGAGAAATCAGTTATTGAACTAGAAATGATGTTCACCATCACACATATAAATACGCCTTTACTAACTAGACAAAGTTTATTTTTATTACCCAAGTGAAACTTTCGTAAGATAAAGTTATCCCTAAATTGAGTAAGGCTTTTACTAAAGTCAAACATCAAACACGTTCTGCTTTTTAAATGACATTCAAATCAAAATGAATCTTGAATCTTGTTTTAATTAGAGAATCATACAAAATACACAAATTAGAGTTTTATTGTAAACTTGGCCATGCCACAAACAGATGGCTAAGAACAGATTACAGATGCTACACAAGGAGATATTTGATACATCAGCCACTATTATCATACAACTTTTTGTCTTAAGCTTTATCTCATTAAAGTTGAGAAATGAACCTGAAGTGGCCAGGAATTTGCAAGTGGTCAACTATTGCCTTAATTAACAAGGATTTAATCATCGCAACCCAAACTCTGAACTGGTTCTTGTGAAGGATTAACTTCTATATTTGCTGCACATTTTCTGTATAAAAGCCTCAGAATCAGCAGGACTGAATAATCTGCCATGTAACCACCAACCATCAAAATGAGCAAACAGCTTTTCTGTGTGGAATCACGTTCTTCCGTAAGGACAGCACATCTCCGCCATTTAACACAATACAAAATTCATTTAGAAACCTCTTATTCCATAATTTCATTTAGTTTAATTTGCAATCAAACCAATATATGTTTCAGCCATTAGATTTAGCAAGTTTTAATAGATTGATTTATTTGATTAAAAACCACTGTGTAATTATAGGCATCCACATAATTTATAACATTCAGACCCAATTTTAATCTATCATTTGGTATTTTTTTTTCAGAGTTAATAAAGCTCTCCCCAGATCCACAGAATAGATTTTACAACTGTTCTCTGAGGCAGATATTCATGTGTGTAATCATTGCAATACTAGTTTAATTAATTTATGTCAATTTGTTTTATGATGCAGTGTCTCTTGTCGCTGTTTAATAACCTTCAGTTTATCCTAGATTAAGGAAATTATCGCAGTGTTTTTTGTCATTGTTTACAGATGTTATAGAAATCATTTGAAAGCACATATTCAGGTTCAAAAGAGTAAAGCGACATATTGGTGGATTTTTTTTACTATTTATATATTTATTTTCAAGTTTGTTTAGTTTTGTTATTATCAGTAGTGGATGGATTTCTCTTACTAGTATCCTTTTTTACTTGTTGGCATTATTCAGGTATTATTCAAATATGTTTCTTATATCATGACATTGATTTTTGTTTTTGTCATTTTGCTTACCAAAACTGCAATGTAGTATACTATAGAGTGCATCATGGGAAAAACATTGGGAAATGTGAGAAGATTTAAACAAATTATTCATTCAATATCTTTGTTGTTGTTGAGTTTGGTATCTTCACTATCAATTTGTTGGTGATTAATGTTTTTAAGATCTCAATATTTCCTTTTTCTTTTTAACAAACAGCAGTTTTGCAGGGGAAAAAACTAGGTGGAAAATTTTAAAGGATGAAAATAGTATTTTCAGTCTGTTTTTTTTATAAAATATTCCATCTGTAAATTATTTTTTTGTCTTGTTTGCGTAGCAATTACTGCAGTTTGGTGTAAAAGACATAGCAGTGTTTCTGAAAGTATTTAATTTAGGTTTTCTTTCAACTTTTAAAATTTTTGACTGCCTGTCCTGAATTTGTAAAACATTAGTTTAACACCCTTTCAATTACTCACAAAAAAAAAAAAAAAAAAATCTCAATCTTCAGCTTCTCCTATCCACTCATAATCACATCATGTCCCCTCCACCCTACAGCTCCACAGAGTACTGTTATGTTTTCGGAGGGCCAGAGCATGACCGCATGGCCGCTCTCCTGAAAGGCATGATGGGTAATAAGTGCAAATGGCAGCGATTCGGCTCACGGCTCTCGCTATTCCTGCTCACCAGCTCATACCAACGGATGAAGATGGATGTATCCCATGTTTTGACCCCAGTCAGGACTCTGCTAACACACCCTGTCTGTCTCCACCCTTTATTACCCCCAACCCACAAAAAAAGACCTCATTCTCACTCGCATTTCTGCCCTGTAACTTTACTTATCTCCCTTTTATCACGTATCCCAGCTTGTCCGCTTCTTTCACTTCACCTGTACAATTCCATCTACAACTGTCAGTCTTCTCAGTCAGTGTAATTTCCATCTCTATTGAATTTTTTTGGACATTCCTTCACTTATTCGCCCCAGCTGATTACCTTCCATGTCCTTTTGTGGTTTTTCTCCCTCCATCTCCTGTTTTCTTTAACCGATGCAAGAAGTTTTCTCTCTCTCACCCTTCCCGGAGCTTTTCCTTTTCTCTTTTCTGTTACTTTTCTATTACTTTTATTCTATATCCAGTCTCACCCTTCCCGCTCTATGACCCTCCCTCAAATCCGTCTCCCCCGCCCCACCCTCCGCTCTCTGAGCTGGGTGTGCAGGCAGCTTCTGAGTGGCAAGGTGACATTGTGTGTCATATCAGCATTCCATGGCAGTCCCCTTTCTCTCCAGAGAGTAATTATTTCTTTCAGAGTGAAAGGTTCAATTTGCTATAAAAGAACAAGAGCCTCAGGTACAGAGGGAAAGAGGGTGGGAGAGAGGAAGGAGGCAGGACGGAAGTGATAGGGTGGCAGGCGGCGAGGGAGAGAAGTGTGTGTGTGTAGGGGGCGCGTTGGATGGAGCGGTGAGTGGAACAGAATTAAAGGGTGGGGCAGAAAAACGGTAAAAGAAGAGAAGAATGAAAATACCAAGTAAAGGGGACAAGCCAAAATCTTTGCGTAATGGACGTTGTTCTCAGAAGGGAGCTGGAGTGCAGGCGCACGCGTGTGTTCAAACATGTAAACGAGGTCTGGCTAAGGTGATGGGTGACGTCATCGCCTCCTCACCTCCTGTCTGGCCCAGCATTATGTCATCCAGCTGGAACGGAGCATGAACTGGCACAAACTCAAGGAAAGTACAAGTAGAATCTAAAGAGTGGAGATGGTGAACTTTGAACCCTGATGCTTCCTTCTTGGCTTCCTTTTACAATGCCTGTGTTTTTCTATTTGATAATCCTTGAAAAAGTATTGATAACTTAAGTTTTTTTTTCACAGGTTTAAACAGCAAACTTCTACCTATTTTATGATGACCGTATGTGATTTGCACAGTAGAGCAGTGAGTGGAAGGTTATAAATGTTGTTTCCAAATTAAACAGTTTCATGTTTTTGTCTGTAAACCTATCTACTCCGACAATCCAGTGCAACAAACAGCTAACAAAACCTAACAAAATAATTTCCAGCTCTTATTCTATGAATATAGAAACATTTCAGTCAGCCGGCAAGACACCATTCATTCCCCGTCTAGAAGTGAAAAGAGCAGAAAAACTGCATTGCCAACAATGAACAGAGAGTTTGTGCAAACCAAGCATTACGCAGTTTTAACTCTGACTGAGCTGCAAAGATGTACAGCTCAGGTGGAAGAGACTGTTGAAAGATAGTTGTTAAGGAGTTATCATTTTTCATCTGCTTCATAATTATGCACCACTTTGTGTCAGTCTTTCACATGAAATCCCAATAAAATGAATTGAAGGTCGAGGCTGACAAAATATGAAAAAGTTCAAGACGTTCAAATATTTTTTCAAGGCTTGGTGTTTCCCCTTGCCAGTATTTGTTTTCAATTATTTTGACCAGCTTCAATTTACATTTTTAAATTCATGCTCCGGTGTCCCAGAGAGCCGTATTTTAGCAGCGTGTGAGTGCAGGTTTGAGGGTATTTGTAGGTAAGCCATCTCATTTCCATATATTCCCTTCCAAACCCCCACATGTTCTGTGACGCACCCTCTATCTCGCCCTGCCGGTGAATCCTGCATCCCACAGTTACCTGCTGTAAACTGTTCCAGTCTCTCTTGTGCGGGAGTGGTTTTTCACCCCAGTGTCTTCCCGCTGGAGTGTCTCTCACCACTGGGATTAAGGATGCTCTCCAGACAGGCTCAGCCGCTTATTTAAAGCAGCAGGCTTGCCACCACAACTATTTTAAGAGCGAAGCTTGAAAGCAATTGCTTCCACATTCCATCACGATGTTGGCTGAGTTATTATGCACTGCTTCGGCAGCGTAGAGCAGTGTAACCAAAAAGGCTTACCCTGTTGCTCTAACTGGGGTCCACAGAGGAGCAGAGGAATGATTGAATCGAGGAGGGGTGAAGAGGACTTTAACACAAATGTTGCCATTTGTCATTACTTGTAATATGGCCTTCAGCAGTTTTTTGTTATAATTTAATCACTGTTCCCCTAAGTCACTATCTTTTAAGTCAGACGCCTTGGGGATGGCAAAAGTCGTTTTAAATTGGTTCACTGATCATTTAATTTTATAAATTCTTAAAAGGAAATGAAAATGATTGGTCGTAAGTACCAAGCCTGGAGTCAGTAACCACTATATCACACCCAAAAAGCGTAATATTCTGGGAATTCTCTTCTTGAAACACCAGAGCCTCTTTGAGGTGAGCACCCGTCTTTGTCCACTAAATATTTAGAGTCATTCCTATCAGCTGAAGCAGCAGAGAATCTTTCTCTGCAAAAGAGCTGCTGGATGCAGCCGGCTCTTGCTCTGTTGACTGAAGCGATTTTAATGTTTTATTGATTTTTTGATTTATTTTTTTCTGCTCCAGCCTCTATACACACACTCTTACTCTATCTCTGTCAGGAGGAACAGCAAAACAAGCAAAAAGCCCCATCAGACTTTCGTCTCGGTCCCCACGTAACACGCATCCGGAATTGCCTGAACAAGTTGACGACAATTGTCGGACATGTTTGAGTTTCACTCCCCTCCTGCTCTGTTGAATGATCAGTAGTTTTAATATGTTTAAAGCTGGACCCGACCAGACCACCTATGCAGGAACTTGCAATCGTCTTTCTATCCTTTAAATGGTTCCACATTTTGTCTCCACAAATTCCAATGTACGTCTTCACGATTTTATGTGATTGATCAACACAAAGTAGCACATAATAGTGAAGTGGAAGAATTTTTGTTGTTAAACTCAGCTTTAAAAAGAAATAAATCCAAAAGCTGTGGAATATATTTGAATTCAGCTCAGTTTACTTTGATCACTAAATGAAATGCAGTACAACCACTTTCCTTCAGAAGACTTCTCATTTATTTCCAGTGTAAGTCCAGATGTTCTGTGAAGGCCTCTGAGGTTTCTTAGCCTGTGTTCACACTGGAGTTTTGGATGGAAAATTGCAACTTTTTATCTGAAATTTTAGTTTTTTGTGTGTTTTTACATTATTTAGAGTTGGTGGGAGGCAGGCTGGAGCTAAGTACAAGCCGATCCTGCAAAAAAACTTGAGGCTGGGATGAAGGGATTGCTTCTAACAGGAGAACAATGCCTAATATACAGCCAGTCCTACAGTGTAAATGTTAGAACGAACCACTGAGAGTCTCTGACAAGATGAAAAATAAATGTTTCTCTTCATAAATGCTCTGCATCTAAACTGACTGAGGTTGAGCTACTTTTGCAAAGAATAAGCAAAAACTTAAATCTATGCATGCGTAACTTTGCATAGCCATATTCTCAAAAGATTTGCGGCTACAATTGTGGCATAATTTTCCCTCCACTCCACACATTTGCACTGCTTTGAACCACAATGTGCTGCACTTTGAAGTTTGTCTTTGAAACATAGCAAAATGTAAAAGAAGAAGAAAAAAAGTTCTAGGGGTTGGAATACTTTTGCAAGGCTGTCTACTCTTCTACATATATTCAAAATGTGGGAAATGAAACAATAAACAACAGAGACAATGACAGAGAGGGGACATAAAACAAATTTGCATATCCCCTCCCAGAGATGTCTATTAAACTCGGAGTGGGGGTTGAAGAAGGAATAGAAGGGAAGGCAGAAGAGGGCAAGAACAGAAAGTGTTTATGAGGGAACTAAAGCAGCATCTGAAGCCATTGAAAGCAGGCTGTTCTTCTCTCAGAGGCATTAGAGCGAACCACACCACTTCGTCTCATACATGCACGCAACATCTCCAAGGTTGCATAAATCACAGTGCTCTTGCTACTGAACCAGCATATCCTACCCACCGCAAACAATTACCACCCCACCCCTAGCTCAGATAACAAAGCATCCTATCTTAATAAGCATCCACCATGGGGAGCTAATGGTCTCCCTGCTCCTTTTAATTTTATTCATACCTAACTAAGAGATATTAATAATGAATGCAGAGTAAACAACAGTTTAAGATGCCGGCCACGCCATTGTGGACTAATTGGCTCATTAAATGTAACATTAGGTGGGAGAGGGGCCCTTGATTGGGAGTTGTAGGCCCAAGTCAATGTTAACACTCAAAGATCATTGATCTTTACCCAGCCTGCACTCCTCTGATTAAAGAGCAATAAAGATGGTGCCGGTTCCCCTCGGCTCCATAACACAGCCACAATTCCCTAAAAGTGTATCAGACACAGCCCAAATGCCGACTGATATTTTGTCTTTCATGATCCTCCTGTTATTCACAGCGGGGTGAGGCCACACAGACACAGCTGTGGCCACGGAGCCCAGAGTAGCAGAGGTGCTAAATGGTTTGAGGAAAAGATCGATGAGGAAGGGACCGGCTGCGTCCATCAGGTCCTAAGCACCGAGCATTTCACCACTCTCCCCAGGTCTTTGACGTGATGTGTGTGCATGATTCTGAGCATTTCAGTGAGGCTTCTCACTCATGCCGCCACAGGGGTCTCTGAAGTGCTTCTGGTCAGTGATCGGTTTTCCCTTTAAAGAACAAAGGACTCTAAAATAAATCCAGGAAGGGCCACCAGAGTTCAGCGTGCACTACCTGCTCTGCCACGCATGGCAGCTGTCTAAATGGGTGCTGCTGATTTTTGTTGTATAGGAAATAAAACAAAGCAGACATACTTGGCGAGACTGCACAGATGTTTATGTAGTAAACTGGATTGCAATGCAAGTATTTTGAATTTTCATTGCATACCGGTTGCAGTTGCTTCTCACAATAAACAAAGCAGACAACCCATGTGTGTGCATGACTCCTAGACCTTTCCAGGACAACTTGGCGGTAATGGGCATTAGGGGGCAGGAGTGCTCCAAGCAGCTCAGTGGCATCTGGCCTGAGCAGACTCGCGACCCAGTTGACAGCCTCCACCGGCCAGCGATGGCGGGCAGTTTTATAGCTGCACTCCTGCCTGGGCATTGACTCGAGGTCTAATAAACATCCAGTATGTTATCCCACCCCCACACTAAAAGTAGAGATGATGCTCTGTAAAAACACAACAAGCTCTGAGATTGGCCGGCAGTAAAAACCTTTTTACAAACTTTGTGCCACTATATAAAGGCCCCACACAGCAGCAACAATCAAAACCGAGGACTGAAGGTGTTGCTGGAAAAACAGGCTACAGTTAATGTAGCAATTAATAATGGCTGTGTTAAATGAGATTTATGTAAAAATCTTGTCCGTCTCATTATTGAAATTGATTAACATCGTATTTATCATAAATTAACTTGAAGAGAAAATACTGCTTAATCTGGGAGCCTCCCTGTTGCACATAAATAAATGAGATTTGCGCATCATAGAACTTAATTTTTTTTTTTAATCACAAGTCTAACAACTGAAATGGAATGACTGTATTCCTGCTTGTGAATAGTATGGGGAAAAATTTACATAAACACGTTAATCTATTTCAATAAGTAAACAAAAACATATTCACTTGTATTAATAGCTAATAAAAGATATAAATTCATCAAAACTTCTGTCAGTATCATTGACATTCACTTCATAAACATAGCATGTTTTCAACATCTCCAGAAATTACCGAGCGTCTTTGTCAGAGTACAAAACGACTCCAAAAAGTCAGATTTCTGAGGATTAATATAGCTACACTTGAGCACATCTCAGATAATGTAGTGACTGTGTTACATTTCAGCAACTTTGAGTAAGCAGTGCTGCGGTTGTGCTAAATTATGTCATTACCCTGTATATAATATAGGGCAACAGGGCAACATAATCTTTTGCTCAGAGTAAAATAAAGAGAAAACAGCCTTCTCATATTGCTCTCTGAAATGAAGTGTATTTTATCTCCTACAACACAAGGTCAATATGCTATTATGTAAACATAATGATTCATATGGGTCTTTCATCTTCTAGTGGTGATGAAAAATGGTCTTGTTTCTGTAAGTGCTGAAAGCCGACCATATGCTAAGAAAAAATTTTTTTTGTAGTTTTCGGTTGTTAGGCGTGTTGAAAATGTGATTTACTGATCATAGCTTTTCCCATTGGGGAGGTTGTGACTTTACCTGTACTTTAACAATGTTTATTCCCATTTGTTTACACCGTGGGTACCTTTTTTTTTTTCTTAAATATAGAAAGCAGATTTTTTTCCCACAGGGAATATAATTTCCCCGTTGCCTTGGAAGCTTATTTTTGATAAATGTGCTAAAAGCCTGCTTCTCTGAAAATAAACATCTTTTCCTCTTTAAGTGGCTAATCCTTTTGACTTGCAGCTGCCACGTCCATGTTCACACCCAAGAGCCATTACAATGAGCCGAGCATGTGGAGCAGCGTAGCAAGAAATCAAGCCACGATAACGGGCGCCTTGAGCTTGGTTTAAGGGTTGGGCTGATATCTTCCATGCACAGCCCTCTTCCTTCCCATCTCCTCTCTACACCCTCATCTGCCTCTCTTCCTGCTTCGAGCGTGCTTGTGCTGCACCCTTCTTTTGCCCTCCACTGCCCCACCTTCCTGATCTCATCTGGAGAGGGAGCAGGTGCTGTGGGGAGATAGAGGAAGGCTGAGAAAAGGCATCTCCACCCGGGCTAATGACGCCCGCTTCATTCTTTGCTCACCACGCTTTAACAATTTCTTGGCTGCAGCCATGTTGAAGCCAGAAGAAACTGGAAACATCATGAAAGTTGAGGTAGATTTAAGAACTGAAGAAGAAGTATGAGTATAATAAGAAGGGGAAACAATGCAATAGATTGTTTTGAGTGTTTAGGGACATGATGCTTGTCCTCATACAGCCAGAGGCTCATATGTACCTTACTCGAGGTACCTTACTCGTTCCTATTTCCCTTAATTTGAGAACAATGTTTGAGAAATTGGACATAAGTAGGTGGCCCAATGGAACTGATCCCACACACACCTCAAAATCAGTTTTACAATGGAAAAATTTCAATGGTATTAATCATCTAGAACATCTCCAGGTCCAGATGAACTGGGGATGCACAATATTTCCATACTGTGCTCCGAAGCCAAGTTCTCACCAGAAACCAACCAGTGAACTCTGCTAATTCTGCTGAGAAAAGCGGTCACATAATGCAGTTGTTTCTTGTATAATCATCCCCATTTAAAAATAGAGCTTCAAATGCATAATTAAAAAGTATTATTGTTGAAAACATTACTGTGGAATCCATGCGCTGAATGACTGTCACACAAATCTAATCTGTGAAATGATGCTTTGTTAGTAACATAAAACCTGAACAGACAAATTTCCTGAAAACAAATTTCTAATTTTTTAAATTTTGCACAAAAATGTTTACACAACACCCCATCGAGTCCAAGTGTGAACCACCTTTTCAATCATCAGGCTGGTTGGCAGGCTCAGACTCTCTGCTAAGGTCAGTAGGCATCAGCAGGAGGCCTGGAAATGGAGAGACGGTTGAAAAGTTCAGCCATTGTGCATGTGAACAAACATAACATATTACAGCATTTGAACTTGCATGTGCACACAATGAGACGAACCATGAAAAACCACTGACTTGTAGTCGAATGCTCTGGTATCAGGGACACTCAGGTCACAGTGAGCGACTCTTAAAGAGCACACCATGAGACACGCACTCTAACACTCACCAATAATAAAGTAAAATCCGATATAAAATCTAATGCAATTTGCGGATACACTGTCAAATTTCAGAGCTCTCTGTGCTCTGCAGCTATGAATGTTAAATACTTTAAACTCATGTGCTTGCTGTGCGAAATTTAACTCTGCATACTTCTTCATCTTGTACAGAGAGACACATATAGATAGACATATTTTCACCGAATTACAGACAAAAGGATGGTGGGATTAACGGATCAGTTCCCAATTTCTCTCTGCCGCCCTGCAGTAATCATATCATCTAGCACCTGACGTGAGACCTGAATTCCATTAAGCTTTATTAGTAGTAATTATTCTGCTTCCTTGCCATACTGTTTTCTCACTGCTTTTCCCTCATGCGCTGATGTGATTTCTACCTCTACCGGTCCCATTGACTCCAAGTGCTTTGAGTCACTCCTATCATTGGTGTCGTGTGCACTTTCGTGCTCCTTTTTGACCGGAACATACAGACTGAATGTAAAACCACATATTCCAGCTGAAGGTCAGAGGCATTCACACTTGGATTCATGGACACCCAGCTACATTCTGCTTTTACTCTAAGTGGAGTTAACAATAAAATAGCCATTTCACTTGCTCTCAAATAGAGCCGAGGGATGCATCAGCCCACCAGCCCCACTCCTTCCCCTCTCACACTTGTTTCTTCTTTCAGCTAGTCTAGAGATGAGACGGACAATTGCAGGCCCTTTCAGATAGTGTTTCTCACTCAAGCAGGAAGGAGCATGAGGACTACAGAAAAGGCAAAATCCTCCTGAGAGCAGCTTTTTACTCCCAGTTTGTGTTCATTTGTCCCCCCGCTCCCCTCGGCTGCCTTTGGGAGCGAGTCAGCACTTGTTTTATTGGCCGTTACTGTGTGTCACGGAGCAAATCGGTTTTTACTCACAGGTGTGAGTGGAGGACAAGTGTGAGTGTTCCATTACTTTTTGTATCAGGTTGGAATTATCTGGGTGTGAATGGGTTTGTCCGTCCCTCTCTGTTGGTGCAGAAATGTGCACGAGTTTGCGGGTATAGTTGAAATTAGATATTTACACACACTATACAAAAAGCCAAACCACCTTTCTCTGACTTTCTCACATTAAATCAGAATAAACCTTTTTCATTTTTGGTCGGCTAAGACTGTAAGGTGCATATGATAGATACAGCTCTGGGAAAAGTTAAGAGTTTCTCTGATTTTGCTTTTTATAGGTATATGTTTGAAAAGATGAACATTGTTCTTTTATTGTTTCAACTACTGACAGTATGCCTCCAAAATTCCAAGCAAAAAGTTTGTATTTATTTGCAGAACTGAAAAATGGTCAGATTAATGACAAGGATGCATTGCTTTCAGTCCTCAAATAATGCAAAGAAAACAAGTTGTTATTCATTTAGAAACAACAATACTAATGTTTTGACTCAGGAAAAGTTCAGAAATCAATATTTGGTGGTATAACCAGGAGGTTTTCAATGGCGTTCAGTGCAGCGGGCTCTTATTTTTTTCCAGAGTTGTATATAAAAGTTATATTTCTTTAATTTTCTTACTATTTGGTGGTATTTCCTTTAGACTCTTGTCTTCTCTTAAGGTATGTGGAATGCTTTTGATCTGCTCCCATTGAGTAAATTTCAATGTGCAGATCAATAGGGTAAAATGCGTAGTGTCAAGACCAGGTCCTTAAATTTTCTATGATGTCACCATTTCGCTATATGGAATACCAATGCTCTGTGATCTGTTGCCTTGGCATATACCTAAGACTAATTCAGATTTAATCATAAGAAGCTTTCAAAGCCATGACATTATCCATCTGGGCTTTCCCATTTTATTTAGAGACGAAATAATGGTTATGAATGTGAATTTCAGAATTTGAAGAGAGCAACAAGAAAACATTAAAAAAATTATATCTTCTTCATTGTTCTGGAAATAAGCAAATTAAAAAATGTGGAGAACTGTAACTTTACAGGAAAAGTTTAGAGTGATTTACTGTTAAACAATGATAAAAAAAACTCCAATGTGTGTCTGTCTTTTTTTTTTTTTGTAGAGATTAGTGATTTAGTTTATGTATTTGTTTGCACATAAGAAAATGAGTCTTTGAATATATACATATGAGATGTAGCAAAGTAGATGGAGCGGATTCCCTCTGTGCTGTTTATTATCACATTTTGTGTAATTATATAATTACTTCTAATCACCCACCTCAGGTGGCAGTGCTCTGCGGCAACGCACTATTACAGAACAAACACAGCGACCTCAGCACATCTCACACTCATTAACACACTCCTCCCTCCCCCTCTCCCATTCCCTTTCTCTCTGCTCATTATCTCTTGTCTTTATTTACATGCATGAAAACACACATGCACACACATGCTGGTGCGCGCACCCTCTAATGTAATGAGGATCCCAATCAACCGTAATGAGATGAATAGCGTTTCAGCTGCAGATAGGATAAATTTATAGTGGGAAAATCTTCCCAGCAGGTACGTTTCTGATGTGAAACAGAAACAAGAAGAAAGCATCCCCAAATCACATCTGATGTTCCACTCCTTCGACAGGCGATTGAGAAAATGGGGTAATAGTGTAGCATTGCCGTATCCCCTGCATTAGTTAACTGAATGTGCCAGTCTCCAAATGAGAGCGAATAAGGCGTATGTGAAGAGGGGGGGGAGAGGCAAGCGGCGGTTTGGTGGAAACTATTCAGAGGCAAAAGACAAATCTCACATTTCAGACTCCATTTCAAAGAACATGAAATTCAATATACCACTCCAATCTAGTGCGCGCTGTCATTGCTTATGCCAGTAATAGCAATCACAGATATTGTATTCACTCCTCCCAGCCTCCCAGTGTCAATTTATGTTTATGTTTGCCAGTAAATATATTAAATGTCATTTAAGCCTTTTCAAGAAGCTGATTGTTTCGCTGTTGTTTTGTGCTGTTAGTTCTCGCTGTTTGTCATCCTTTGGATCTTTGCACAAGCTTTTATTAATCTGCAGGCTGGAAGGCAACTCTCACCAGCACTCCCCAATGCCCCATTGTCATCTGGTTGTGTAAATATCTCTACTAAATTAAATTTTACCCACAGCATTGGGAACAAATTGAAAACACACATGGACAAATCCAGGTATTGTATTTACATCAGTCAGTTGTAAATTGAGTGACATTTGAGTCGTGCATTAGTGTGGACACCCTCTAGACTTTAATAGCCACTCTTTGTGCCTTCTCTCTCTCTCTCTTTTTTGGAGCAATGTGACAAGAATCCAGTGGTGGAGGAAATGAATGTTTTGGATTAAAAGACCATTCTGACAGGCTCGCTGACAGACACACAAACAGAACCGAGCTGTGTGTGGGGCGGTGGGGTGGGGTGGTGGAGGGAGCCGGGCGCCAACTGGGAAGCATTATGCTAGCTGACAGAGCGACAGAATGACACAGAGAGACCCACAAACATCTCGCCCACATAATGAGACAGGGCAGGAGCTCTGGGGCTTCTCAAGAAAAGGCCTAAAGGGGAGGGAGGCCTGACAGTGGGAGGAGCTTTTGCGGGATGTCAGGCTGCCGATGACATCCAGGGCCCCTCTGTCACCAAGTACGTCTAAAGGATGGCAGTTGCAGACAGAGGCTGACATGCATTCTGGAGCTCAAGTGGCTCTTATCTGGCAGGACGAATGAAATCATCACAAGACAGAGTCAGATGAAGCATGTACATCTGATGGAAATGGAAATTTAATTAAGTCAGCGTGTGTCAAAGACACGTTTCTGTGTCTGGAGATGCAAGTGCGTGTGAGCTCTCCCTTTCAGAAGACAAGCTGTTATACACTTGAGGCTCAGATTTCTTCCCCCTCTCTACACATGCCCCTTTTTACGATTTCAGTAACAGAGTAATTCCACCCACTTTAAAAGTGCAGTCGCAGCACTTTGTCGGCCTCACCGAAGCCTATTAGTGTATAGGACAACTAGTGCTGGAGGCCTGTTTGTAGGCATGCTATACACAGATGTGGCCATCTTCATTCTCATCAAGTGTCTCTCAGGGATATAGCGTGTTTTCGTGGCGCTAATGGGCTGTAGCTTCTGTGTCCTCTTTAGAGAAACTTCCAGGACTGAGAGTAGATAGTTTCAGTCTCTGTCATCCTCCACCAGAGCAAGAACTCTGACTTTAAGTGTTAACTCGAGTTGATTAAATTAGCAGGTGGGCAGATTAACCTTACCAAAGTATTCATACCCCCTAAACTCATTCACATTTTGTCCTATTACACCTCTTAGCTTGTCTCATCTTTTTTTAGATATGTGACCACCACAAGGTAGAATATATTGTGATTGAAAAGTGTGGCATGCATTTGTATTCATCTTCTCTGAGACAATAGTTTGTAGCTGCGATCGCCAGCTTCACAGTTTTGCCATTTCTGTAGTCACATTGGTCAGAGATCAGTTTCAAAATCTTCCCACAGATTCTCAGTTGGATTTTTACTAGGTCCTTCTGATATGAGTATATTTTCTTAAACCTTTCCATTGTATCCTTGACTTTTTGCTGATTGTCATAGTCTTGTTTTTGTTTGAAATTAACATGTTTACACGTGGATTTGCTGTGTGTATCAATTGTTTCATTAATTACTACTGCCTTCCTTGTCCTTGTTAGAAAATTAAAAAATTATTCTCACAGTATAATCCTGTTAACACCTTGTCTAACTCATTGGTGATGTGTTCAAGGTGATGCACACTGTTTGATTTGTATCACACATTACATGTTTTTTGGCACCACGCGTCTATTCCAGTGGATTCCTGTTAGAGGTATTGGTGTAAAGAAATCACACATTTCATATTTTTATTTGAAAATCTTTAAAAACCATTCATCATTTATGCCCTTTTTAGAATTTTGTACTATTCCAGATAAATAGCACAGATATATGTGGCCCAGTTGTGCTAAATATAAGCCCCAGGGGTATGAATGCTTTTCAAAATTACTTTGAACATTCCACATTTCTTGACCATCTATTACCTTCTCCCTCTTTTGGTAAATTTTCCATTCCCTGTTTTTCTGACCTCCATGCTCTCCATCTTTACTCCCTTCTCAAAAACCAGGAGATGCGTGCACTCGTATGACGGGAATTCAAACCAATCGCATCTGGCCAGGAGAGTGCAAAGAGCCGCCCGTAACCTCAACTTGGTTACACCTGATGGACCTCTGCGACGGCAGTGGGATATGCAGCTTAGCATGCAAATTGCTGCCAGAGGCCATCCAGCTGCCACCTTACACAGGGTCACAGAAACATTGACGCCTGTTTAACATCACCACCAACGCTTCTGCTCTGCAGACATGTGTTAAAGACTGTGATTTTATCTCTGACCCTTGTATCCATCACGTGTGCTCTGGCGTTTGCAAACACATAGATGACATTCCATGACATTTCATGTGATCCATGTGTCATAAAGCTGCCACAAAGGTTGACGTACAGCTTACTTGGGGATGGATTGACTGTCATAAACATTGATAGCTCAACATAACAAATGATCCTAAATTTTCATGGCACTGTTGTGACATTGAACAATGTCGTCTCTGCAATCGAATCCAGAGCTCATTTTCTGAGCACTGACCTAAATCTTACTAATGTCACTTCGACCAACATGTTATGATTGAATGAGTCTATGATTGTGCACCATTTGTCATGAGAAGTCATAATATAGTGTAAATATCATAATCAGAATGTTATTTTTGAAGCCTTTATCTGTGCTTCAAGCTCTGGGGAAATCAACATTTTCAGCATATTTAGGAACAGTTACCCTGCATAACTGCACATCACATTTAAAGACAAGGGCAGAATGTTTTTCCGTCCGCTGCTGTCTGAATTGCGGCACAAAAGGTCATATTTATTCTCCTTTAATAACCGTTTGACATATGAATGTCTATGCACATATATTAACGATAGGTTTTGCTTCAAAAGCTTTCCCAAGCAAGCCCCCATGATGCCTTTTTCTGACTGCGAAGGCTATTTGTAGAGATCATAAAACTAATTAAAAATCTTAGATCTCCCTTCCTGGTTTTTTTTAAGGTTTATATAGCACCCTTCTCACTTTTTGGAACCCCTTGTGAAGATACATAAAAAGCTTTAAAATCTTTTGAGTACACTTTTTTTTACAGAATTATGGGGGCTACATTTATTGGCAACCTGCTGTTATACTGTGCAATCCCCATTGGCCAATATGACAAAACTTCTTCTAGAACATTTTATGCATACAAAGAAAGTAATCACTGTTGGTTCCACTTTGGAAACTCTCTTTAAATTGTACAGAGTTTTGGGTCTTTGCTTAGGTTCTCTTTTGTCAGGTGGCCTCACAGGTTAGCTATCTGTTCTCGGCCTGCTACTGACTGAAAAAGGTTTATTTGAGGCTAGTTAGCCCTTTCTAAGTCAATTTGGACAAAGGTTTTGCTACAGTGTCCTGTTGATCCAAAATATGTGAATTGACTTTTGAGAGACAAGCTTCCTACATAAGAAAATCCAATTTTTATTTCAAATGTCCTGGCTTTTCAGAGTTAATTCCTGGTTTTTACGTATTTGCGGGGGAACATTGTAGAACATTCGCCATAACGTTTTGCTTTATTAGAAAAATACAAAATCTTACAAAGTATTTTCTGTCTAGTTTCGAGAACAAACAGCTTAGTACACTTGAATTTAGGCCTGTGGCGATAAACAACCAATCAATTAATGGCACAATAAATCAAAACTATCTACGTCATTTTAATTATTACTGAAGGGCAGACTTTATGATCTGCATTCTTTTGGTTGAATGCAGTATTTATTTCCACTTTGGCTTTATGTTTAGGTTTTATTCAATGGAGACTGAGAATCCATTTTATTTTTGTTTTTGGTTGTTTGTTTATTTTGTTAATCAGTACCAGTGTTAGGTGTTCTTTTGAAAATAAAGTGCATCTATTTTTGGCTGGAAATCAAATGGTCTTCAAACAATATTATCGTTTATCGCAGTAATTTTTGAGACAATTAGTTGCTCAAAATTTGTTATTGTGACAGACCTATTTGAATTAAGAGAAAAACAACTTATCAGCAAGATTTAGGAGCTTGTTTCAAGTAAATAACTTCTTAATATTCATAAAAAATCTGGCAATTATTTTAACTTGGGCAAATTGTCTTATCATAACTTAATTTATCTGCCAATAGAACTGGAACTGTTCTATAAATATTAAGAAACTATTTACTTAAAACAAGTTTGTTTTTTGTTTGTTTGTTTGTTTTCAAAGTGTTTTAGCTGTATTTATTTAATGAGGATTGTTAATAACTATAGGACTGGTGTTTTTTTTTTTTTTTTTCAAACCAACATTTATTTCTTAATGTTGGTTAATGAATTAATGAACTAATAAACTCTTTGTGAAACTATGTTGCAACACAAAATCTATTCAAAATAAGAGTTACTTACTGTTGTGTAACTTGTACCATATCTGTGTGTACCTTCACTGAAACTCAGGGCAGACCAAGGAGATTGGTAGATTGGTCTAACGCTCATCCTCATGCATGGCTAGGCGTCCTCAAGAACTCTTTTCTTTTTAATGATAACTCGCCGCATGCGTTGTTTACTAAGATGACAGGTCTATTTTCCCCTGATTTATAGCACTGTGGCATCCAAGGAGATACTGTACTTATTACTTTAAATGCAATATGCAAAAACAAGTCAAAGAGATAGGCAAAAGGAGGAAGGGAGGCTGGGCATAAATTAAGGGTTATTGTTCCCCTTCTGTTCCAGGCAGCTGTTTGCTGAGATCTAAACACAGAACTCAGAGCTGACCGTCTCAAGAGGTCACTGCTGCTTGGATCTGGCACTTTAAAACTACCCTGTCAACTACATCATCTTAATCTTTTGTGTGTTATTGCAATCGGTCTGGCCTCCTTTCATAATATAAACTCGAAACTCCCTCTGGTGGTGGAATCGTTCTCACACTCACCCATAATGACGCACCACCTCTCCAGCGAACTCTAACCCCTTTCCTCCACAGCTCCGCTAACCACGAAAGGTGTAAAAATGCTAACTAGATTTTCTTGTTTGAGCAGCGTGAGTTTTATGCTGGAGCTCAGTGGCTTCCAGAGAACCAAAGAGGAAGTGAAGGCATCGAGGAGGGAGGTGGGATGTCACTCTTTTGACGGATTTAGTTACAGTAGCATAGAGATCAATTATTCGACAGAGGCATGCATGGTCGCTGGATTAATGGTGCATGCAGAAGATAAATCAAGCATTGGACTCGAGCTTCTCGGGGAGATCTCAGGGAGAGCGGAGACATTACAAGACAAACATAGAAACGTGTCTGACATGGGCATTCATATCTATTCTTTACCATTGGTAACCTTGAGATCTCAAAAGAGAATGGGGACGGCGCTCTCATCCAGTTACAAATAACCATCCAGATTTGGGATATAATGTCAAAAAAAGTGCACATTATATCATCCTGAATGCCGATTTGGCTCCGAAGGACAGACGTATCTCTCCGTCCTCAGTCTGTTGAAGGATATGAAAAAGGAGTGCTGGAGTTGCTGTTGAGAGATTGAAACGCTGCTATATATTACAACCTCCAGAGACCTGTCGGCACTCCAGCTGACTACCACCCCCCTCCACCACCTTCTCCGTCTGTCTCAGTCTCTTCCTCTCTCTCTAGTTCACAGTGACTTTGCTCTAGGTTCTTTTTCCATTCCTGCTCTTCTGTTGCATTTCCCATCATGCTCGTTCCCCATATTCCTAAATGGATCTATTCCTGTTCTAGTGTTTCTTGCTCTACATGTATTTGTATTGAACGTGTAAGGAGGCTGTGTGCATCCTTCTGGCTGATTAAATTTGCTTCATTAAGAGCTGCTTTTTCCCCACTCCCCCATCTTTGTCTGTTTTGGCTGCCAGGTTGTACCTGTCTGCCACATCTTGGCTGTGTGCAGCTCCAGCTCTTCCTCTATTTGTCTGTCTCCTTTATCTGCCTGTCTCCTTTATCTGTCTGCTTTGTAGCTGCCTCCTGAACGAAGGAAAAGCCCTTATGGGTCTTCTTTTTTTCTCTTCCTCTTGTCGTTTAAATCTCGTACCCTGGTCAGGTTCTCACGTTCAGACACCTAAATTTTCCCAGCTGGAAAGCCAAATAATTTCTGTCCCAAAACCATTTTTCCTCTCTGTGTGTTTGTGTCCGTCTCACTCGGTCTTCCCGTTACTCTTCCTTTATTTCCATGTGCATTTGCTCTCATGCTCACAGATTTGCTCTTTTTGATGTAGTTCGCTTCTCTCTCTTCTCGGTCGTTATCTTCATGTGAAGCGCTGGCACTGTGCCGTGTTCAGAAGTGTGTCTGTAAAGCCAAAGCTAACCTTTGCCTCCCAGATTATAGAAATGGCAATTAATTAAGAGTGAAGTGAGCCTCTGACCATATCAAAAGGAGCATTGGTACAGAGACATTTTACATACGGGTGAGGGTGGAGGAGAGAGTGAAGGAGGGAGGCAGAGGGGGAAGCCATGGTGAAAGTGGGAGGATCAAAGCTGAGGATGGTGGCAGAGTGCTGTCCCCTGCTGTGCAGCTCAGATAAACACAGGTTAGCGCCACAGGTCTCCTCAGCGAGCGTGAGTCAGGCACAAGGCCAGGAGATGCATGAACAAGTCAGCTTACAAACATCTCATAATAACTCAGCCAGAAGAAGCCCCCTGAATTAAAGTGTCACTTTTCATTTGCTTTCCTTTCCCTCATTTTGGCTCACTGGCTGATTTTTTTCCTTCTCCCTCATTCTGTCTTTCTCCTTCTCTCTTGTCTACTCGCCTCACGCCCTTAACCAGCCTCCTCCCCCGTTCACAATCTGCACATAATACGGTCTCCTTCAGTCGCGCTCCCCACAGTCTTCAACACAGGCCTGCCTGGGGGCTCACAGGCTCTCCCATCTGCCTGCTGCGTGTTCTCCCTGTCTTTCTTTGCTCATTTCTGTCTGTTTGTGGCAATCCCTGTCTCTCCAAATCTGTCTCTTGGCTGCGTCTCTGTCTGCAGGGCTCCCGACACACGCACACACGCACACGCATAGCCACAAGTAGGAGCTCTGGGGAAGTTAGAGATTTTTGCCTGCATTACTCATCTACAATGGGATGCAGACGGATAAATATTACACAAAAGAGGAAAGTTGTCTTGGATCCACACTTGTTGAAACTGCTGCCACAGCAAACAAGCAACCAAGTTAACAAGTTTGCCTCAATACTGTGTACACTTGATCGTGACAGTTAGCTGACAGCTTGGAGTAAAGCCTCATTTCAATCCCTACAAGCTGCATGACTTACAAGAAAAATAACGATGAACCCATTACTATTTAGGTTTTGAGTTGAAGAGCGGTAGATGATACACTAGATAATCTCAATAAAATTAAATATTGTATAATGTTCATTACACATGGAGTAAAAGTATCTCAAGCTCTTATTTTTTGCGGTTTTGATGATTGTGGCTTACAGGTAAATTCAGTGTCTCGGAAAATTTAAATATCACAGACCATTCAAAAAAGATATGTTTTAAGAAGAAAGGACAGGATTCTTGGCACTCATTACCTGTTTGGGGCTCCTCTTGCTCAGTGATTGAATCTATTAATTAGATGACTTCTGAAAGAAATTGGTTGAAATTAATTTTTCAAGTATGTATTTTTGAAGTTGACTGCTCAGAATGGATTTTTCACACATGCACAATTTCTTTTCTGTCACATGAAATTCCAGTGACGTACATAAGGTTTGTGGACACAATGTAACGGGATGGGAAGCATTCAAAAGACCGTGAGTCCATTTGAATAAGACTTCCGCTGTCTGTCCGGTGCCTCCATGATTGACGTCACGTTGGTAACTAATCTCACTTGTGCTAATCCAGCTGCCTTGGCGTGCAACTGCAGCTGGGTCTGTAAAGTGTGAATAGGAAAAGAATTGCACAGAAGCTGATGAGGGTTGTTGCCACGCTCCGAAGTGTAGCACCATCTCGCCCACGATGCGGTATTGGAAGTGAATGGAGTGGCTATCAGTCTTTAATTGGGCGCTGTGGGCCATAATGAAGAGATCTGAAATAGGGTGGAGCAGAATGAGGGGGAATGAGAGAGTTCGCGGCGTGATTCGAGAGGCCGAAGAGCGGGGTGAACCTAGCGGGCTTTAATGCAATGCGTATTGGCAGGTGTCGCTCTGCCTAATTTCACGCCTCTGTGAGCGAATGTGCACCCAGACGATCACCACTTCCAAGTCGCCTCTCTTTCTCCATCTCCCTATCTGTGCCTGGGTCTCTCTCTCTGTCTCTGCGCGGGTGTATAGTCAGTCAGTTGCATTGATGTGATTGTCCTTCCACATGACTCTGTTATTTAGCCTGTATAGAATGTGCACTTTGGTTCCCCTGAAAGCTTGGAAGTCCAGGCCTGGAACGCAAGATGTCAGGGTGAATGTGCAGCCTAAGCACTTAATTTAAGCATGGTGACAGTTAGAGAAGCACAAGCGCCCACCTCTTCCATCTGTCACATCCAGGCTATACCATGAGGATGGGTTTTATGGGTTTTCTTCTTCTGGCTCTCTCAGTGATCCAGCCTGTTGAACTTTACTCCAGTGGGTAGAATAATGAGTGAGTACAAGTTTGGGTCCTTCACAGTTGACATGAGGACATCATAAGGCACCACAGACAGTAACAAGTCTTTTTCCCGTTTTCTTTCATGACCCCTCACTTGCCTCCCAAATGTCCCCTTACCTTCGTTCCTCACCCCTTTTACCCCTTTTACCCCTTTCACTTTCTCTCTCTTTTTTTCCCCCTCATCCTCAAACCCTATCCCCCCTCTCATCGCCGCTCTTCCCCACTCACCCTTCCTCGCCCCTCCTTCCTGTAGTCTGTGTTTGTGTTGGGAAGATTAAGCTGCTCTGACAAAGCTGTGTTTACAAATATGCAGGCAGAGAAACAGGCCAAGCGACGCTGAATAGGAATAGAATACAAATTGCTTTTTTATCTCTCTTAGGGCCAGGGCGAGAGAAAATGTGTTTGCGATTGTTGCTCCTCCGCCTGTGAAGGATAAAGCCTCAGCATTGGGTTTGGGCTCCCTGTTAGCATTCATTCTATCCTCTCCTTTCTCCGTCTCCCTCTGTCTCTGTGTCTCTCAGTCCTCCTACTCCCTTTTTTCCTCCTATGCTCTTTCTCATCTTTGTCTACTCCACACACTCAGTCTCTTCCTCCCCGACTGGATTTTTTTTCTTGCTGTTTCCTTGGTAATCATATCTCCTCTCCTTTTCTTTCTTCTCTCCTCCCTAACTCTTTCATGTCTCCTTGATGTGTGCTCCTCTCCACCTATATGCGCTCTGCCGCCTCTCCCCCTCACCCCGTTCCTCTCCCTCCTTCATGTTTCCATACAGGCTGAATATTTTTCTCAATAACTCACTCTCAGTCTTTCTCTCCATCCGTCTCTTTCTTTTTTTCGCTCCTGCACTCAGTAGGACCTGTCATGATTTACAGTCCCTCTCAGCTCCTCCTTGCTTACACTGGAGATATTAGAAATTTTGAGTGCCTATAGATCAACGCGGGGGGAGAGGGCATGAGCGTCTGCTAATCAGCCCTAACAGAGCGGTGCAGCATTACAAATCTGAGCTCTCTCCCACAATTAAGCAGCACGTCCGCCTGGTATAATACGCAGCAGGGAAGCCGGGTCCCTGACGTCATCTTCAGCAGGTCTCCTCTGTGCATGCGTATGTGTGTGTGTGTGTGTGTGTGTGTGTGTGTGTGTGTGTGTGTGTGTGTGTGTGTGTGTGTGTGTGTGTGTGTGTGTGTGTGTGTGTGTTTAGGGGAGAAACTATAAGTTTGATGTTTGCTCTCATTAATGCAAAGGACACACTCCCCTTCTCTGCACACTTCCATCCTTACCTTTTTCAAACACAAGTGAAGGTTAATCAGCAGTCTGACAGACTCACACACTGCCATTGGAATTTAATAAGCAGAATCAGGCTCACGAAGATACGCTGTTACTAATTTGTTATTACAATAAAAACCATGTTTGCCTTTTGTTGGGTTTTTGTTGTACCGTGAACACGTCTGTACCTGCAGTCGTCTCTCCTGTTGTTCTTAGCTGTACATGTGTACGGATTCTGCTTCGACACCTCTTTGGCCATCCTCCAGCACATGCATTTGTGTTTCACTAAGAGATCAGGCCCAGGAAATTCTCCCCATACTCAGCTGTTTTCCGCGCCCACTGAAAAATGACAGCTAAAGTGTAACCTCTGACCCCTTGTCTCTACAACCTCTGTGCTGTGTCCATTACTCAACTTTTTAATGGAATGAAGAGCCTGTCGTATTTGACCTAGCTTGTAATGCTAAGAGATGCACATTACTCTTTGCTGCAAGACATTTTTCGCGTGTCTTTTCCAGACAGGTGACCTGTAGGTCAGCTCAAAGGTGAGACGATAAGGAAGTGTTGTCTTAAGATAGCGATCTTTGCGGTTTCATCTTTTGCATACAGTGCCAGTGAAATGTCTGTATGATTACTGATGGCAGGAGCACTTTTATTTTGGTTGTGTTGGAGCCGGTTTTCAGGTGGAATTTCACACATTTTCATTGATCTTCAAAGAGCAAGAAGTGAGTTCACAAGTTTGAATGGGTTGTGAATTTTCTGTAATACACACATGGCCAAATGTGTACATAAAGACAGCTTTGAATGATCAGGTCTGACACTCTGGTGCTTCTCACCTCATGTAAATGTGTCTAGAGTTGAGCGCCATTCACCAACCTGCTCTGCAGGACACTGCTCACAAAATTGACTGCTAGTGATTCTCGTACATTACACAAAGTGGATGAAATAACAAAACAAACTCAAAAATCTCAGTTCTCATCTCAAATCAACATATGGTTGAAACTTTATTAAGTCATCTAGGACAGTTGAAACAAACAACAAAACGGGTTTAAATCAGGTCAATAATTAAACAGAAATGGACTTTCTATTTAAGTATTTAAATATTTAGTCAGAATTGTTGCCAGAAGTTTGGTGAACGGTGCAAACAGTGTGTTGTTTCTCTGCAACTGGCAGGTGAACTTTTCACCAAATATTGGTAACATTTTATTTATAATTATGTAAAACCATGTGGATAAGAACAAATCCATCATGACTTGTGCATCAAATAGATTTTCTAAATTCATCAGCATTGTTGTGATGTGGTTTGAATGCATCTCTGAAGATCCACAATTAATATTCATGCCCATGGTCAGTGGATGCACCTTTTGACCTGCACTGTAGAAACTTAGCATCAGATTATAAAGTCTCATCTGTCACATTCACAGGTTTTTCAGACCTAAAATGCACATTGTTATTTTTGTTCTTGGAAAGAACAATCCTTAACAATGCTGATGCTGACCGTAGTAGCATGGCTGCAGATTTAGTTTGTAATTCATCTCCGCAGCAAGTCCATGTTCTTCCATGTGAAGGAAAGTCAATAAGGAGAGAAGAAAGATAAGAAAAAGGAAAAAGTGGAAAAGAAATGTTTCTTACCATTACATGTGTAAGACTCTGTGCACAGTGTGGGTACTATAGAAGGACACAGATTGACTTTTGAGAAGCTGACAGAAGAGCTGCAAGGTTTCCCGAGCTTTCTTTTGTTGACAGGCATCAATGCCTTGACTGCTGTTGTATGCTGAGGTCAAGGCAGACCTTACTGGACTCTTTGTGAAGTGTAAAAAAGAAATCAGCCTGACATATTTGCTCGTCTGCAAAAGCTGTTTAAACTCTCTTTTTTGTGTTACTTTCTCAACATTTTTTTTTTTTTTTTTGCCTTACTTAAAAGTCCTGACCTCACTTCTCTGGAGATATTTGTTAAACACGTCAGTTTTTTTTCCATTGAAAAGAATGATTCTCATACATTACACAAAGAAATCAAATGCTGAAACATCCATCCGTTTCCAGTAACACTTGCAAAAACACATGAAAATACAAAATGTGTCAGATTCCTATCGTGTTGATCTATGCATTGTCTTTGCACGCTTGTGTGGCTGGTGCCTTTCTCCAGCAGGCATTGGACAAGAAGTGGGGTTACACCTGGGATAGGTCGCCAGCACATGATGGGTTAAAACAGGTACACAAAGGACAAACCATGCACACACACTTAAGGGCAATATAGGGACACAAAGACTATTTCATCCCTTAGTTATTTCAAACTTTTGCAAATTTAATGACCCTCCTGTTAATGCACATTTTTTCCCACCTATAGATCTGTCTATGCCTACATTTAGGACAATTTGTTTTCACAACTACTGGTGATTCAAAATAGTTTTTTATAATATAGTCTACAGAAAAAGAAGTGATTATGTGACTCCAATAAAGGTCAATGGCAATTATTATGCATTTATAATCTCCTTTTTATAAAAGTAATTTGAAAATTCAAAACTGCAATGAAGGGAAGGAAGGTTTAAAATAAAGAATTAGTTGAATTTAATTCTACTTTAGATTTGAAATGTTTCTCAGCCTCAATTTGCTCAAATAGGAAGAAATGAATTTAATCCCAACTTTAAAAACATGGTTTTGAGTGGTTTGTGAACACACACATTCACATTTTACATAACTAAGAACAGTATTCTTTTATCTGTCATATTGATAGAAGTATAGTTGCATAAAATGTGTGATTTCTGAAGGAGACGGTTGTTTTCTCTATTTTTTTTTCCGTTCTTGTTAACTTATTTGTTTTCTGACATTGCTGTCAGTACACCTTTTTGTATGTATGTCCTCGCATGTTGGCGAATGGTGGCACACGGCATAGAGCCATTAACTGAGCCCGCCCAGCCCCTGTCTGTGTCTGCTTTAACCTTGGCCAGCAGGCTGGTGGAGAGGGAAAGTAATTCTAACCTTAAAACCTGCTGATTAAAGCTAGTTTGGTGGAATTCGATTCCACTTAATGCCTTTGGCGGAGAGCCCAGCTGGCTAGCATTAGCATCAACAGACACTGTGTCTTCAGTCAGGGAGACAGACGTTCATGGGCTTGTGCGCAAGCCTCCTCTTGCATGTACAGAAGCATGACCGTAAGCTCCTTACCCCCTTGTCCATCATTTATATCTCTCTGTTCCCCTTCTCTGTCTCTCATACTCCTCGTGTTTTTTTCCTGCAGCAAAATAAAAATCTCCCAGCAACTTTATTGTTGAAAGCCTGAAATGCCTTCCCTTTCTTTTGTTCTTAATTAGTTGTTTTTTTTTTCTGCTCTCCAGAAATGAAGTGGAACAAAATTACGTTTTTAGCGCTACAAGTGGTCAGGGGTTTCTCTCAATCTGCCTCGGTCCTGTTATTGTTTTCCTTTTGAACTTGATGTATGGCGGTGTTTACATGTCCAGCGTGGCTAATTAATTCTCCTCCTCTGAGCCTGTTTATCAAACGTTTCTGTTTATTTTACAATGAGCTTTCTATTTTTAGGGCCAATCATTTCCATAACACATCCCTTTTCATTCCTGAGCGCCATTTGTTTTGCTTTGTTGAAGAATTTAGGTTTGTTCTCCATTTTCTGCCCCCCTTTCAGCTCAGGAGCAGCTTGCCGATTCATTTTGTAGCTTGCTCAGTTTTGACTGATTTAGAGGCTGCAGCTAGTCTGATGCAGAAGACTGGGGAGATAAATCTAAGCTTCCTTTGATTTATTATGTATAATGTCTCATCAACCGTTTCTTCAGTCTGGAGATGCATTGAAAAATTATACTGTTACAATTCCACAAGTTGTAGCCTATTTAAAGGCATGTAAAAGAAGAATTTATTTTAAAAAAGGGAGGCAGTAGCTAGTTTAAGATCCACTGGGCCATTCCAGAACTACCCATTTCTCTCTAAATCAAAATGTAAGCGATATCCTGCATATTATAGGCATTCTGGGCATAGTGCCACCCTACCAGACACTATGGATAATTTGATTCCCGCCGAACGATCGGAGAGAGTACAGCAGAGTGTATTGACTGTAAAGACAGCAGGTGAGATACAGAGGATTATGGTATCAGTAGAAAATGAGCTCATCCTCCAAACTGGAAGTGGCACTTTTCTGCGGTAAGTCATCCAATCACATCTGTTTAGAGCCAGAAATCGTGGGCTGATCAATAGTCATCATGGATGCTGTCGATGGCCAGGCTGGTTTGAATTTTGCATGGTTCATGAATCTCTATTGTATATGGATTTTGCGTTGCCTTCACGGATAGAGTTTGATAGTGCCGTCTGATTGGCTGCAGTGTGAGCTCTATTTATGCTGCTGCGCCCCAGGCTGTATTACCTGCCCCAGGCATCCATGTGAACAGACATATGCACACACACGCACACACAAAATGATACATTACCTCTAATGAAGTGACTTTACCAGGTGGATGTCCATCTCAACAAATGTGTAATGGTTCAAATCAAGTCATTCGATCCAGTGAATTCTGACAAATTTACACAATATCTAATGGAGAATATTTATATCCTGAGTGGCAGTGTGTTGGAACAAATGCTGACTAAGGACACAAGTCAAATATGTCTCAAAGTGGAGAACTGTCCTTGGAAGAACCAAATTAGCAAAAAGTGTGTCTTTTTTGGGGGGAGGGAGGGTGGTAAAAAGTTAAACTAGCTATTCTTTTTATTTGTGTACTAATAATAACAAAGCATGTATGCTTTTCCTTCTGGGACTGACAGTCAACCCAAAGATAGATGTGCCGCAGCCTCTGACAGTGGAATTTTTGCATCACGGCAGGAAAACAGCAAATTGCCAGCATAAATAAGGTGCCACGCTCTGATTAGGACTGTTTTCACACATCATTATGGTCTAATGAGAGAGTTTCCCTTCCCTCAGTCTCCCTCTAACTGACTTGCCAGCTTTGCCTTAACCAACATTTCATTTTACAAACCCATCTCTGGCTGTGTCTGACACCTGCCAGCTCTGATAGATAAATGTAAGCGCAACATCGTCGGGGCACCGAGTTTTCCAGGCTGGATGTGGCAGTAGCCTCCACAGGCCTTACAGGTAGCAAGCAGCTCTGGCTCTGTATCTGAAGGCTTTATTTTAATCAAACTGTTTGCCCTGGGTGCAACTGCAATCCAGCTCTTCTCAAGATGACTCCCCAAGAGGAGGGTAGAGTGGACACGTCGAGTCCAGGAAGTAATATCCTTTCACCGGGCCTCATCACCGTTTCATCGCCTTGACCACTTGCTTAAGTGACAATGCATAATGAATTCGCTCCATGAGGACATGCGGTGCTGTACCTCCTTTTTCATGCTGTCTGGACTGACAGCAAATAAATACATTATGGTCATACTTCTTGTGAATTATGCTGTTAACTGTTCTAAATCATTTTTCTGTGTCTCATTTGCACACGACAGCACACTAACAAAACATTCAGATTAGCGACACCGCGTCTTTGCGTGTTCGTGCGTTTGCATTTGTGAATGAATGTGTCAGAGACCACATGTATTTTTTCAATGTCTTCATACCACATGAACTGAAAATTTTCTAAATTACACGCTGGGAAAGTGCAGTTTTTATGAGAGAATATGTGTGTATAATTATTGTTTAATTGCTTGCCCTGCAATGTGCTGTCATCTGTCACAGCCCATAGACAGCAAATAATGGTTCTTCTGCCGTCACTTTGTCACCCAGACGCTCAGCATGCAGAAAGCAGGAGAAACACCAGCAACTGATATGCGCTTTGAATTACTGATAAGTGCTTGGGGTTGATGAGCAGTGCATATATGGGGGTGTTGGTTTATATACTGTGCCGTGCAAAAGGATTTGTAGCTCTTAAACTTTTCCCCATTTTGTCACATTACGTACTTGATTGTGTTCCATGTGAATTTTTCGTGACACACCGACATGAAGTGGAGTGTCGTTGTGGAGTGAAGGGAAAATAATTCATGCCTATCACCACTTTCTGAAGCATCCTAAGGCAACGCTTTAGGAAGCCACCTTTCACTGCAGCTGGTAGCAGTTATATTGCTGCGAGCACATTGGTTTATTTATTTTTTTTTCATTTCTTATTTCCAAAAAACATTGACAAAACATCAGCCAGGTTGGATGGTGAATGTTTCTCAACAACAGTTTGCAAGTTTTCCCAGAAATTGTCAATGTGATTTCGGTCTGGACCTTCACATTGTTGACTCTCACCATCAACATGATGTCACTAGTGTAACACAAATACTTAAGTATTTACGTTGATGTGGGTTTGTCCCGTTCCTGTCAGATAATTGTTTTTGATGTGCTCCCTTTGAAAGCTTTTGACAAACTACAAACACACAGGTTTCTTCTTGACTGTCTTCCATAAAGCTGCAAACTAATATATTGTGTCGCTAGATTGTCTCTGCTGCTCCTCCAGAGTTATCATGAGCCTCTTTTCTCCTTCCATGATTAATACTCCTGTTACTCTTACTGTCATTTCAGCCATTCAGTCACATCTTGGCAGATTTATAGCTGTATTCAGCAGGTCTGTGGGCACAAACGAGGAATTTGACTTTGGTTTTCGTTGCTCACGTTAAAATCAAAGTGCAGTCACAAAACAGTAAGCTACATAAGCAAAAAAGTACAGACAGGTGGAATCTAGTCAGACTTATGAAGGTTATAGCATTGGATTTTAGTTAGGCATAGTACAGTAAAGGGGATTGAATTTAAATACTGCATTTAAAAATACGTATTAAATAATTTTCCTTCCACGCTTGCAATTATGCTCTACTTTGTGTTGTGTCAATTATATTTCATGAATATGCATGATGCAACACAACACTGTGGGTTTATGATTTAATAACTACAACTTTATTCGTTGCTCCTCTGATTGTTTTTGTGCTTAAGACCTTAGAAATGGTGAACTAGTAAAAGGTTCCCAGGCTGGCGTTTTGTTTAATGTCTACTGTATATTGGCACTGACAGCTTCAACTGTTGTTACGCTTTAAGCTGCTTGTTTGTCTGCCATGCCGCTTTGTGTCATTGAGTAATGGGGGCAAAAAGAGGGGAAGAAGAGCAGCCCCGGGGCTAATTTATTCACTCCTCCATTCACCCCAGTCACTTAGGCTTGTTGCGCCAGGAAACCTGTCAGTCGTGTCGAGCATGTCAAAGCGGCGTCATACTGTCCAGCTGCAGGTCACTCTCAGGGGGCCAAGCGCTCAAGGCTAGAACAATATTAACCCTGATCTGTGAGTAACTGCTCAGGAGCCAGAATTGGGGATACAAAACATTTTAAGTGCCTTTTTCCTTTACTTAGGTTTTTTTTTTTAAGAGTCAGCTTTCTTTCTCGTTTAATGTTTTATCCGTGCAAAGATTATGCAGAGTAGCAAAGCTAAAGGCATCTGTGTTTTGAATTGACTGAGATCCATGGAAACAGAAAATCTTTGTCTATAAATGTACATACTTTGCTATAAAAATGTGAAGGAACCCAGATTTTATGCTTTTGATCAATAATATCATCAATCAAGCAAATCAAAGCACATAAAATAAGTTAAGTAGGCCACCAACATTAAATTCACTTGCTGTAAATGTGCAATTGATCATAATTAACTCCATAAAGGTTTGCTATTCCATATTTGCCGTCAAAATAAATGCAAGTTTGGCATATCAGCATTTGTGTTGGCACATAATGCTAAGTGCCGAAGAGAAAACGTTGGCATTTCTGCTTGTAAGCACCTTTCCCAAAACTGTTGCAGAACATGACAGTAGTGAAACTATTTAAGGCCTCATAGATCAGTGTACAGCACTTGCATCAGAAATCCCTTGAAAGCTCAGAAAGCCCAGTTTATGACATAAATAGTCACTGAGCTGCAAAGTACAAATGTGTGTAGCTGTGGTGGTTGTAACTTGATGTTCGCTTTACTCTGGTTGTGGGAGGAATCCTCTGTCCAACACCAGCGTAGAGTAATGGATGGTAGAGTTATAGGAGTGGGAGGAGGCATACATCCTATACCAGGCAGCTGTAATAGATGAGGGTTCAGCAAAAACATAAGAAAATGAGGCAGTCTGCAGGAGCGTAGCTTCTCAAACTCTCACAAACACACTTTGGGTGGTATTGAAATCAGCAAACAAATAGGTGTGAACAGAACAATGGAACACCTGGAGAACCAGAAAGGGCTGATGGCGTCTGTGAATTGTTTTCTTGTGAATGAGCTGGACGCACACATAAATGCGCGTATCTCTAAGATCTGTAAGCACTTTCTTCACGTCATTATGCGTCCTTCCATCTGTTTGCCTTCCCTTTGGAGCCGTACATTCATCAGAGGGTTTGATGTTGGCAAATCAATGTTTATCCACCTCAGCGATCCCTTCTCATTTTAACTAGGTTTTAATTAAACAAGACAAGCACAAAGAACACTTCAAGGCATCTATTTATCATTCGGTCCTCCGAGCAATGCAGCCCACCATCCCAATATTAAAACACTCTCCCTCATCCCTCCCACGGTGCCTGTCCCCTTGCCTCTGCTGCCTACTCATTCCCAGCGCCCCAGGAAACCCACCTCAACTTATTGAACACGTACAGTACAGCTGCTGAATATTGAAGCTCAGGTTAGTGTCTCCGTGTGCATGTCCGTGTGTGGAAGACAAGACTACACCTGTGTGCATATGTGTACATGATGATATAGTGCAGGTAGTGATTTCTTATCAATAATTGAAAGAAATCACTCAATTCTCTCAACCTGCCTGCTTGATCTATTTCTCAAAAATATTGGACAAACTTTGCTTTTGAAACAACCAAATTCGCCTAGCAAACAATTAAAAACAAATCATTTGCAAAGATTGCATGCTACAACATATATCCCTGATGTAGCTAAGGCTGGTTTGTCCCCCCCACAAATTTTCAAGGGACTGAAATCAGAAATTTGGGATGGCAAATAATTATCTTTGTTTTCCTTTGTAACTTCTTGGCTGCTTTTGAACTAATTTCCCTGTATGATGATTCCGTGGCCTGTAACTGACCAGGTAATAGCTGAGCAGTGGTAAAGTATTGTAGATTGCTATAAATGAGGAAAAAGTATAGCCTTCCCATTAGGTCATTCAGGGTCAGGACTGTGAATCTAACAAGGGACTGAGAAGGAGAGAGGACGGAAGAATGCAGCTCTGCTCCACCTCTCGGTATGTGATGCTTTACTGCACTCACCTCTCCTTCTGGCTGCTGAAGAATGTCTCCTGGCCTCTTCGCCAGATACCAGGGGGCGTTATCAGCCCTGCCTTGCTCTTTCCACAGTAATGAGCCCCGAGACGAAGTATTATCTGTTTACGATAAGGATATTAATAACACTGTGCTTTAGTTATGCTCTGGGTTTCTCAGCAGGGTGAATTTGTTAAGAGTTCTTTCCAAGCAGAATAAAACTCGAGCAGCACTGGGCCAATGTAAACAGTTGTTTTTTTTTTTCAATTATTATTATTATTATAATTAATCACTGTTTAAAAAACAAGCAAACTTGAGATCTTCCTTCACGCTGCATACACTCATAATCTTTGTCTTTTAATTCTAATTTTATTTCTTTCCAGTGTGTGATAATTGTCTTAAAATAAGAACTTGCTATACAAGTTTCACATAAATTATTTCTACTCAACTCATGGTCAAAATGTTTATATGCAGGTTTCAATATTTACATTTACCCCCTTTTGTAAAGAAGGGGGTAAATGTTCAACTTTTTTTTTTTTTCTAAATCTGGCAATAAAACTTACTTGCATCTTAAATGAATTTGGTGCATTCATTTAAAATCAGATCTCTAATCTCAAACAGGATTTAAATCAATTTAGAGGAGAATTTTAATGCCTCATTAAATTCAAAATCCAAATGTGTCATATTTCTTTTCTTGTCTTTATGGAAAACCTTTTCTAGTAAAGAAAGTTAGTAAACGTTTCCAGAAACAACTAAGGCTCAAGCTTGGAAACTGCTGTAATAGTAATGTTGTCATCATGGACTGAGCCCAGAAAAGAATCACTAAATTGACTCCATAAAGCTCAACAGAAATGTGCATCCACCCACATGAACAAGAGGAATGACTAATATGAGAAAGAGACAAGAAACATTTAAATGTGTCAAGCTTGGTGGTGGTAGCATCATGTCAAGAGTCTGTTTCTGTGCCACTGGTACATGTACATTGCACAAAATTCTTTAACTTGATCTAAAATCAAGAATCAGATAAAGACCAGCTGTCTAAAACACACACAACAGCTGGCTTTGGATGGATGAAAGCTGTCGAATATTAGGCTTTTATGGTCCCAACCTCATCTGTACTCAACCTGTAAAAACAGGTTTTAAAAGACAGATTTATGCAAAGAAAAAAAACATTTAACATGGTTTCTTTTCACATGAGACGTGTGGTCAAATGTCCAGATAGAGATATGTCAGAAACTTATTGACATCAAGGAACAGAAATGAGTAGCGTGTATGTGTATATCTGACCTTCCATGCATACGTTTGACCCTGTGTGGATGGGAGAAAATCCATAATGAATTCAAACTCGAGACAACTTTGAAATGTTGTACGCCGCATATCCATTCCTCTCTTGAAAGAAAGAATTGTTCAAGTGCATCATTAAAAGGCAAAAGCTCACATGGTATGCATGCTGATGAGTGCAATCATCTAACAAGTCCAACTTTAACTTGACTTTACTTTAATTGAACAATAATTAACTTTACTGGGGCATCCACAACAAGTCATACTGCATCACTGAAAATGTTGCACATCCTCAAACCCGATGAGGCACAGGCGGGGACAAGCTTCTTTAGATCTTGTATGTTTAATGCCTCTCCACG
The DNA here is from genome assembly GCF_027474105.1 of Poeciliopsis prolifica. NCBI lineage: Eukaryota > Metazoa > Chordata > Actinopteri > Cyprinodontiformes > Poeciliidae > Poeciliopsis > Poeciliopsis prolifica. The sequence continues at coordinate 6,293,995 of NW_026562398.1, forward strand.
ACATTGCTGCTGTGATGCCATGTTAGACGCTTCTATAAATTAGATGTTGTATTTTTCCGTGGTTGAAAGCATTCTGCTGGTGGTGCAAAGTTTACAAAGGACAATAATGATTTTTGTAGCTTTGACAGAGACAACCGAAAAATAATGACATGATCCAGCTCTTGGGTGGAAGCTGACAGTACCTGCCAACACCTTCGGCTCGTAAACATCATTGTATCCTTGTGCAGATAGAACAAAAAAAGAAACACCTTTTGTAAGGGTTTCATGCATCTTTGCCGACAAGATATCGGATCTTGTAATTACTATTTTGGAAACAAAGTTCTCTATAACAAGTTACGGTAACAAAAGCTCATTAAAGGGGAAGTGCTGGATATAAGTGGATGAAGAAAAATAAAATATTGGAGTCAGGAGCAGGTACTGAGGAGTTCACTGGTGAATATCACCCCCTGTCTGCCTCGAGGTCATTGTCTTTGTTTTCAAGAACAATGGTTCTAGTGGGAGTTATAAAGTAGAGGGAAAAGGTTGTGGGTTCAAAAATCACAGGTGTCACGGTCGGCTGAGAGGTCAAACCTTTGCCTTCTTCTACCTGTAATGTAATGCACTTTTTTTCTGTCCCCCTTTCTCCTTTTCTCTGCCCTCCTTTCAGTGTCTGTATGGCTGCTATGTCCACTCCTCTATCATCCCCACCTTCCACCGCAGGTGCTACTGGCTGCTCCAGGTAAGGACTCCTCCTCTTCTCCTGCTTTATTTAACTCCCTGACTCTCCCTAACCTCCCCCATCCACAAAAACCTGAATGAGTCACCGGATATCAGTTTCTATTAAGCCAAAGCATTTACCTTTGACAGCCAGCAGGCAGGCATCAACTTATTCCTTCTCCACCTCCCTCTCTCTTCCTTCCTTTTTCCCTCCCTGGCCTCCATTTCCCTTATCTTTCCCAGTCATTCTCTTTTCTGATGGCATTGCCCATACAAGCCGTCCAGCAGGACGGTATCTCAGTCCACTAAAAGCTTTGCCATCTCCCCTGCCTAACAGCTGCGGTGATGGGCAGTAAAAGCCTGATGGAAGAGCTTCCCTGTATAGTACAGTGTGCTTACCGTTGGTCGTCAAGTCTGCAGCCCGAGAGTGGTTGTAAATAGCAGCCCTTTGATCACCTTCCAATACATCTCATCGTTCTCCCCTTTGCATGGCAGCCATTACAGTTGGAGGGTGCATGATACAGCCATTGACACACACAGCTTTAAGAGTGTGTAAGCGCATTCACCAAGAATAGGAGTTTATGGAGCCAATGGGTCCCCCAGACTTTCGATGTCTATAGAGCATTTCAAAAGTGTTCAAATCCCTTCAAGTTTTTCTTCTTCTGTCGCAAATTCGGTATATTTTATTGGGACGTTATGTGATCGACCAGCACAGCACAAAAGAGCGGCACAATGCATTGAAAACCGATCATCATTCCAACAGCAATATGTACAAAATCACAGCCGAAAATGATTGCTTTGATGGAATATGTTGAAGACTATTATATTTTAAAGGCTATTAATTCACTTGCTACGAGTTATCAATGTTTTTGGCAAACGGCTCCTGATATATAGTGTTAATGACAGTGTTGCTGAAGCTTTGCAGTTATGGGGGCAAAGTGATTATTACAAAAAAGAAGAGCAAGTGAAATGTTTCAATCACAATATTTATCAATGGCATAACATTTTGTGCAATTTAATACATGGTTTTATTTTATTTTTGTCTTTATTTTTTTACTCAAAAAAATATGGCAAAACACATATTTTGCCAAATACAAACTCAATCCTTCATGGATTGATAATGTTCAATCCATTATCTAAAAATGGAAAGTGTTTTTTTGCGACAGCAAACCTGTCGAGCCACAGCCGTCCACATAATCTGACAGGTCAGGCAAGGAGAGCACAAAACAGAGAAGCTTCCTGCAGAGCCGTGGTAACTCTGGATTAACTCACATTTCTGGTGTTTAAATCTGTTGACAGTATGGCAAAATGAAGGTCATTGTTGAAAGAAACACACAAAAAGTTCTGCTTGCGAAGGGGACACAGCAGAGATCTGGTCAAAGATAAAAATGTAGCTTTAAAGGTCAGATGCCAGATGTATATGGTGGAAATTTAACAGAGTCCAGCTCTAAATCTATTTGTCTATTGAAGTTTTATTCCTTGATGTTCTTAATTCAATCTGATTGAGTTTGAGTTATTTTCCAAGTGAAACTTGGGGGAAATAGAAATGCATTTCTGTCACAAAAACTAATGTTTGTATGTGTAATGTGATAAAATGTGACACAGATCAAACATATTTCTCCTAAGTGGAGAAACAACATGAACGTAGCAGAATAAACAACATGAACCGCAAAATTTAAGATAAATGTTCCCAATGTAAAATTGCAAAGAAATGGAGGATTTCAATATCTACGTTTCAGCAATTCATAAAAAAATTCAGAGTATCCAGAGAAATCTCAATACTCAAAGGAAAAGATAAAAAAGAAAAAAAGCCACACAACGATGCTGCATAGTTGTGATTTTCTCGCCTTCAGGCAGCACTGCATTAAAAGGAACCTGATTTTGTAGTGGAAATTACAGCACTGGCTCAGGAACACAGGTTTTCACAGAAAAACAATTTGTCATTGCTTTTACAAATGCAGGGAAAAACTATCATTCAGACTAAACTGAGGACATATAATCAAAGTCTTATAATAGTGTTTGTGTGAATTGGAAACAAAACAGTTTTTCTTATGCCTCTCAATAGGTTTCTTGATGGGGAAAAAAATAGTTATTTTGAATGGTGGGTGTTTTCTTGTGATGCACAAATTTTATTCAGAAGTAAATTAAATTTGTGCTTTAACTATTTTTATTTTGTTTATTCAAAATCGGATTATACATAGCATTACTTTAAAGGGAAAATGGTCAAAGAAGAAAATCCACATTATCATAAAAACAATAATCAGAGTAACAACGCAGACCAAACTTCACAAGCTCCTCTTTCGTGCTATGTGGTCCCCTTCCAAGCTTTTCTTTTTTCATTGTGCAAAATTAATTATGCATTTTTTTTCTTTATTATACACGTACCCACTTGATTATATTTTCAGCGTATTATTAAAAAGTAATCTAGCTTTATTTATTGGAAAGGTTGTTAAGTGATCTTCGAAAGAAAACGTTCAGTTCTTTTAACTCTCTTACATCTCCACCTGTGTAATTAGCTGTGAAGATTGTGATTTAAATTTGCTCCACAAATTTAAATACCCGGTTCTGTGGCATAACAATTACATCCACTGAAGTGTTTCATATTTTGTGTCATTACAACCTTCAACTTTAAAACTTTTGAATGGGATTTTATATAACAGATTCACCTTCTTTGCTGCAGTTTCAGCAGTCTGTTTCTTTATGTCTTTTTCAACTGACTTTTGCCCATTTTGTGTAAAACTGCAAAGACGACCAGATTTCTGGATTGCATCCAATACTTGTTCTGTCAACATATTCTCCCACTTGGGCTTTGTGCACCAACTCCTCCAGAGTTATCATGGGGCTCTTGGCTGCTCCTCTGCTGCCTGTTTCAGGGGGACAGTCATGTCTTTTCTTTTCTCTTCAGTTAATGGCGAGTACAGTGCTCCGTTTAATATTCAAATGTTAAGAAATTCCCCTGTAATCTTCACCACATCCCTGATACACAGTCTTCTGTTCCCTAATCTTCATTTGTTGATTAAAGCTCTTTAACAAACTAATGGGCCAGTCATAGAACAGCTGTGTTTAATATGGAATTAAATTACATACTAATGGTTTAGGTAATTAGTTGCGTTGGATTTTATTCTGGAGTTTCAGAGTAAATAGGGTAGGAGAAAATAAATACAGATTTTTGCTTGGAAACTGGAAATGTTCTTTCTACTTCGCACATATTTGCTTTGATGTATCTCATTAAATTCCACTGAAATACATGAAAGTTTGAAGTTACAATTTGATCAAATGTGAGAAGGGTTCAAGGTGTCACTGTGTTAACAAGACACTGCAAACATCAAATCACGATTTCTCGCACTTCATCTTACCATTAAAAGTGTGATAGTAATGTGAAATATATGTATGTATATATATGTATGTATATATATGTATGTATATATATATATATATATATATATATATATATATATATATATATATATATATATATATATATATATATATATGTGTGATTTTTTTTTTTTCAGGGCAACAGTGGAAAATGGAGCTGTCAGCTCAAGTCTGAGAGTGAAAATATTATTTTACAATTTGAAAACATCTAAACCTATCATTTAGTTCATTCTGGATAGGTGTGACAGGAGCCGTTTTACACAAACTGACATTCAGAGACTCAAAAAAAAAAACACACTTTTACACCCTATGCAACAAATGTTGGGGTCACTCTGGGTCACTTACTACATCCTTCATTTTCAACCTTTCAGTGTTAGACATAAACGCGCATACACAGTCATTAAAGTTTGAGAAGTCCGCTTAGATTGTTTTCCTCCGACTCCCATGCAGGATCAGATAGAAACTGCTTTGTGAATCCTTGGCTCTCGCCTCTCTCACTGCTTAGTGAATCTTCCTATTATCTCCCAAATCCCGGAGTTGCTGCATATGTGCACAGCTATTTATTTAAAGACAAAAGCAACCTCTGCTGCCAAATAAAATCTCCCAAACAAGCGTTTTCTTCGGTGTGTTGCTTTCTAGGAAAGCCTGACTTACATCTCGGTTCAGGTGATGTGTGCCAAGAAAAGGGAGCCTGGTAGTTTTCATACTGGAGGTGCAGATTCCTGCAGCTGGACACCTCTACCACTCTCCTCTGCTACAGTCTCTGTTTCCCTCACTCTCTCTCTCTCTTTTTCCATATTCCTCGGAGCTGAACCCGCACTGTTCCTAAGTCCCTGTGTACCATTTGCTGTGTCCATATGAGATTTGCAGGCAGTAGTCTGTCAACATCAGAGCGGCAAGGAGACTGGAGCTCCCAGAGCGGCAACAGGGAAAGGTCAGCAGTGAGTGAAAAATGTAAATATTCAGCCATCAGGCAGTCACAGAGAGAAAGGGATGAAAATAACTCCTATTACACAGCACCGACAGGGAGGGAACGCAGAGGACAGAGAGGGTAGAGGCAGGCTGGGAATGAGAGTCACATGGACTTAACTTTCAAAAAGTTAGGCTGGGAAAAAAACGCAAAGGAAAGAGAGTTAGGAGGTAGATTTTAAATATTGGAGAAAAAAGTCTGTAAAAAAGGGAGAAACAGGATGGACAAAGGGAAGTTAGGAAAAAGTATTCTATGGAACAAGGGAGGGGTGGTTAACCAGGGGTGTGTGTGCCTCTTTATCCACTCCTTATCCACTCTTTATTGAGTCAAAGCCTGGGTAATGAGACAGGGGACAGGAATAAAGTCCTGCGAGGGGGGTCTCTTCTCAGCCCGTTCATTTTCTTATGTTCTTTTCACCTCTTACTCTATCTGTTCGTCCCTCCATCCCCCCGCACCGCTTCCCCCTCCCGATGGCATTAGACCCCTTCAGAATGTCTGGCCCATTCCAGCAAATGACTAAGACTGGGGGGGGGAAAGAGCCACTGCAGTAACCTGGGGTTACAAAGAATGAATCCAAATGGCTGCTAAGAAGCTGAGCTCTGCAGATCGCTCTTAAATAAAGTCAACATCGCAGCAAAAACATCAAACAATCCTATCATATATTTTATCTTTCAATATATAAATTTAAAGCTACTTTAATGCGCAACATTTTTACAGGAATGTATAAAATATGCAGGTGCAGAACATCCAAAAAGAGTTACTTTACTTCAGAAATTCAATTTTAAAAGACAAATTATCTATATGAGTAGATTTATTACACACAGAGTGATGTAGTTTAAGTTCTTGATTTTTGATTAAGGCCTACAACTCATAAAAAATGCTTCTGTGAAAACAATTATATTACGTAAAACCACAGAAGGTATTTTTTTATACAGACATTATATGTCCAATTTGTGACAGTCAGTGACACCGTCTACAAGGAGCATGAACTACGAGGTCTTTTTCCAAACAAGCCGGCTGTTCAGAGTGCTGGATCTGCATATATAAATAGTTGTGTGGAAGGAAAAAACCTTGTGGAAAAAAGTGCTGAAGCAACAGAGCTAACATTCACTGTTAAAGGAGTCTGAAACTAGCCTGGAATTTGATATTAAAACTCCTGTTTTTTTTTTTTTCTTTTCTGATTTTTTGTAACGTTGAGAAACAGATGTTTGAGTTTTCTTAAATTCTTGAAATGTATCAGTCTGTGTGTAATCAGTCAGAAAGGGTTTACATTTTTAATTGATGTTAATAACATCATATTAACTTTTTTGATGATGTTGTGATTTATCGGGATCGCACGTAAAGAAAAAGAAATCCTGTCCGTCCAGGTGCCGCTGATTGATTCGATTGTCCCTTTCTCTTGTTTAGTGCTAATCGAATGTAATTTCCCGCTTGTGGTTCTCCATCAAATCAGACAGTGGAGTTTTGTGCTGGCCTGCGGGGCCACGGAGGTGGGGGATAATTATGATATGATTACGGAGGGGGTCTGAGGAAAAACTTCATTTGTCCCGCAGCCTGACTCAAACACAGAGAGGGGTCAATAGCCTCTCCCCACATTCCCCTCTTTTAAAGAGGAGGAGAGAGGAGCGAGATAATGAAATGACTCGTAAGGCAGGAGGGAATGCTGACGACCTTGTTTCTTCAGAGCTATCACTTTCTCCCTCTTACCCCTCGCAGCTTAGGCCACTTTGCTCTAGTCTCTGTCTCACATGAATACATTATTAATACCATCATTCACCGCAGTTACATTTTTCCTATTACATTAGTCCTTTGGACTATAATGACTTTGGAACTACTTGAATTAGTGTTATGTTGGAAAATGACTTGTCACTGTTGTCCCCCTGATCATTTTGGTACTATTAGACAATATTTCAGCAATTTTAATTTATAGACTAATTCAAAGGTTACCTAATTGGACAGGCAGAATGATAACTTTGCGATTAAGGAGAGCCCTTGGCGTTTAAGCTGAGCTGAGCTGAGCTGTCCGTGGTGCTGAAGCACTGTACACTTTTTCCTCTCCTCTCCTCTCCTTTTTTTTTTTAGGCTGTATTACTTTATCAAACTACCTGAAGCCAGTGCAGCGAGCAGATCATGTACAGGGACCAACACGTGTACTCATCATGCTTCACACCTCGGCTCTAGTAAAGACTGAGGCCTCTCTCGTCTGCCTAATTGAATGAGAAATGTTGAGAAGCTGCTTTGCTGTGCGGGTCCATCGCAGGATATCCACAGCGGCCCGTGCCTGCAGGCTACAGGCAGACAGATGGATATTTTATATCTATCAGAGTCCTCTATTCTTTCAGCCCAGTTGAGTTGCTTCTGTGCTGAGCGCTGGAAGACAGGTGCCTGACTCAGAACGGTTCAGGTGATGTGTGATGACGGAGCAGAGCTGTCAGGTCCAGATGCACATCAGATGCGTCCAGACTATGCAAGGCAACATAATGAATATTTCACCGAGATAAATCATGGATGAGCCCGGGCACCATTCTGTTGATTTCACTGAGAGGGTGGAGAGCCGGTAAAGCCTGGTGAGGTTCTGACTGGCTGTCTGCAACCTCAGGGCAAACGGAGGCTGTAGCAATATAATTGCCTTTAGCTATGCAGGCTGTTGTTTGTATCAAATGGAAATGCACCTCGACGGAGTCGAAGTTCAGATTCATAGTGTATGAATTTGACTTTAGCCAACATTACTGCTAAATTCAGAACCTCGATGGTGGACTGAGTAAGAACAGGTGGCATCACATGCATTGGAAGAGAGAGAGTGTGTGTGTGTGTGTGTGTGTGTGTGTGTGTGTGTGTGTGTGTGTGTGTGTGTGGGTGGGTGGGTGGGTGGGTGGTGGGTGGGTGTGTGTGTGTGTTTGCATACCTGTCAGCGTGTGCAGTTCCTTGTCTTTGTCTATCAGACTTTGGAGCTCACAACGGTGGGAGACCATGGAGGCTCGCAGCACCTGCTCCTGGCATCCCCTTCTCTCTCCACCATGAGGAGAACAGCTGTTTCAGGAGCACGTTGGGGTGTGAGCCACATCCCTGTGGCTCCACTGTCTCCCTCTTCCTCTCCTTTTGTGCCATCATGCGAACGTTACCCCATTTCCACCCGTTTCAGCTACATGTAGTTTTTTTTTTTTTTTAATTCCTCTCTGAGCACTTTTAAATAATTATAAAAGTTTTAAGTTGGTTTCTACTCAAAAGCAGTGACTTTGAGGCTCCTGTCTTCCAAACAAACAGAAGGTCACTCTCCTGCTTAATTGCGAGCCCCCCAGCTGATGCACCCTCTTTCGATACAATGAACGAGAGAGAAGTTGAGCAAACCTCTGGAGGCATGCTGAGCCTTTGTGGCAGCCTGATCTGTTCCTTAGTGCCCGCGACCTTTTCTGTAGGCTTGTTGCCTGGCCCACCAGCACGGCCAATTATCACAAATCCCCCGCCGCATTTGTCTTGCCATTTTCCCTCTGCAGCCAAGGAGGCTTGCGTGGCCAAAGGCTCGTGCAGCCTCCTAACCGGCCTCGGTCCAGATGGAGAAACAGAGTCCCACAACAGGTATGTGGTGCTTAAATAATTCAGTTCTCCTGAAAGGTTAAGGCTCTGCCAGCAAGGCGAATTGACATTCATCCTGCTCCAGAGTCCTGCTCCCGCTCTCAGAAAGAGGAGACATCGACATGTTTACATTTTGTGACTTCAATATTGTTATTGACCCCAATACTTTACATGGTGTTCGTCTCTGCTTCGGGTTTATGGGCAAGATCAAATGGATGCAGAGCTGAAATCACATGTCTGAGATCATATCGACTGTAAAAGTAAAAAAATAGATAAAATATTTTGACCATTTTGAAGATGTATATATACACCGGCTTGCAAAAGTTCTCCTGAAAATGTCCACATTTTGTGAGTTTGTTTCATTGAAATAACTGGGGATATATTATATGTTTGTGAAGTATAAAGAAACTGAAATATGGTTTTCAAAACTTCTTTCTCTGAAAATGGTGCATGTCTGACTTCAGTCACCCTAAAGAGCCAATCCTTTTTACAATGAGCTTTTCCTGTAAGTTACAGCTTCAACTATATTTTGGGGCATTTTATTGCAGCCTTAGCATATCTTGCCATTTTCCCTCTGCAGCCTTTGTGGCAGCCTGATCTGGATTCTCACATTTTTTGTACATTCTTTCCAACCAAGGCTTAAGAACATTCAGACTGTATGAAAAGTGTCTGTGAAGACCAATTTTAAATCCTCTATGATAAAAATCCACAATATATAAGCACTAAGATCTCTTAAAATACAACTGGGCTGATATTTCCAACTGATATTTATTTCCATCTTGTTGCCGTTTGTTTCTGGAGGGAAGTGGAGGAGGTTGTCGTGTCTTATTGGTTCAATCATGTGACAATGATAGTGATGCAGCAGAGGATGGTGGGGAGTATAACTGAAGCAGGGGGGAAGTCAGCAGTTTGGTTATTTTTTTCAAGATGTGGTAGTGAAATGTATATTATTTCAATAAATAATGGTTTTCGGCCATAACAGCAAGATTAATGTCGAATTTAAATATTCATCAAAACCATTCCATTGTAGCTCCGGCTGTGTATTTACAGCTTTCTGCTCCTGGGAGGTGAACTCAGTCTGAAGTTTGTTTCTGCCTTTATTTTCCTCCATCCATCAGCTCTGAGCAGCTTCTCTGTTCTTGCTAAAGACAAGCATGCCCACAGCATCATTCCACCATCCCTGTGTTTCACTGTGGGAATGGTGTGATCATGGTAATGTGCAGTCACATGACCGGCACACATAATGCTCACATTTGACTGGAATGCCAATCAGTCAAAGGGACTTAACGTTTGATTTGTCTTGAGAGTTGGAAGAAAAGACATATGATGTGAGTTGAATGTTAGTTGCATGTCTCAGTGAGATTGTTTTTAATTTATCACCAATACATTAAAATATCAGCGAATTTTTCTTATTCTTTAATGACTTCAAACACTAAATGGGTTTTTACTACACTGGTGATGTGGGCCACTGTTTTAGTCAGATTCAATCAAAAGTGTGAATGAATAGTTTATATTTGCTGTATCCAGCTGTATTTCATGTTCTTAGATGAGATGTTAAATGCTGAACCTGGGGCTGGATGGCGATTTTGATTTCCTTGTTGGTTTCCCATCAAGCAATTCAGAAAATATGACTTCTGAATGCAAACTGAGTACACTTCTACACAAAGTTATAATCTATTAAGTCATAAGCAAACTTTGGATAACAATTGGTTTCATTTGATCTATATTTATATACTCAACCCACACTTCTCGTTTTTCTAATATAAAACAATTTAAAAGTCTTTCTTGCTACAATCATGCTCTGATTAACGTCGATTCGACACTTAAAATCTTATGTGTTGAATATTTTGTGAGAAAATGTCACTATTTTTTTCCTCTCGCTCTCTACCAGGCCTTTACTTTTGTTTTATTTTTCTCAGTGCGTGTCAAAAGCAACAAAAAAATCAGTGTCACAAACCTGCTCTGTTTCCTACTGGCGTCCAGCCTTTAGCCTGCCTGTGTCATTTCTGCAGGCTCAGGCGTGATGGCAGAGCCGTGCACGTGTCTCCCAGCTTCCCAGAGAACACTGGTCACAGCTAATGACCAGAACTGTCTGATTTGTCCTGCTCTGATTACTCCTCTGAGCCCCAATTAGTCGTGGATGAGGCCCGACATACCGACACAATCACTTGGATGTGAGGGACGGTTGAGGCAGGGAAAGACAGGCTGGAGGTGAGGGTGGGAGACGGGGAAGTGTTGGACAACAATTAAGATGTGCAGAAAGGAGTTGGTATGAAAGCTCCCTTTGATGCGAGACAGGAGTCGTTGAAGCCACTCTGCATTCAGTCAGTTATCGATCTCAATTCCCCTTTAACCAGCCACCACTTTAACCAGCTCTGATTGAAATTTCTATAATTGGCAATTTTCATTGTGAAAATCTGTGTCTCTGGGGGAGGTTTGCTTCGTTTTGCTTTCAAAGAGGCTGATTTCTCTCTGGATTACAGATAAAGAGATATAGGAATGATATAAGATAAGAAAGAAAAAAAATCAGCCAATGTGGTTCAATCAATTTAGTAGCTGAAGTGCGAGTGAAGTCCAGCAGGGCTCCGCAGTTTTTCATTATGATTCCAAAACACTGTCTTCGATTTAAAACTGCAATATTTGCTGCTTTTGCTGCCGGTCGACTCTTTCTCTTTAGCCTTTCTCCTGGTCAACCCACCCCCGTCCCACCTCTCCATCTGTCTCTATTTTGCAAAACTAGACTATCTCCTCAACATCACCGAGCTATCTCCTCTCTGCAAGTTTCAAAGAGAGGAAGAAAAACATACACCCAGTCCTTTTTGACCCGCACTGCTTCTCTCTCAGCAGGGGGTGGTGGAAAAAGTAACTGTGAGCACAGAGTCAAACCACACTTCTGTTAGGTTTTTTTTTATTTTTATTTTTTTAAAGGAAGTGCTGCATGCCATACCGAACGCAAACGCGCGCACACGCTTCAGTGGATCGGCTCTGCTCCCATCTCCGCCATAGCTACCTTGCTCTCCCCCGTCTCAAAACACGCCCACGCAAGCCAGCGAGGAAGAGGAGGAATAGGAGGAGGAGGGCAGAGAGAAGAAGGTAGAGGCTTGGAGAAGTGATATGGCGGGAGGGGAGGAAAACAAGGGGTGGCGGGGGCACTCGGAGAATGGCGATTAGAATTAGAAGATTAGAAGTAGAAGATGATATCATTTGGTCGAGATGAGCGGGAGCAAATGAGCAGCGCAAATCACCCGGTGTTAACGAGCTGCCTCGTAAATCACCGCGGCCACTTGAAGCCAGATCAGGGAGCGTCTCTGAACCGCAGCGCTTTAACAATATCCAAAACTCTCCTCACACTTTATGAATTTATATAGTTTTTGTTTTCCTTTCATTGCCCCAGAGCTGAATATTGGCCTGGTGCAGCAGAGTCGTGGTGCATTTCTTTCTAAATTGCGGGCTGTTCCAGACAGCCTCGGCGCCCCTCGTGTGGGATCCCAACCCTGATGCGTTGTGCAGATGATAAATCCGCCTCCCGCCGCACTTCAACGGGCCACAGCAGAGCAACAGTGAAAATCATTTTGGGCTCTCAACAGACTTCGTCAAAAATTCAGCAAACGCTTTTATTTTTCTGTTTACCAAACACATGGCCTAATATAGAGATTCTAGCAGAGCAGACATCTTTAAAACATGCACAGGAAAAGGTTTCCAAATTTCTTTACAGATAAAAGAAAAAGTGGGATCAGTGAGGATTCAAGTCATGTTGAGGACACAACAGATACAAAGGAGATAGCTTTTATCTTATGTAATGGTAAGCTAGTACTCTTAGTACACCATGCCCACTGTGAAACATGGTGGTGGGAGCATCATGCTGTGGTTTTAAATGTCTTTAAGTGAAATAAGAGTTAAATGAAGCATTATTCTGGTAGGTATTTTGAGGCTGCAAAAAGACTGAGAAGGAGATTCACCTTCCCACAGGACGACGTCCCAGAGCTGCAACAGAATGACTTAAATCAGACTGTATTTATGTTTTAGAAAGACCCAGACTTTTACATTACTGAGAATCTGAGACAGAGTCGATGTTTACAAATGCTCTAAATCTAGTCTGACTCAGATTGAGCTGTTCTGCCAAGAATTTGATAAATTGTGAGATGTGGAAAGCTGAAAAAGACACACAAAGATCTACAAAATGCTGAATTTCAAAAATTTATATCTAAAAATTTGCCAAATCATGTTTATTTTGTGATTTTTCTCTCTTGCCCATAAAATATCCCTATAATATGCTGAAGTTTGGTCCCATGGCAAAAAAATATGAAAAGTCAAAAGGGCATTAACACTTTTGCAACTCATTGCAAAGATGTTGATTTTCTTCAAAATATAAATTCTTATTTTTCAGCTTTCAGTTGTTTTGTTTCCCTAAAACTATTCAACTGAGACTTTAACAGCTCAGTAAGAAAAAGTTCATGTTCTTTTTTTCTTTTCAGGAGGCCAAAAAAGTTGGATGTAGACACAGTATAATTTACAGTTATATGAGAGAACTTTCTCTGTTTGTGCTGTTAAAATTCGAGAGTAGTCAGAAAAATATATATTTCTGTTTTAGCCAGGAGCCGAGCAGCAGAAAAGTGACTTTTACTGGCTGTGTTTTAAATATTACATGACTTCCTGATGGCAGTGTGCTGTCTGAGGTTCTGACTGGCCTGTATTGACCTGCCCAAATAAATCAGCCTTTCATTCCCACACTGTCCTCCTCTTATGAAACTCGTCTCCTCCATCCTTGCTTCATCCCCCGCTCCTTTTCCTGCCTGATTTTGTTTAACTCTCGAGCTTTACCTGTTTCACAAGACGTCCTTTTATCCCTTTACTACACGTCACGGTGCAACCCACTTTAGTGTGTGTGTGTGCGTGTGTGTGTGTGTGTTTTCTTCTTGCCGTTGCTCTTCTGCCAAGGCTCCTAACGTCATATGCGGCCTGGCAGGTGACAAATAGTTTTTTAATTGCTTGCACCAGGAAAATCATTAGTCTCTTCCCCTTCCTTGGTGGGACCAGGCAGGATGTGTGTGCAATAATAATAGCCCCACTTCTGCTTCCCATCTGCTATTTTTAGAACAGGTATTTTCGGGGACCATCTCTGTGTTTGTATGCATACATGTGAGTTGCTGGCGAAAGTATGTGTGTGTGTACACATGTGGCCATACACAGCCGCAGTCAGGGTGGGATAAATGGTCCAGAGGTATTTTTCCTTGGATGTGACGGAAGGAGAGTGTATTTGTCAACTCTGCTCCTGCCTCTGGAGAGTTTTTCTCATTGCTGCTGCAATTCCCAAGTCCCTGGGAGTATGCTGTTTGTCTCTGTGTATGTGTGAGTATTTTTTTTTTGCTGTGTGCGTGTGTGTACCTCTGTGTCTGGCAGGTTCTGGCCCAGGCCATTGTGCTGTAGTGCATTACTGTAGCAATCCAGCGACACAGTGGCCAGGCAGATGAAGCCGTCCAGTTTATGGAGCAACCTGCAAACTCCAGCTGCTTTTGGTTGGGATTGTGCTTAGTGGTGAGATATAGTATTGATTTTCTCTCCTTGGTGCCCTTGCCATCCCTGTGTAGATATGCACCAGTGCTCAGCATCCATTCACAGAGGAAAGGGGGAGGAGAGAGGGAGGGAAGCAAGAGCAACGGATGATGTTTATGTGACGATACTGACCCCATTCGTTCACATGGAAAAGGCGTGGAGCACACGGTGCCCAGGCAGCCGAGCGGAATTGAGTTTGCGAGGCTCAGATTGCAAGATGAACCTTGAATTTGATTTTTCTGTTATACAAGCATTTGTTATCATATATCTCGGCGTCTGAGGGTGTTTGTGTGTGTCTGCATTCTTGTGTGAGTTTAAAATTTGAGTGGCCTCGCAAAGAACCTGAACACAAATCTGTGTTTGTGCGTGCCGGTTGGTGCGTCTGTGTGTGTCAGCAGGCAAATTGAATGTGATTTGGTTTGCGTTCTCACTTTATCCCCTTGATTTAAATCCCAGTATGGAGCTGTGTCGAGCTTTGTTTGGAGGCCATTCAGAGAGAACATTTCATCGGATCCCTCGCAGCCACAAAGCAGCAGTTCATTACAGTTATTATTTTACAAATATATTACGCAACCCGAAAGTCAGATTAATTTGAGTTAAATGCCACTGTGCAACCATTTAGTTAGTTAATTATAAAATATATGGCAAATTATGAACATCCCGTGATTTCATGAGTCAAAAGGGTCGTGCAAAAGCATTTACACCAATTTAATTTCTCGTTTTGTCACAGTGATCTGCCACGCAGCAATTTTTTATAAAGTTACCAGGTAAATTTTTGCTTCATATGACCAGAGAAGTCTTTCACATTATTCACAAGTGATCACTAAGATTAACACCGTCTGAGCTTTGGATCTTTGCTACTCCTCCAGAGTCAGTTTACATAAAGCTGTGTTTTAGCAACAACTTTTTTCATACCGAAAGTTGTTTTTTGGCAGCCTTCACAAAACAAATCCATGTACTTTTTATAGAGATTAAATTATGACGGTGTATCACATAAAATCCTAATAAAGTAACAAAGTGATTTTTACTTAAAATGTGGACAAGTTCAAGGCACTAGAATACTTTTTCAAGGCCCACTATGCATGTACTCATTGTCATTCCAACCTATATGTATACATATATTCATCATATCATTTTTTCATCACAAACAACGACTGAAGTAAGAATCTAAACTTCTCATAGCTTGGATATTTTAACAACAGGATGACTCACAGTCTGGAAATGTAAGAGCCTGAGACACCAGAAAGTAATGATTTCACTGTATTTCAAGTTCATAGTAGGCAAAAAAAAAAAAGCACACAAAATGTATTTTTCATTTCCCACTGTATTGCTCAGTTCTAAAGTCTGGCATGAACAAATTAATATTTCGCAGCCTGCACCAATAATTCATCAAAGAGGAAGAAGCCAGCATATTAGGAGCCTATAAAAGTTTCTCAGTTCATATCACAGTTTATCCAACAGTGTTTTGTGTGTTGACCAACATCATTGGTCACAAATTTCTGGGATTGCTCGCCACCGCGCGCGCTCTCTTTCTGTTCATCCCTGTGTGTGTGTGTTTGATCAGTTTGTGTTCTGCCACCCTGTCCTGGCAGTGCTGAGACTGGGGAGACCCTGTCTCTTTCCAGAGTCATCTCTCCAGCTTTGTTTGACTAAGTAGTGCCATGGTGTATGTGTTGGAGAGGGCCTGAGTGCTAACAGCAGCAGCAGTGCAGCGTATGTGTGGGTTGCCTGAGCCAGCGAGGCTTGGCACCGAGAGGCAGCATATGTTCGTGGCCAGCTTCCTTCCTCCTCTCCAATCTCTTGTCTCTCTGGTCTTTTTCTCTCTTGCTTGCTCGATTTTGCTATGACCTGCTCCTCACCCTTCCAACCTGGCCCAACGACAGCCGAGAGATCAAAGGGTCCACCCCCAGGGCACCCAAACGTCCCCCGAAGACAACCCACCATGTCTAACTAATGTCCCCACCGTTTCTTCTAAGAGAGACATGGACCTGCCCTCGTCCTTGTCATTGCATCATTTTGGCGTTTGATCAGAGAGCATTTGGTGCAGCAGGTAATGCGTTGTGACTGCAGTGGGACTCCGGTTCATTTCTAATGTCGTTCCAAGTGTTGGCCGCTCACACCTGGCCCCGTCCCTGCCCTACATAAACTGTGGCTGTTCCTGCTGAGTGTCAGAAGCAAACACATTTAAATATAACCAAACAGCTAAATATGGACCACCATTCTGTAGCCCCATAAAGAGTTAACTGCGTCCCAGATAGCCCCAACCAGCTGCTTCAGCTGTTCACACCTACTCTCCTGCTGCCTACCCTCCTCCTTGCCTCTTGAACCAGTAAACGAACGCTCATTTGCAAGTTAGATAAATCCTTTGAATGTATTATTGATGCAAACAAATTAGCCTGCAGGCCCCAGACAATACCTAATGGAGCCTTGGCTTATGGGTGAGGTAGTTTCCAGCGAGTGCACCGTCGGTGTTCCAGGATTGATGCCTGCTCTTCTGCCCCGTAATTATTTCTTCTACAAATTATTCAGCTGTTCTGATGTAGTGTGGGGGATTTAAAGCAGCTCGTCTTATTGCTGCCTATATGATTCCAGACCTCCACATGACAACATTCATTAGTTTATTAAAGGGGGGGAAAAAAACACATAGGCAATTAGATAACTAGGATAAAGCCACCAAAATGAGAGGACGCGTTATTATTCAAGTTTATGCATGCTGCACATTATTCACTGGGGTTTATGTTTGTGTTGCTTTTCTAAGGGAAATTCTCTTATCTTGTTGCACACAGACACATGCAAACAGTTTAGCAGCCTTGTATAAGCCTGCTTGTGCATTTACAGAGACTTTAACTGATTCCCTTTCACAAATATGCAGAAAAACACCGGCAGAGAAGCGCCTGGCTGAAAAGGGGACATGTATAGGCACGTACGCATGGAGAGGGAGAGAAAGCCAGTGCGTCTTAATTTATGCTAGCTGGCAATAGTGTGGTAGAGACAGAGGTTGTAAAAGTGAGAAGAAAAACTGAGAGGAGATGAGAGAACGAGGGGACTACCAGGCTGTCCTCAGTGATTAGAAACTAGTATTGATCAGAGGAGGTAAAGGGAAGACTGACTGGGAGAGGGAGGGAGAAAACAAGCCCTACAGCTCGGACCCTAACTCTCTGGTGGCCTCTTCTCTGTTCCGCTCCTGCAAGCTGGCCAGGGCCACTGGGAGATTCATCAAAGGGTCTTATCCCTCTATCTGGCCCAGCTGCAGACACACAAACACACAAATGAATGCATGCATACACATACATTTGGCCTTTGAAAAATGCTCCATTTGATGACATCCCTTCTCATTCTGCGAGGGTGTTGGAGGCCTTACATTAAAGCTGATGTGCCGGCACCGGGGCTCTGAAGACAGTCAAGTCCTCCTTTTTCTCAATTGAAGTCCAATTATCTCCTTCAGACAAGCCACTATGGAAATGTGCCTCTTCTATCTGACATGTTTGCTTTTGTACATTTAATTGATATTAAGGAATTGTTGATTTAAAGCAAGCTTCTATATGTTGATGAAACATTTTGTAAGTTTTGTATTGCTTCAAGTGTTCTAAAATATTTGCAATATAAACCAGATAAAAATACTTGGTGATATTCTGTGTTTTTTTGCAGTGCTCTGCCAGTCCAAAAACATGCATGTTGGTCTCTCTAAATCACTTCACTCGCTACTGGGGGCAATTTAGTGAGACCAACATGCATGCTTTGAGCTGTCAGAGGAAGCCAGAGCGCCATGATAGAACCTGCATGCCCATGAGGAGAACACGAAACTCCACAAAGAAAGATTGCAGCGAAACCTTTCGCTTTCTTGGGTAGAGAATTTCACCTGCTGTTTGTGAAAACAGCATTGTCGACCTGCTGCTTTCTAAACACGTCACAGAAGAATAAAACTTCCAGTAGTCGCAAACTGCATGTGTCAAGTATGACAGCAATCAAACAAAGAAAAAGCTCAAACATGCACTCTGACAAACAGCACCAAGCAGCTCATCGAGATGATCTGTCAACGTTTGTTCTGTAAGTCCAGTACAGAACGAGTTGAGAGGAAGTATTTATTACTTTGCACTCTCTCAGGGCTAGACCCCCAAGTTAATGCATTTTTTCCTCTAAGTCTCCTCTCCTCCGCCTCCGCTCCGTTCTTCCTGCCTGCTTTTCAGCTGACTCCGAGTTTTGGCAGTCTTATTTGCCTTTCGATCCAGATCAATCTCCATCTTATCTACAGTTCCTGAATCATAAACATTTCATAAGCTCAGCCTTGACACTGACAGACGTGGAGAGGTGCTTTGCTGCGAGATGCCTTGGGAGGCCGGCTGATGCTGGACTTTACTCCGCCTGAAGAAAGCGTTGAACTCTGCCACTCTGCGATTCACCATCCTGCTCAGCTGTCAAGCTGTGTCAATGAGGCGGACGCGAGGTTTCATGTGTTCTTCCATTCATACGTGCTCACATACACAACATAGGTCTACCCGGCTCTATCTGTGAATATGTGTGTGATGTATTATTCATGAGAAGAAACATTCATCTCAGTAAGGCACCTTCAACAATTTGGAGACGTGGTATTCTTAACAGCTTAATGTAGTTGCTGCAATTTGGCTCTCCTATGACTGATTAACGCCGGCACTCCAGTCCTCCATGTGTTTTGCCTCACGAAGGATTAGATGTTGTTGGAAACATGGCTTGCAGGGAAGTTTACCTGTTATTTTCTGATATGAACGTCTTTGAGAGTAACTTTTAAATTTCTGAGTGCTTAAGGAACTGCTGTGGGAAGTTGAAATCTGGTGAAGAATTTGTGGTTCTCTGTGTAAACCCTGACCTGAGGGCCTTTAAAAACACCATGCATTGGTGTATTTTTTTTTTTTCATTAACAAATGTACACTGCTGAAATAATAACAGCTGGGCAACAAAAGGATAGATTTCACAAAATCCAAAGCTTTTTTTTCAAAAGCACCTCGAAAAAAATATCTGGTAATTCTGCTTTGTTTGTGTTGTGGTCAGTGACATCACTAGAGGCTGGTCTCAAAAACTTTTTCCACTGAAATGAGAACTCAGACTTCTTTAGCTTACCCAGATAACATTCCTCTTTTTGAATAAATGTAAAACTTTATCCCTAAGTGGAATAGTGTCTATATAATGCACACAGATAAAACTGGGCTCACCTATGTTGTGTATGCAATCACACATGAGTGGAAAAAGACAAACCTCTGACATAAATCTAATGGAGAATCAGGATAAGGGTGATGGCTATGAGGCATTCCAACCTCAAAGATTTACAAGTGAATTATCAGGTGAATTATCAAATTTAGCAGTAGAGACATTCAATAAGCTTCTTTCTAATTCTAAGGATTTGATTAATGTAATACCAAGAAAGGTTTTTCATTGATTGTCAAGAAGTCATGAAAAAGTCATGTTTACTTTAAGAAATAAACTTTTTGGCTGAATGAAAACAATCTTTCATTCTACATTTTTAAGGGTATTTTAATATTTAATATTTTAATCTTTTTTAAAGATTATGTAGTTTCCATGATGCCAGAAATAATTTTTGTTGTTGTTGTTGTTGTTTGTTTTCTTTGTTTTTTTTTGGGGGGGAGGGTTTACCAGAATGGCCATTTGAATTGTAAATATTGCTGAACTCATGCATAGGTCATACTGCAGGAGCCAACATGGTGAGGTTAGAAGAACAATTCAGATGTAACAGCAGTATTAGTTCACAAAGAGTTCCATAACTGTAAAATAATATATAAAAAAACAAGATTAACAAAATGACAGTGATATGAATTCACGGTATATAAAACACTGATGTAAAACTGAATGGGATGACTTTAAATATATACATTGTGTGCATGTGTGTTGAACTTTAAAAGAAACAGCACAGGATATTTGCAGTATATCAGTGTAGAAAAACGGAAACAGTTTAGCGGTGAGATGTGGCTCGTTGTGAGTCAGTCTAAAGAACGATAATTTTTGGTGGGAGCACAGATGGAGCGGCAGTTCTGCAAGAAAAATCATTGGGACTTGAAGTTCATCTTAATGGGACGTATTAACTGAAGTAAATGGGTTTTAGAACAACTTGGCTCCAAATGATTGCTGGAAATCTGTGCTAATAAAATCTGACCGTTCTAACCAAGCCTGGTTCTGCTTCTATGCGTTGTTCCTCCCAGTGTTCTCACATTATGCTGCAGCTGTACAGAATATGAGTTGAATAGTAATGAATTGTGGGTAAAAGCAAGTACATGTACTCAAAAGGAGCACTGATCAGTCACCTCACAATAATGTCATCAGAGACACGTGCATGTGGAAGCGTTTTTTGGGAGGACGGGTGGTGCTAACTGTATTAAATAATGACAAAATAGTAAAGTAACCAATCATGACGTTGTTCTATAGGTGACAGAAAAGTCTGACTCTTAGCTTAAAGTGAGAGATCACACCTTGTCTCTACTTTTCTCAATTTGCCCCCTACTGCATTTTCTTTGCGAAACAGCAGGTTAAACTTTCACTCTTTGTGTATATAAGTGCTGCCAACAGTAGAGCAATCAGCAAAGTGCCACCTCAGCACCTGTGCTTTAATGATTAATACCATATTGATGGTCTCAATTAATTTCCTATTACACCACCAGAAGGCTGCGGTTGCTCTGTCTCTGTCACGGCCCGGTGCTTGTTTTGGGAAGCCTTTCCGTGGCAGCTGCTGACTTGAGATAGCACTCTTCTTACTAGCTCTCACACAACATACTTTTTTTTTTTTTTTTTTTGACAGATGTACAAAAACATGCGCACATGTGATCACAATTTTGTATCTGGGGGAAACACACACACTGAGACGTTATTACACGGTGTTTGGCTTCTCACATTTCACACGCTCGCGCACAGATAAACAAACAAATGCAACTCTTTCTGTTTATTGAATCATGTTTAAAGCAGGCTTGTTTTTTGTTTTAGCTACCCAACACAAATGTTCAGAAAACTTCTTTGCACTCCACTCTTTTATCATATTTACTAATCTTGGTTTTTACCTTTCGCTGTGTTAAAGGGCAGACCCTTGTGTATTGCATTTGAACCTGTGGTGATGAACAGGATTGCGTTTTAGGCTGTTTTCAGCAGCCTGTGCCTTTATTCTTGCATAATCTCTTCCCCTGCAGTGTTACACATTTGCAACAGGGTGTAAGCTACTTATTTATTCCCCTGATGATCTCTGTCTGAGCTGTGATTTGATCACGCGTTCCCATGTCCCCTAACTATCTGTGGATTTCAACTCAACCCGCAGTCAACACTGCCCCTGTGGAGGAGCTGGGAAGCTGCAGTTTGTCGATCAGATTGGTAGAGCCTTTTTTTCTCTGTCTCTTTTCATATCCAAATAAAACAGCCTCTTATCTTTGACCACTCTGTTCTTCATCCCATAAATGCTTCTATCTCTCTCTAATATGCACTGTTTATCTCAACCTCATTCTTTTATTCTGTCACTCTCACAACCACACATGCTGTCTTTATTTTTCATTTTTCATCTGGAACCAATATACACTATTGGTTGCTTAGAAACTATTTGAGCTCTTTTTCCCCCACAAGGGCAGACGTTTGATTACCCATTTATATGGTGTGCATGTGTCTGCGTGCGTGTGTGTGTGTCTCCAGAGAGGTCTTGCCAAAGCTGAGCTCAGGGTTTGCTCCAATATTCAGTCCAGTAATGATAATGAGCCCTTCAACACATTTGATAGAGTACACAGCCTCAGCAGAGGAGTTTTGACCAAACAGATGTAGATAAATGTGGCGGTGCCCTTATTGAAGATGTGTGAAATCAGTAAAATTAATATTTTATTGGCGTAGCATGATTTCACACAGCATTTCTTAAAACTGTGTCTGAAAAAGACCAATCGCTACACAGACCAAGA
Source organism: Poeciliopsis prolifica (assembly GCF_027474105.1). NCBI lineage: Eukaryota > Metazoa > Chordata > Actinopteri > Cyprinodontiformes > Poeciliidae > Poeciliopsis > Poeciliopsis prolifica. The sequence continues at coordinate 6,316,075 of NW_026562398.1, forward strand.
CCACTGTTAGCTAACAACAGCTAGACTAGGCAGCTTAGGTCACCATTTTTCAGAGTTTGCTTAACTTTATTGGGACTTAATCTCATTTCACTTCATCTCTTTTATTTTTAACCCACATCCCACCCCATAGGGTCAGTTAAGCCCATTGTTTTGGTAAAGTGGAAGGACAGTTGAGATAAATAGGAGTATCTCCCAATTGCCACAATTGGGGGGAAAAAAATTACTAAGAAGTCTTGCGAATTCAGTTCAGTCAACATATTTCTATAGGCACAGTAACCACCTCTAACGTGAAGTTTTCCAGTAAACTATCAACTTATTTATAGTTTCAAAATAGATTTTAAAAAAAGAAAAAGTATCTTGCGACCTCAAGTACTAAACTGAAGATGGGTTGACTTTGGATCTTTCAAGAATTAATACCCAAAATATATTTCAAAATCAACTTAGAACTGGTTCATCGGATGTCATATCCATCCACAGACCAAAATGCTCTAGAAAGCTTTAGCTGAGAACAAATCAGATCAGACAGAAGGACCCAGCAGTCTCGGTTATCTAGAGAGATTGTGCAGAGAGGATTTGGCAGAGACCCTGTTTTCTGTATGCCCCAAGCGTATGAATTGTTATTGGAGAAGATTAAGTGTGTCCCACGGGCAGAGGAAATGTACAACGTATTGTCAGCAGGGGCACCAGCAATAGTGCTGGTGATTTTGTTAAAAATTATTATTTTAAAACGTTGATTTGTTTCCCACAAAATAAATGTACTCCAATTAAATGTTGGATTCTTAGTTATTATTTTCTGTGAGATTATGTTGCTGCATTACAACATAAATTTATTCTCATCCTTTTTGCACATCTTTGAAAATGTGTCCATAATTGTATCACTACACAACCATTGTGTTCCAGTTCCCTCAAGCATTTCCTGTGAGTACAGATATCTGCATATTCCTGGATTTATGTTCTTGGTGACCAGGTGAGCTTTCAGTTACAGTCTCGGTCTTCGCCGTCGACGCCAACAAGCTCCCTTATCTATTATTGTTCAGTGAGGTAATGCAGAAGCAGATAGTGGCCAAGTTGGCCTATCTCATAACTGGACACACTTCAGTCCTCCCTGCAACTCCCTGTTTAGAAATGCACCAGCACATCTCACTCCCTGGGCTGTTCCTGTGAAGTCCTGATTCGCTCACAGACATGGGCAGAGGCACATAAATAGCATGCCTTGTCGACTGGCACAGGGGAAACCGACAACGCACACAAACAAATCAGACTCAGCGCTGATATGAAAGGGACTGAGAGCAGAAGAGGGAGAGAGAGGGAAAGAGACATGGCATTTGCTGTGTTTCCTCCACTAAATGAATTGGACTTTGCCCTAAGAGGAAGAGATGAAAATGAGGGGGCAAGCAACTGAAAGAGGCTAAGAGGTTATTCTGAGACAAAACAAAGGGAAAATGTGTTAAAATTGGTCTTCACCATAATGAGATGGCAAAGAACACTGAGTTGCTGCCGTGCCATTGGGTGATTTACTTTTTTTGTTTACAAGGGAGGCTGTGTAGTTGATTTAGTGACTTGCTGTACCTCCTTTCACTCCTGCGCGAGTCAGTATCACCTGTTCAGTTACTGAATATTAGGATCAGTGCCATGGGCTGTGTTAAGGCCATTATGGCAGCTGGATGGGCTTGTGATGGCCCTTTCTTAGTTTGCCCCTGGACTGCCTGGCCTCTCACTTGGGACCACCACAACTAATGGAGAAGCCAGTGAGGTCTGTAAGGGCCTAAGGATGAATAAGTAGGTTGTAAACTCTGAGTTGAGTTGTAGCAGCTAAAGGACCTCCAATGCCTGACTGCCCACCTCACCGCCTGACTTACTGCCTGGCCGTTTGGCATCCGAAAAGCTCCTCCATATTCAGGTCTGTGAATACTGGCCCTTTGCACTTTTATTCTAATGTGTTGAGATGCTTGGCACAGCAACAAACACGCACCTTTTGCTGTGGTCTGTTACCCGAATAACATATTTCGACTCTAAGACGGCCCACGCACAAAAATAGTGGAGTCCTCTCACTTGTGCTCTCACTAACACGCAAGAATTGCAAAAGGCACTCGGATAAAAACACAATTACATATTTGCAATTTCACACACACACACACACAATGTACCTTGTGCACGCATGCACAAGTTGCCTTGCATTACCCCACACAGAGTGAAACAGTTCTGCCCCTCTAAGCTGAGTTATTTAAAGCCCCACTCTCAGCTCCATCGGAGTGATTATGTGCTGCTGAATTAAACATCACAGGCCTCAGCCCCTGGCTTCCAATGAAACACATTCAAACATGTTGGCCTCTTCCTGTTCCTCAAAAGTTCCAAGCGATGCCTTTCGCGTCTCCCACCCAGAACATGAGGTAGTGAAAGAAAAGAGGTGGGGTATAAATACTCAAATAATCACAGCCTCTGCTTTGTTTCCTGTCCTGCCACATCATTCACAGACATTGAATGATGTGGCATTGAATGATGTTTATATCTTTTAAAACTTCTGTAAGTGTAATCACTTACCACTGGACTGATAGTGAGACCATCCATTGTTATGCTTTCGCCATACACTTTATTAAGTATAGCTATCTAATTGCTTGTAAACGAAAAAAGTAAATCACCCAATGGATCGGCAGCAACTCAGTGTGCTTTGCCATCTCATTATGGTGAAGACCAATTTTAACACAATGGAGAAGAAAAGAGATCTAAATCACTTTGAATGTGGCATGGTTGCTGACATCTATGGACTGGTCTGAGAAACTTTTCATTTTGGTCAAAACCATCTCTAGATTTGCAGATAAAGGTACAAAAGTGAGAATATTTACAGTCAGAGGGAGCTGTGCGGACATATATGAAATGATAGAAAGGCAACAGTAAGTCAAATAACCACTTGTTACAACCAAGATATGCAAAGTACCTTCTCCACAATATGTTAAATCCTTGACCCATATGTACAGACTGAGAATTGTTTAAACATGACAGTCTGTTTCTGAAAAATTGATGATATTCCACAAAAACCCAGTTCAGGATTAGTTCTGAAGGCATAAGAAGAGTCCAACCTGGAACTAGCAAGATATACCTAATAAACCGGCTACCCTAAAAATATGTCAGTGACTAATCTCTTACCACTGGCCGGATAGGAACCCCAGGCACTGTAGTGGCTTAGCTGAGTTGCTGTTGTTGCAGAGCTGAGTGGCGCAGAGGGAAACTGTTGCAATAAGCTTTAACGTATAGGCTCCACACTCCAATTAGAGCATCTATATTTTAAACTGGGAACATTTAAACAAAGAGATTGTCACAGGCGACCCTGAAAGAAATGGGTTCAAACAGGGGTTTGCTCTGCCTCCTCAACTGGAGCTTCAGGCTGTTTGTTGCTTTTTTTGGAAAGTTTGACATGCAGTTTTGTTTACCACAGTTCTCGTGCGAGCCTCTGTGTATGTGTGCTGATGCTCCTCATGTGGATGACTCTGTTACTGTGTGTTGGCACGAGGCACTGCACCAGCCAGCCACCCCCACACTCCAAAACACTCCCTTGGGCACTGAGCAATAAACGTTCCCTACAAAAATGAAGAAGTCTTGTGACTTGTGGCAGTGAACCTACAGGAACCACAGATGCAGTTGACCTTGAAATGAGCAGGGGTGTTTGGGGACAGGTGGGGGAGGGCAGTGTTTAAGAGTGCAACCTCGGTGCCAGAGGCCAGGAGGCAGCCTAATGACTGGCACACCACGCTATCCATCACTGTGCCACTGCCAGGGTAACTGCCCCCGCACAGCAAAGTGCACAAGAATTTAATCGCATTTCGAATCTGCAGAATTCGACAGAGCAAGAATGAAACGCACAGAACTGACTCCCAGGTGTTTCATACACACTTAAAACCGCACAGACATATGTGAGGATACGCTCAACAAATTCTAATATGCGTTACGCACATAAACAGCATGAATATGCAGTCAATGCCCTCAGACTCACAGCTCATTTCACTCATTCTGCATGCATACTGATGAACTTACACCAGCTAACATACAGATATCTCTCTCTTGACACTCATTCATCTGCTATTTATATTTTTTACGTAGGCAGGCAGAAATACAAAAGCGCATATACCTTTATAAACAACACACCAGCCAAGATATATTCCTCCTCTTCAGCTACTGTAGAATGTTTGCAATAAAACAATAGACTTCTCTTGCTTTGTTTTTTGTTGAAATGAATGTAATCCCATCTCTTAGTTCTTATTTTTCTTTCTTGCTTTTGATTTCCCTTCCTCTGGATTGAGATGGAAAAATCCAGGCTTTCCCCAAACCCAGGCTGTACGCTGATGGGCCTTTTGAAGCCCCCACTCTTTGGTGTGGGTTGTTTTATCGCAGTGGAACAAGGTTTCCCCCTGCACTCCCTGGCTCATCCAAGTACCATGAAGCATCCCCTCTCAATTAAGATCCTTTCATGTTAATGGTGTTCTTATCTCTCCTGTGCACGAGTTGTGAAAGCGAGGCCTTCTCCGGTAGAGTACAGTCATGGAGCAGAGCCGCCTGAATGACAATAGTAGAGCTGTTACCCTCATTCTTCTTTCTGTCTCTGCCTCTGTGTCTTTTTACAGATTTCTATCTCAAATTCTGTCTTTTTTTCTTTGCCTTTTTTCTTGTTAATGAGCTGTTGTGAGCTTTTGAGGTAGGAGCTTCATGGAGTAGTTTTAAGAAAGTGCCAGGGTCACAGAGTCTTAATGAGCCAGTGGAGGCAAGACTTGACCACTCGTTGCCATTTCTACCAGTATGCGTGCAGCACTTTAAACAAGTCTTAGTGAGGTACATTTTTCCTCAGCCCTATGACATGGAGCACATAAAGGAGAAGGTCACAGTATATGTCAACATTGACATCAAACCTGTCCTTGTCTTTTGCTCCATTAATGGTTATGTTCCTCTTCTCACTTTGCGTTTTTGGGGAGTGGAAACAGGGTGTTTGACTCCAGGACGAGGTAGGCAGTCACTGAGAGATCATTGGCGCTCTCGCTGCCTTCAAGTGCGTGGGTGCCAGAGAAACCTGTTGCCAGGCTACAACAGCACCTTTATCCTTCGGTTGCGATGGCGATGTCTTGCATATCTTCATGCATGCGTGTGTTTTTGAATGTGTGTGCAAGTGTTGACACATCAACCTTTTTTTTTTCATATGTGTATGGCGCATTTTGTCTTTGACTCCAGAAAATCTCAGCATACTCAGGATGTGGGCTTTCTTAAATGTGCATCCTTGACTTTGTTATTTGTTGCTGGTGTTTATGTGCAAGATTTGATGAAAAGGAGGGGCAAGAAGGCATACCACCACCCACTCAGCAGGCCTTCCGCCCCCGTGGCTGACTCCCCAAGACTCTGCTAGTAATTAACTCAACATCTTTCCATCTGTTCGAGGGAGGTGCAGTAAACATAAACACAGCACAAGCCACATTGAAATTTTGACCACACACAAGCATACATGATATATTCAGGCTTTAATTTGTATGAATGGTTGGCGAGTAAGTTATCGTGCCGTGTAATGCTAATTGCTTTGAGGAAATACTGGGATCCTTTAGACTGTGTGAGTGTAAAAATCTCTATCTTTGCATTAATGAATAAAGGCAAAATACTGCTGTGTGTAACTAGATATGATCTTGTGTTTTCTGACAAGATCATGGATCCTGTGCAGGAGTTGTGCACAGGAACCACTCTGGATCATGGCAGTAATAAGTTTAAAGGCAAATACATCATCGTTTTTATTTATTTACTTTTTTTTTAGAGTGATGTCGTTACACCAAACTCAAACATCAGTGCATTACCCGGTCTCTAGCTTGAATGGGAGTTCATTCCATGATTTATACGGCAATTTATCTAGTGATGAGGAGAACATTAGGAGAAATGTCTGAGAGACCTAGGAGACAGGCACACTACCTATGAGTTTCAAAGCATGAATAACCGCTGCTGACAAAAACTGTAAAAACTGAATAAAACTCGATTCTGTAGACATTTAAGCAGATGTAAGTTCTGTTCCAAATCTCTTGCGATTTGCCCAACATCTGCATTGCTAGAATAGTAGACACTGAGAAAAAAAACTATTTGCTACTGAACTGAATTACATTGAGAGCTTTGGGAGTGTTACTTATATTAATAACTTAATATTGACAACATAATCTATAGACATGTAATATGCATTAGTGCACACGGTGGAAACCAGCATGACATTACCATAGAAGCTAACATCCACAGTCTTCTTTATCTCCACTCTTGGTGGCTCAACCAATCAACATCAAGTAAAATAAATGGTTCTTGATTGGCTGCTTTGCAAATGGACATCTCCCTAGTGAGGTGTTGTAGACATCGAGATGAGACCCAGAAGGACCCAGGACACTCTGGAGGGACGAAGTATCTCTACTGACCAGGAAACACCTCGGATTTCCCCCAGAGAAGCCGGCCAAGGTGGCTGAAAAGAGGGAGGTCTGGGCCTTCTGCCCAGATTGCTGCTACGACCCTGGATAAGCAGATGATGATGGATGAAAATGAGAGTTCAGTTCCACAAAGAAAAGTCAATGGATAGGCAAATCTGCCAAAATTTAACTTCAAATAGATGGGGTTCCTCCCTGTCTGTCATTTTTAGCCACACCTCTCTTGATTTAAGAGAGGTGTGGCTAAAAAGTCTAATTTACGTGTTCATTTTTACATCTTCTCGCTCCAGAATGGGATGACATTTGGTCTTTAAGGTCATTGGTAATGAGTGAACTATTGTCAATAAAAGCTTCGCATGTCAGTTGACAATCAAAAGGTTTTAGGTGCATAAACAAATGCTGAAAAATGTTCTTATAATCCTTGCACATTACAAATTCCTGCAACTGTTGCCCGCTTCTCCACAGCAATGCAGAAGCATGGCTGGAAAGCTGCCCTGAAATCCACATGGGAAATGAGAGGGGAAAAAACAACCAAAAGACTACATTACACAATTAATCAATAAGTTAATGAGATCTCATTTTCTCTGAAAAAAGACTATCCAGGCAAAAAGTTCCCCCTCAGCCTTTTCCCTCTGCTCTTGGAGAACCAACTCCTGGTATTACACTGTGGAAAAAGAAAGCAGCCAGCAGGAAATTAAATTAAATTACTATCCTGATAGATTTATGTGGTACTTTACATTTTCATTGTGTTGTTTTCGTCTCTGCATGCAAGTGCACCTGAGTTGGAAAAGAACTGTTAAATATGCTGTAAAGTAAGTGGAGAGAGAGAAGTAACTGAGAGAGAGTGAAAAGTTGCAGACGTCATGCACCTCTTGCTCCGTCATTGGCTTCCAAACAAGAGCAGACTGTTAAGAGTGAAACACTGGCATGCAAAATGGGAATGTTTCTTTGTGTCGAGTTCTGCAAGTGTGGATGCATACCTGTGTTGTTCCCGGTGAAAAGGTAGAAACAGTTGGGAGAGTGGGTGTTGAATGGAGGAAATTGTGTGTAACCATGTGAATGATTGTTTCCAACTAGCCTGTGTCTGTGTCCTGTAAGTGTCTCTTCCACACTATGCTAATGAGTTTTATCCTTTCCCGTCTGTTTTTGTGCTTTCCCGCTTCTTTTTTACACATGCCGAAACATGTGCCATGTGTCCGTGTGTGCATTCTAACCCCACCTGCATCTACGCGTTCATAACCGCTCATAATTAAACATAGCTGTCTACATTCTCAGTCCAAGTAAAGATTGAGGGCATCTCTTGGCTATTGACACAGCTGGCGCTGCCATCTGGGGACACCGCACACCGTCTGTGATATCACCAGCCAATCAGGCCATCAGTCATCACCTAGTGTCCGAACTGATGACAGGGGACACGGAAAGCAGGGAAATGAAACATTGATATGCCCGGCTCCAGCTCGTGGTGGGAAATTGTGGGAAAGGTCATCTGTCTACCTCAGCCTGCTTTCCAAGCCACTGAGCTACAGAATCCCAGACACATCACAGTGAGGCGGGACTTGTTTGTGTTTTTTAAGATGTTTTTATTGAAGTATTTCTGCACGTCATAGCCACACCCCTTGTCTGATATAACAGAGAAGCGGAAGGTGGGGGTTGTTTCTCAGATTAATGGTTCACACAGAGAGGGAGCACAGCCCTACAGTAGCAACACTGTGATTTATTTGCCACTTAGTACTGATGAAGCCTCAAACTGCATTCACACACACACCTAAGCGCACACACACATTGTCACAAGATTTTTCTCGATCAAAGTCTAAGTTGGTTTATCTATTGCTGCATCTTGTTTAGATCTAAGTGTGTGCACACTTGAGTGTTTCGTTTTTGTCTTTTTGCTGACTCGCATAAACAGGAGAATCTGCTTTAGTTTGTTCCCCCAAAATAATATCAACCACGTGTTTATGAAATATGTTAAAAATTACTGATCAAAACAACAGAGTTTATAATAGAGGAGTACAAGAAAAAGGAAAATTATATTTCTTTTTCAACTGATAACACAACCAGACACTATGAACACCACAGAACATTCCTGCAGTTAAGGGAAGGTTTAGAGCAACGTCAGGTTAAGAGATAATATTTCAAGCTTTGTAAATGTCATTAAGCACAGTTCAATCCATCATGTGAAAATTAAAAAGTATGACACAACAGCAAACCTGCCAAGATATGACAGCCAAGGACGCCATTAATCGAAGAACCAGCAACAAAGTCCATTGAGACTCTAACAGTACTGCCAGGATCCTAATATCCTACAGGAAAATCTGTTGACAAAACAGAGTAATAAGGTACAAAGCAAATATGTGGGAGAAAGCACTGTTTAAAATTTTTGGTTTGTAAGCAGAATGCTGTATGTGGCTGAAAACAAACACCGCAGATCACCATAAACACACCAGCGTGATGCTGTGGGGATGTTTTGTTTAGCTGCGGCTGGAGGATGGAACCAAATGCAGAGCAGCTCTGGACGAAGATCTGTTAGAGTCCAAAACAGTTCAGACTCAGGTGGCAGTTCCTCTTTTAAAAGGAGCTTAAAAACCTAAACGTATAGCCAGATCTACAAGGAGATGGTTTAAATTAAATCAGGCTCATATGCTAGACCTAAATAATATTGAGAAATTGTTGGAAAGGCTGGAAAACTTTGGTTGTAAGAAAGATTGTACAGAAATGTGTCAAACTCATTTTAATTTTTCAAAGGCCCTGTTGTGTCAGAATGTCTTGATAAAACCACTTAAACTATTAAAACTATTTGAGGGACATTGTGTAAGTGTCGGGCAATTAAAAGGGAATTTTATGGTATTTATACCAGCATAACATTATGCCATTATTCATATTCTGTCAATTTAGAAAAATTTGCCAACATAACCCAGTGATCATTTGCATGCAGTAAATTGTTGAGTTTTGACTTGGTAAATACCGGCAGAGTTAATTGAGGGCATCATCACACTATGTGGGAGGATTTGTCAAAATGCCATAAGTGTGTTACGCTGACACACATTGTAATTAACACACATGCAAATGTGTGTACACACCCGCATTAGCTCACCTGCTGATATGCACTGTTGTGTATTGAGATGCAGAAATATGGGCAGACACATAATGAGTGAGATTACAGTCAATTTCTGATCCCTGATATGTTCTGCCGCTTGGCTTGAGGGCTTGAGCATTTCCTCCTCTTGTTCTTGGGTTGTTTTGTCGGTGTGAGGTTTACCACAGAAGTGTTTTAAGCTCAGCCATCTTTACCTCACATAACCCAGTTTGCTTTTCCCACATAAAGGCACTCATAGCTGTACTGAATTAACTATGCACTGCTACTACAGGATTAGGGTTACCCCTAGCCCCCTGCATGGGAGAGTCCTACACTGTTTTTAATCTTTAATTTGTTAAACAAACAGACTGCCTGTTTAATCACACCGTCTAACTTGCTCTCTGCTTTTTTTGTGTGTTTTCTCTACAGAACCCAGACATTGTGCTTGTCCACTATTTGAATGTTCCAGCTATTGAGGATTGCGGGAAACCATGTGGACCAATCCTGTGCTCCATCAATACAGACAAGAAGGAATGGGCCAAATGGACCAAAGAGGAGCTGATTGGACAGCTAAAGCCCATGTGTTAGTATTTGAAAAATTGCATTGAAAACTTTTGTTTTTCATTTTGTTGTTTTGACTTTAAACTTCCACTATTAAACTTTAGTAAAATAGACTACAACAGTCTTCATGGATGCATGTTATTCCGCTTTACAGAGTCTCTTTTGTTTTCTTTGTATTTATTTTTTTTTTTGGAGGAGCTCATAATTTGAAGTTTACAGTAAGTTTCCTTAGCACCTATCTCTAGCAATCATCTTCTGCCAGTATTCCTGGACTGCTATAATACAGTATCCGCTTCCCGGAGCTGTCTGCTGCTTCTGGGTCATAGTTCAGCTTGTTCCCTTGACCTCTGGCAACCGTCTGGCCAGGCTGAGACAGCAGCTCCCCTCTGTCTGGACCATAGAGGCAGTCAAGGCAGAGTAGGGGCAACAAGCTGGTTATTGATTCATGTTAGTGCATGTGAGCAAGAATATTAGACTCACCAGAAATCCCCTGCCACCCTTTCCCATCCTCTTTCTGTCTCCTTCCTTCCTGACTGGATTGTTTCCCTTTGTTATTAGCCGTACCAAAGATCAGCAATGTGTGTTTTTACGACCATACATCTGGGCAAAGACTGAGGTAATGTTTTGGAAAAAGCAAGGTTTTGTCTGCTGATGGTAATATCCAAAAGGGGAATTTGTGAAGGCAGTAAAAAACTTTCAGAGTTCCCGTAAGATACCTTTTAACAACCAGACTGTGATTCCAGGTTGTCTGTCAGGGGCCAGTGAAGCTGTGACTGATATTCCGATGGCCAATTATTGGTGATGTGGCCAGGTGAAGAGGAAAGTGTCAGCAGCTTTATAAGCGCACTCATATGCCGGCTGCATACTGAGTAGGCAGTCCAAGCTATCATCAGTGAAATCTGGGCTATATTGTCCTCCTCAACATTGCATTAGTTTTAAGACGTTTCAACATAAAGTCTTACCTCAGGACAGCGTCGGAGCAGCAAAGATCCACGATATTCATTACATCTGTGGCTTAATGTACAAATCAAGCTCCATTTGCAATAATGCGTGAAGTCATTAACTTTAGCAGTTGTTGGGACAAAGTGTCTGAGTGTGAGATGCCTTCTAGCTGCCAGGCAACATAAGAGGGGCAACATACAGAGCAAGAATTCCCTCTCCTGCTTTCTTTCTGTTTTTGCTGCCTGTCTTTCTTCTTCTACTCTCTTTCTTTTCCCCCTTCCTCCTGAAAGACATAGCACGCCGACACGACCTCATTCGTGGAGAAACATTGCCATCTAGTGGTTATGTGAGATAGCAACCCTCACCCCAAACGACGATAAAGTTTGAATAAGGACACTGTGAATAAGCCATGCGTTACATTGTCTCGAATTGAAGCTTAGCTCTAACTTTGCCTCAAAGTACCTTTTACCAGAGTGACTTTTAGTTGTCTAGACTTCAAGTTTTGTCTTGAATTATTTAAATTTGGAATAGTTTTCTGCAACACAAAAAGCAATATTCTTCATAAAACTTCAAGTAGTAACCTCGTTTTCACTTTACTGGTTCATATTTTACTGTAGAAGAACTTTCAAATATTTCAGTTTCTAAATGCACTAAACTGGTAGGACAACCCCCACAATATTTACAGTTGTAATTACAAAATGTATTGACATTTTGAGAGTCATGTTTTAACTTTTTTCCATTTAACTCTTCCTGGCTACTTTGTGTTGATTTATCAAATGCATTGATTGATATTTTAGGATGTGATGTTTTAATGTCACAAAATATAAGAAATGTTTAGGAAGTATTGATAGATTTGTGTTTACTTGTTTTAATTTTTTGTGAGCATAATGTTGCAGTTATGGCACTTGTTCTTGTCAAATTTTATTTTCTTATTTGAGGCATGAATGATTACTCCACAAAATAATTGACAGAAAAAATGAAAACCAGTTGATTATATTTGCCTCTATGTGACCTAAATGAATAGGTTTTAAAATGCTCAAGCTCTGTTAAAAACAGGCATCGTCATCCTGTTTTTAACAGCGAGGAACTGGGCGGAGTGTAAGAGCACGACATTACTACTCAATCAGGCCACAGTTCCAACACAGCCAGTTGGATTTACTTTTTGCATCTAATGAAACAAACACCGAACACTGCACATCTACGCCCCCCGGCCTTACTGACAGCAGCTCTAACAAACTCTGACAGGCAGAAGGCTGATCCTCAGGGTAGAAGATTTGGACAAAAGAGGCAAAATGGACAAATACGCCTTCCTGTGGGAACTCTTCTATTTTGTTCCCAAAGTTCCTTACGATGAGGTCGTGCCGTTTTTATGACAGCAGGCAGTCATCTGAGTAATCATCTGACTTGGTTGTTGCTTTGTTTCTCTGCTGGTTCTGCCCAGGATTAAACTGAGTGCCGCTGCTCCTGTCATGTCCGTTTTGGAATTAAACAGTCAGTGAGAAGAGCAGACAGGCAGACACAGGGGTAACTGTACATCAGCCACCCGGAGCCTTCAGGGGTGACACTCGTCTAGATGAGGAGGACTGTGGCAATCTGGCATGAGCGATTAGGAAGGAGAGGAGACGAGATTGTTAAGACAAAGGCATGGCCTCGCTTGGTGGATGGAGTTTTGTTGTGTTATGCTCTCGCTCTTGCTGTCACACTGTCAGAGTCAGATTAGCAGAAAGGACACTCTTCTGTCCTGCAGCATTCTCACTAGCTTCTCAGTGAACATGCAGAAGCTTTCCGGTTGTGCTGCTATCCTCATTACATCTTTATTAGAGATTTTAGCATCAACTCATTTGTACAATTTGCCTTGCATCTGTCAGAAGGTTAATGGCGAGTGAAGCCTCGTCGTTTAGTCAAATCTCCAGACACAAACAATTATTTGTGCAGCAATTAAATTGATGTTAGATGAATCTTTTCTTTTATGTTTTATGTTATCCCTTTTTTCACATCAGTCTCTCCGGAATAAAGTGTAAATTAATTTCATTTCATAATATTTTTTTAACACGCAAGTATGAGTTGTCAGGGTATTATGTAATCTTTGCTTGATCACAGTGGCTCTACAGACATCTGCTGGTGACAGCTTATAATCTAGCAGAAGATCTAAAAGCTTTCAAGTTTGATCCCCGGCTCAGTCTTCAGTCATGTTTTTCCCAACGTTTTTCCACTTTAATTTAACAATTTTTATCTTTAATCCACAGTACCCCCATCTTCTTACCAGATTCTCTTGTCCTTTTCATCTCAAATGCAAACAGCAAATTCTCAGCGTTTTTCTTTCCTTATATATTTTTTCTCTTTCTTATTTAACCATAAGAGCTGCTGAAGTGTAGAGGACTTAAATTAAAGCTGGCTTGATTTTGTCTGATAGTCTAAATATGCTTCTGCTCTGAAATATTACCTTTTTCTCCGGTTGAGAGCCTGAGCACTGTAGCACTCAGTGGTGTCTCCTACCAGGCTTTTATGACCACTAAAAAGCACTATCTGTCCCATCAGAAATCATGTCTGCTTGACAAGTGGAGCAATAGAAAGTATTAGCAGGTACCACTGAGGTGTGACTGAGGGAGGGAGGTGAACTTTCCTGGAGAAAGGCTACCGTTCTCCCTGGGTGCAGCGGCAGCTTCTTGGTGATTTTCCTCTTCACAGGTTTTAAGAAAAAAGTCACAGATCATGGTGGAGTTTGAGTTTAGGTCAAGTTTCTTTGTCAGTTTCATCAGCACTGGCATGCAGGATCCTGTAGTAGGAAGTCCAACACTGAGACAAGGGAAAGTAAAGAGCAGAATTTCAATTAAGCAGTGTGACACTTGTATATCCTCATGATGGCCAGGAATGGCACAAAAAGGTTTGTCTTTATGTGATTTAGATGAACAGGGTGTTTTTGTTTAGTTTTGTGTTGTTTTTTTCAAATTGAAATGGTAATTCAGCAAACTAATTTGATTAATTAAATATGAGAATGTGGCTGAATAACCAGCTTATTGTAGATTATTATAGATTTATGTCTAATCCAAACACAGTCAGAATTATTTATGCAATTATAAATATATACATTCATTCCAACTAGCATTGACTTAAATGGGACCTACTACATTTATACTTTCATTTGGGTCTCAGCTGCTTCTGGAAACATCTCAAGCTCTTATAAAAAAAACACCCAGATGTTGTTTTGGAAATTAGTTAATTTTTTTTGGTGTCTGGAAAATTAGCCCAAACAAAAACTTCCTCATTGTTACGTCATAATCAACACACCGTGTGTAATAACCAAACCTAGCAATGGACAGCATGTTTGGTCAGCTATTTTTATCACTATATATGCTGCATAATGGCTGCTGGAAAAGACAAATGTATTGTTGTCTAACTTACCACCCAGAAACTATTTACTGCATTCTTGTTTGTGCACGAGGCTTTACTAATGGTTTTATAAGACATATACAGTTGTATAATTAGGCATCTGTTTCCTGCCATATTCACATGTGAGTGTAATTATTGAAAATTACACTCACATATAAACAGATTGGCAGCAGCAAAGGACCACAGCAGTCCCATGTGGCTCTAAGTACAGAAAATGCTACCCAGGCTCACCAATGTTTCATAATAACAGATGATGGTCTGGGGAATATTTTCACTGTAGCCTATTAATACTAATGAAGCATTATTTAAATGCCACATCCTACTCTATTACTATTGCTGACTGTATCCACTTTTTACGAGCACAGTGTGCCCATCTTCTGATGACTGCTTCCAGCAGGATAATGCATTGTGTCACACATTATCTCAAAGTGGTTTCTTGAAAATGATCATGATAATTGACTGGACTCCAGTGACCTCCACAGTACCCAGATCTCCACTGTCTAGGATGTGGAGAACTGGGAGATTCTCAGCGTGGCTGTGCAGCCAACTTCACTGCATCAAAAGTATGATGCCATCGTATCATCATGGAGCAAAATCTCAGAAATGTTTCTTCTGCCTTGCCGAATCAAAGAAGTTCAGAAGGGAATCCAACCTTGAACTAGCAAAGAGTATCAAATAAAATGGTTACCATGTATCTTCTGGTTAATTTATTATATTTGACCACTTTGGATTGCACATTTTTTTATACATTTAATGTACCTCATCCTGATGCAACACAACAATGAAACCAATCATTCTGTTACACTCCTGCATTATAGATAACATGTATCAAAAGTACCATGCATAACTCACAGATGTGAGACAAATAATCAGGTCATTATTGATTTGAGGAGGATCAGAAAATAATCCTTCACTTTTTTTATTCCTCTTATTGTCTGACACCAATTCCTCTAGCAGCCAAACTACCTCCCTTAATAAAGAAATCACAGCCTTTCTTAAAAGTTGGTGAAGTGCTCTAATGTTTAAAAGTCTCAATATATTTCTCAAATCATATCACTTTGGCGACATCACTCAATCATTTTCTAATTTTTTGCAAAAGATCTTCTTAATGAGACCTCTGGTTTGTCTGTTTGGGAACCTGAAATTCAGTCAAGTTTGTTGTCAGTTTTTGAGCAGCAGCTTCTTAATTTGAAAGTTTACACAAAATAAAGATGCAAAGCAGGCTGCTTTAACAAGACAAAGATACAAATTACCTATTAAAACTGTTAAGGCTGTTATTAACCTTCTAGAATATCCTAACTTGTGTCCTACTGAAATTTGCAGAATGTGTTTATATGCAGGTCTTTACCAGAAAACCAGCTGATTTAAATGTATTCTACCAAAAATAGGAGTCAAATATCCAGTTATTTATTATAAAATCTTGTTGAGAACTACAGTAAGCATGTGGTGGAGGTGCAACCATCTAAAGTACATTAATTGGAAATATTTGAACCTTTTCGGATTAGAGAAAATTCCCAATTAATCTATGAACCAAATTCTTGTTTCTGAAATTCAATGTTCATTTATCAAATTGTTGTGACTGCACACCTGAAAAAAAACCCATTCAAATACAGAAGAACATTGATCCCTGTGATTATATTTGAACTTCCCATCAGATCTGTGATTATAAAGGAAAATTGGTGAAATAAACCTGCTCAAACATTATCACAACATTTAAAAGAAGAACACGCAAAACATCTCTAATGTAAACATCGTACGTGGATAAGGAGATTTGTCCCTTTGTGGAAAATTAGACATTTGAATTTTTCTGCTTTGCTATTGCAATTGCGTGCTTTTAAAGTGGTGTACTCCCTGGAGGATTGGGACTACCAGCAGACAGACAGACAGACAGACAGACAGACAGGGGCAGTGGGTGGGGGTGGAAGGCTGGCGTGGCTGGTGATCTGTTGGGCTGGCTGACGTCTCTGTCTCCTCCTCTCTCCCGGCAGTTCATGGCATCAAGTGGACTTGCAGCAATGGGAACAGCAGCTCTGGTTTCTCAGTGGAGCAGCTAGTGCAACAGATTCTGGACAGCCACCAAACTAAGCCACCTCCCCGGACTCACAACTGCCTCTGCACGGGTACCCTGGGTAAGGGCTAGTGGGTGGGGCAGTAACTTTTTATGAAGAAAATAATTTGCAGAAACGTCTAAACACAACGGTTGGTGTGATAAATTTGACAAAGTGACTGAGGTCTTTCACAACTCAGAGTTGTGTCACCCGAATATTTTTACATGCGGTTATCCATGTTAAGGTAATTTCCATAATAGCCCAGCTGGTTTAAATTTTACGGCACTTATTTGGGCATTTGATCTTTTATCTCTCTAAGCCTCGAAGAGAGAACTTAAATTAACATATTTATTCATGGGCAATTTCAGGTCCGTTTACAAAATTTCTCTGGACTTTCCTGATTCTTTTTTATTAGATCATAAAATTGGTGGTATAGTTAAATAGATCAGGAAGATATCAGTGTGCTGTTTTAGAATTATTTATTAAGGTTCTACAGCATTTTGAGAGGATAATTATATGACATGTCAAATTATTTAGAATGTTTAAAGTCTTAAATAACCAGGCATATTATGTAGCCTATTGCATCACCAGGTCAGAAAGATACCAACTCATTTCCTCACAATCCAATTTGTTTTATTTGGTTTATTTTTATTGTCCAATTTACAACCAAAGTCGTCTTAAAACTCTTTACAAAGAAAAAAAAGGCAATATAAATTCTTTTGCCAATCCAGTTAGTAAAAATTTGTTCTAAAAAGTTTGAAAACTAAATATGTGAAATAAGTTGAATTTTATCATTTATTTTTCAAGTTTCAAATGTATTGTCATATGCATTTATTTCATGGTAAATGACAAAATGCTTTAAAAATATTTTGTCTTCCCTATCTGTCATTGTGCTACAATAAATTGATTGCTAATTTAGAAAAAGTAGCAAAAGTGTAAGGGACACAAAAAAGAAAAAAAGTTCAGCTAAGAACAAAATCAAAACATCCAATCAACAGTATCTTTATCCACTTAAAATCTAAGCTAGATACTTGGACATACAGGCATCGACAAAGGATCTGTGTGTGCTCCTGCAGTCATGTCATGGGAAAACATTTTATTGCCCATATTTCCGGTCTTCTCAACAGCACTGTAAGCTTATCTATTTAATATGCTCCCAGTCTCAGGTTCCCCATAAAGATCAATAAACATTTATGAGATTAAACTTCCTTCACATTCTCCTCCATGTAGTTTCTGCACCACATTCACAAAGCGTTCTGATCGGCGTCTCAGCTATCAGTTGTGTTTCTTTGAAGTATCTTTGATACTTTTGGCAGCACAGGGTGGTGTCAGGTCCTGTCAGATAATGAAATCAGCATTTCTACACAGGGAAGCAGGAAGTGCTCAGAATGTTATTGGTAAATGGCTGCGCTAAACTTGGACTCAGGAAAGCACAGTGGACCAACAGCAGCAGATGGCATGGCTCCCCAAGTCATCATCATTTGACCTGAATCTCAAGCAACTTGGAGTCAGTGCCTCTCCATGTTTTGCCAGACTGATTTCCAAATGACATGCAAACTTTGCTTTCCTCTGAGAAGACACTTCTGAGCAAATGACCAGCCATTTTTATCTTTTGCACCTTTTTCTTTTTGCGGCTATCTCGCCATTTGAAAACTGTTATTGGTTGATGTACACCAGTCTTTCATTAGCTGTAATTCATAAACAAAATTAACAGAAAAAAAACAACAAAATATGTACCGTGTCACAGTTTGTTGAAAAACTTTTGGATTGCTTTCAATTTAAAACATCTATATAACATAACCCAATTCAATTCAATATTATCTATGCCATGTCGATTAAGCCCAACATTTTCTATTTGTATTTGTTCATTTTGAAGGCAAAGGTGTTTGCCCTTAAACAAACACATATTTATCTCAATATTATTGAAGCTGTTCCCCTTCTTTTCAAATGTTTTAATGTTTTGGTCATGTATTGTGGGTGTGAGGGACCCAAACACAGACACATTTGGAAGTTTAATTTTAACTTGAATCCAGAGTTAAATACCAAGAACACAAGTGTACTTTTCAAAGTACTGAAGGTATCTATTATAAACTTGGTGATATAAATTGGCTATCTCTAAGTGAATTGGACTTAAATGTCTTTTTTTCAATTTCAAGAAGGCAAATTATGCAAGGCTTCTGCTACCCTCCAATAGTTATATACTTACAAAAAACTTAGCTGTGTCATGTTCGCACTTATTACTAATTCTTGAATATTAAAAACACTCCCATTTTTTGTTCAAATATATTGTATTTTTTAATTGACATTTAAAAGAATATATTTGTTGTCATTCTTTATATAGGTGCAGGGAGCAGTGTACACCACAAATGCAACAGCGGCAAACACCGCATCATCTCCCCTAAAGTGGACCCCCGTTCTGGTGGATACAGCAGTGCACACTCTGAGGTCCAAAACAATGATGTGTCTGAAGGGAAGACCGAACACAGTGCCCATGGTGGAGGAAAAAGCTCTGGGGGAGGAGGAGGAGGTGGTGGCAGTGCCAGGGAGAAACGCAACGGCAAAGTCCACAAGCCTGTCCTCCTGCACCAAAACAGCACAGAAGTGTCGTCCACCAACCAAGTGGAGGTTCCTGACACCACGCAGAACTCCCCAGTGTCCATCAGCAGTGGCCTCAACAGTGATCCAGACATAGCAGACAGCCCCGTGGTGACAGGGATGACCCATGTTCCGTCTGTCATGTCTGGCCTGTCCCAGAGTGTCTTCATGTCTGAGGTCACTGGAGAACCTGTCTATAGCATGTCTCCAACTGGGGGTCCCAATGCTCACCTGATGGGTGCAGATGCTACTTCACAGGGCTTGGTGCTGTCCATGACCGCTGATCGACACAAATTTGCCTTCCCCGGAGGAGGAGGAGTAGGGGAACCTGGAACTACCACGGCAGGAGACAGTCTGTCCATGTTGTCTACGGCGAGTGTGTCTGAAGAACTGGTGCTAACCAGCAGTCTCGATTCTGGAACCATCAAGATTCCAGAGACTAATATGAACTTTGATCCTGACTGCTTCTTGAACAACCCCAAACAGGGCCAGACCTACGGCGGCAGCGCAATGAAGACAGAGGGCACCTCCTCCTCAACATCTTCTTCCTCCAGCGGCAGCAGTAGCACCAATGGGAGTCTCCAGCGCTCTCCCAACTTGTCAGACAATAGCTACCCCTTCAGCTCTGCTCTCGTAAAGAACATCAAGACAGAAGATACATCATTTGAGCAGCAGATGAAAGAAAGTGGTTACCAGGTTGGAGGAGTTGTGAATTGTGGTGGTGGGGTGTCATCTGGTGCTGGATCAGGTCAGGGCAGTCTTAGTCTGACCCCAACAGGTTCACTGCTTCCTTCCGGAGGGGGGCTTAGTCCCAGCACCACTTTGGAGCAGATGGATTTTAGTGCCATTGATGCCAAGCAAGAATATACTTCTAGTGCTACCACAGTGAGCTATGGCCAGGCCATTCCCAGTCCACATATGCAACACCAGAATCGCTCGCCCAGCTTCTTCCTTCAGGATGCTTCTCAAACCAACCAGACGCAGCAGGCCAGGTCAAGCATGGGCCAGAAATCACATCTTATGGAGCACAACTCCCATGACTCTGGAGCTTATCTGGGATTGCAAGTGGTAAAAACTGACTCCCCTTCCAGCAATGGCCACCTTCATCATCACCACCAGAGCCAGACGCAACACAGGGCCAATTGTAATGGAGGTTCACCCACAGAGGGGTCCGGCCAAGCGGCTTCTCTCCAGCTGCTGCAGTACCAGGGGCCCTTTCCTGGGTTGGGTACAGAACATGAAGAGGTTGTTGGTCTAGAACAACCAGGTAATGTCAACTCAGCTCAGACTGGAGCCACAGAGAATGGTGGCAAGAACCTCCTCAAGCCAGGGGATCACATTCAGGCCTGTGGAGCAGCAAACAGAGAGGGAGGGAGACCAGAGCACTACATGCAACAGGCTGCAGATGGTAGCAACGGAGGGGCAGGACCTACAGGTGAAGGAGTAACAATGCATAATGGAAACAGTGACGGTAGCAACCGCACCCAGCAGCTACAGCCTCTCCTCCAAGGCACAAGTATGGTGCAAGGACTCTATAATGCAGTGGGAGCCCATCAAGGTCTGACCGGAGCAGCTAGCAACGGAGGAGCTGGTGGAGCTGGCATGGAGATCAGTCTGGACCACTTTGACATATCCTTTGGAAACCAGTTCTCCGACCTCATCAATGACTTCATCTCAGTGGATGGCAGTGGAACCACTATGTCTGCTGGAGGTGCCCTGTATGCTCACCAGCTAGTCACAACTCACAACGCTGAAAATCAGAACCCTGCCGGTGGGCCCCCCCAGCAGGGCCAGGAGGATGGAGGAGCCAGAGGCTCGGGCTACAGCCCCTCAGAGCTCTGCCTTCAGCCTTGCT
This sequence comes from Poeciliopsis prolifica, assembly GCF_027474105.1. Lineage (NCBI taxonomy): Eukaryota > Metazoa > Chordata > Actinopteri > Cyprinodontiformes > Poeciliidae > Poeciliopsis > Poeciliopsis prolifica. The sequence continues at coordinate 6,336,964 of NW_026562398.1, forward strand.
GCAGCCCTCAGTCACTAAGCGGAGGTGCAGGAGCAGGAGGCAACACCGGAGAAGCTGGATCACTGTCCTACATGAATGTTGCAGAGGTCGTCTCTGCAGCTGTTGCCCAAGGGGCTTTGGGGATGTTACAGGCCACAAGTCGCCTCTTCATGGTCACTGACTACTCCCCAGAGTGGTCCTATCCTGAGGTGAGTGATTCCACTCTTCACTGTTCTATTAACTTTTGGTTATTAAGATGTATTTACAGCTCCAAGTTTCACAGATTTCAACAATAACTTCACAAACTTTTCACTTATAACTTTGCTTGTCAGGCTTCAAACCAGAGGTGGGTAATCTACCAGAAATTAGTATTCAAGTAAAAGCAGCAACTTTAATGTATTTTCAGTAAAGTAAAACTAAAAAGTAGCCACCCAATAAATCACTCATTAAGAGTTGAAAAGTATTTGGTAAATAACTGACTATAACATCTCCTTTAATTTGAGACGATTTCATCACACAGATGAAAATATAAAATTGTGTGCAAAAACAGTGGAAATAAATAACATAACAATAAAAACACTAGTAAATATTTTCAATTTAACAAAAGAAAATGTTTTTGCTGCTATAACATAGTGTAGTGATCACGAAATATGGAATCCAAAGAATCAAACATGATATTTTACTGGATACTTTTACTGGATTTGTAAAATTGTACAACTACTTTAACAATCACTGAAAGGTGAGTAAGTTCTAATATATGGAAAATAACATCATATTGTTTTCTTTGGTGAAGAGTGTTTTTGATGTTTTCTTGTTTATTACAAGCTATGTCCTTCAGTAGCTTTTAAACAGCGACTGGGTTTGTGTTGCCATTGTAATGCCAACATTTAGCCACTTGATGGCACCAAAGCACCTCGAGTCAGTGCTGACGGTGTTTTAGGAGAAAATATCATTTAATGTCCACATGGTGGCAGCAGAGATTAATTTAATTAAGTGGTTAACCACCTACATGAGTTTCAACATCTTTTCGCTGTAGTTGGGAGATTAACTTTAAGTGCGAGTATATCTACTTAATTCTGTTGTGAGCCCTCTTTAATCACCGTCTATGTTTCAGGGTGGAGTGAAGGTGCTGATCACTGGTCCATGGCAGGAGGCCAGCTCAAATTACAGCTGCTTGTTTGACCAGATCTCGGTTCCGGCCTCGCTCATCCAGCCAGGGGTGCTGCGCTGCTACTGCCCAGGTAGCAAAGAGGAAACATTTCTTAACATTATAGATAAAGTTTCTGCTTTATTTTTGTTTTTATGTTATTAATAAACAAACTTTAGAATCAGTGTTAAATAAAAATATGTTAGGTAATTTTTTTTATTTGTATTTTGTGATACAAGTGAAGGAGCCCTTTCTTAATGCAATATTGTAACGAAAGCGGTAATTTGTAGTTGATGCAAAAAGTCTTGACTGAAACATTATTGCAAATCTCTACACTTTATTAAAGACTGTATGAAATTTTTAGTTTGTTTATTGGATGACAATTTTTTTAAATATCAGCTTATTTTAGTAAATATGTGTTTTTAAGTTTAGTTTTTTAATTATTTTATGACTTCATCCTTTCTGATTCCATGATTAAATCTGCTGTTGTGCAACATGGACTTATCTATCCATGTTGGTTAATGTTTAATTGCGCTTTCAGATAAAGATTTGAAGAATTAGTGACACTTTGAAAATGCTCTCCCAGAGTCTTATGATGTCTTCTCTGTTCAGCTCACGATACAGGTCTGGTGACACTACAGGTGGCCATCAGTAATCAAATTATCTCCAGTTCTGTGGTGTTCGAGTACAAGGCTCGGGCTCTCCCATCACTGCCATCCTCTCAGCACGACTGGCTTTCACTGGACGGTACGTCCTCTTATCAGTTTCCTATTTGCATCATTTCAGCAACAGGAGATTTTTTTTTATGTTATTTTAGATTTTTCTGTTTTGCTTTTTTTAAACACCCTCATTTAAAACCTTCCCATTTAAGTTTAATCTACACAAATCTACAACGTTTGTGTAGATGGAAATGCCTGGTTGATGGTAGAGAAGAGGGAACAGACTGGTTTGAGATTAATGGAAAGCAACTATAGCTCGTGTAATCTCTCTCTAAAGCAATGGTGTGCTGAAAATTATCTCTAAGTGAAAAATATGTCGAACTTTGAAGCAGCTGAAGACCAGACTGGTTGCTGCTCCTGTTGGCTAAGAACCAAATTGACATGAACAATATAAATGTATAGATCTGTCCTTCATTTGGCTGTAAGCTGGCAGCACTGCTGCCTTGCACCAAGAAGGTTCTTGTTTCAGAACAGTCAACTGCAGTCTGGGGTATCTCTGCAGGGAGTCTGCATGTTCTCTCTGTGCTTGCATAAAGTCTGTCATCTACTCTCGCTTCCTCTCACAGTCTAGAACCACGACTGCTTGGTTGAATGACTAACTCCTGCTGAGGGCTTTCTAATTGATGTTTACTTGTTAGCTAAGTGAACTGTCAGTGTATAAAATATGTTTGGCATACAACCTGTGTTTACAAATGCTTAATTGGTCATGTCATATTTAAAAGTACATATAGCAAGAATAAAATCACTGATTTGGCTCTTTATTTGTTATGATGCATAAATAGAGATGATGTTTGAGGTTGTAGTTCACATGCTGTTTTTAAAAATTTCTACTGTTTTCAAAAAGGTTGGGATAAAAAGAACAGCTACTGAAAATATATGAGACAACAACAAATAATTTTGACTTTTCAACTGCACACAACATTTTTTTATTATTACTGAGCCATTTTCTGGCTGGTTTGACCTGATGTTTTATCTGTTGTCTGTGGTACATTTATCATAAGAATTTGCAGCTATTTAGAATGTATTTTATTTTGCAACCGTTATTTGCTCTTGTTTTGGTTTTCATCTACCTTGCATCTGAGTTTTAATTGATTTTCATTGTTTTATCATTTGTTTTTTCCATTTATCTATTTTTATCCATTATTTTAGTTGATTTATCTAGATTTATCATCTGATTATTATATCAGTCACTGTAAATATTTATGTACTTTTTAGCATTAGCTTTTACTCACTTTTTATTATTACGTATTTTCTAATTTTTTTAAAAATATCATCCCTTCTTTGGCAGCTTTGTCTTTGATATTTGGTATTTGGTTGTGATGCTTTTTGTGTTTCATTGTGTATTGCTATGTAATAACCTATCTGGGGTTATTGGGTTCACTACCATATGTGAAGCAAGTGCATCTTTCTGCTGGAAATGTGGGAGACTCTCTTGTTTTTGTTTAATTAAAGTAAATTGTTTGGATGCTTATTTTCTGTAAAGAACGTCACATAGCTGCACTGTTTACAAAAGAGCTTTTTAAATATAGATAAAATTTGATTGGTTGTTTGATTGCTTTAAGATGGACATGACTCATAATTATGTGCTTAGTTTTGCAAAGAAATACCTTTCAATCCACTTATGTGGATTATTTATAATTGTAGTTTGACATTCAAACAATTCATGTCTGTATCAGTGAGCCTGCTGTAGGCCTTTGAGATGCATATAAAAACCATTAAGTATTTGCAGGTCCGTGCGTGCGTGCGTGTGTGTTTGTATGTGTGTGTGTGTGCAGCTGCTGGCAGAGGTACTGCTGCAGTGTTTGAGCATTGACAGAATAAAGTAGGGCACGATGAACTACAGGCTCACAGGACAGCTGCATTGCAGACAGCCCTTCAAGGAGCGCTGGTGAGAAATAGAGACCTGCATGGCAGCTCACATACATGGCAGCACGATTAGATCCCTCCGCCATTCATACCCTGCTGCCTTACTGGCCCATTCACAGAAGCAGCTAAGGAGGAGCCGACTGTCTCAGGGAAAACACAGCCCACCCTATTACTTTAGCTATGTTAACTCCTTGCACACCATATCTTACCGTTTGTTGTGTAACATCATGTGTGTGTCTATTTTTAGAACAGTGGTGTGTTGTAATAAGCGGTTATATATGTAATGTTTGTTTTGTTTTTTATTATTTAAGCCTGGATCATATGGGACGAATGGAAAATCATTTGTCACATTTTTAATAACTGGAAAAATCCCAAATTGATCAGTTGTGTTTTGTCTACAATTTAGCAAAATAAGTTCTGTGCTTTCTGTTCGTAGTTACCTTCATTTGTAGAGAACTGGTCAGACACCAACAAGGTATGGTTATGTTCATAACAGTAATTTTTGTAATGTTTATAATGGTTATATTTATAACCATAACTGGCGTTTGTGAGAGAAGACATATTGTGATTGTGTGGCAGACGTTTCATCCACATATCAGAATAGTTAGTGACTCAAACTAAATCATATTTTTGATATTATTCTTTTATTACATTATGCTCATGGCACTCATATTAAACAGTGGTTAAAACACAGTTGGGATGATGTAATGCTGAATGCATATATTATAATTTTTCACAGATTCAATGCTTCTTAAACATTCCTGGAAGTAATGACCATATCTTTTATCTGAACAGTTAGCAATCTTGCAGTATATGTCAGTAAGCCTCTTTTCCCTTTATTAAATAATAATTGATATACCCACACTGAATTAAAACTAAATCTGCTGTAATATAATGTAAATTTATGTCAATTTTTGATCATATATTCCAAATCCATCCATAATGTTGACATTGGTATTGATCTGGGGTTCAGAAGAGCAAACTTTGTGGGTATAATAATCTTTAAACCATTTAAGGTACACTGAGGATTATTCTGAAAAGAACTTTTATTAAGTGTCTCAGAATTATATATAGCATGTAGATTTTCACACTGCAGCAAAATACATTAAAACAGACAATACTGTTTTTCTCTACTTTTTTTCTTTTTTCTGCTCTTGTCAAAAATATGACGCTATTTCATACGTACTTTTCGCTTTTCAAAAAGAAATTAATATGATATCCAAGGAAATACATGAAACTTTGCATTCTTATGACTGCTGTGATGGCAAAATATTTTGAATTAAGAAATATTTTACCTTTGCATGTTTTTTAGACGCATTAGCAGTAATTAAGAATTTTGTCATGATATGGAATACAACATTTCACATTAGAGATTACTGTGAATGTTTCACCATTAAAAATGTATAGTTGAAAAAATATTTCAGATCTGTAATTATATTTCAAAATAAAGTTCATACCCCTTTGTTACCAAGCATCTTATATATTTACCTTTATGAGCTGCAAAGCCCTTCTACTGATCCACAATAACACCTATAATGCTCATATCCCTTAGTAGCTTAATTGTTGGTTATACCCATTTGCCAGTATGCTAAAGTGGCACAAGTATAAAGAGCTGCTATAAAATGTGAATTAGCTCCAACTAATTACCATCTCCTGCTGTAGTCAGCCTGCAGTTGGCTGCTTTTTGTGACACAAAGATGAAAGCAGCCTCAGTTTATCTGATCATGCTTCTCTTTTCTTGCGACAGAAAAGTAAAGGAGCTTTCTATCAGCCAGCTGACTGGAAGTATGCAGCAATAGGTTGGAAACCAGCAGCACTACTGTGCTGACTCTTTAGTTGCAGAGTAACTTGCAACTCAAGCTACTCTGGTGCTCTCTCTGGTATCTCATTAATAAAAATTAGAACCATTCCAAAAGATATGATGGAAAATATCAGCTTTTTTGTTCCTTAAAACTTGAGAACTTGTTTAGTAGAATTGGATTGCTCCTTTAGTCCATACCTCTATTGAAAAAGCATCACAAGTACAAGAATACAATGCTGGAAGGCAATTTATTTCTAGCTTTTTGGCTTGCCAGACTGCAGTCGGCTACTTAAAAATTCTGCTTGTATCTTCCCAGCTGTATATCTGTGTTACCTCAAAAAGAGTTATGGATGCCACTGCAGCTTCCTCGCCCTGCGTGACAAAGTGTTTTGCTAAATTAAATATTTCCAGAAGGCTGAGTTTGTCTTTCTTCTGTCTGTTAGTAAAGTGTAGGCGTCTGCTTTAAGCCAACTGACCGGCAGTGTGCAGTAACAGTTTGGGCTGGAGCAGTGCAGGAGACACTGCATTACACTCCATACAGTTTTGGAAGCCTCTGTTATTCTCTGGCATCTTAAACCACATGACTCAGGATTTTAGTAGTTGAAAGCATAACTTTTTAACCCTTGTGTCCAAATAAGAGCTAAGAATCTCAGTGAATAGATGAAATCAGGGTTAAAATAAATAAGGAGCTTCCAGCAGGCAGCGTGTGTGAGGCAGTGCTTCAGCACCACACTGAGTGGAAAGCAACTGTTGCTGAGCGCGCTTTAAAAGTCCACGTGGGTTGACAGTAAGTTTGTTAAAGCTTGAATCCTTGTGGATGTTCTCCGCTCTGGTGACCATTAAATCCCAGTTTGTCAGGGTGGCGCGTCGCTATTTGCACTCCTTACAACTGTTGTGCCCTGTTTGGAGGCACAGCAGACTCCGTGACTTCCAGAGACACTAATGTGGACGCCTCGTTTCCTTTTTCGAGCTTCTATAGTCAGGCTACTGATTAGCAGGCTGTGGCTCTGGCGAAGCGGCATTCGTGTCAATATTTAGTGCGGGTCCGCAGCGGTGTGCCGTTCGGCTCTGAGTTTTCCTCTCCCATGGAAGACTAACTGTGCTATGATGTGCTAATGGCACAGCTGCCTGCCTTGATTTGTCATAATGCAGAGTGGGGGAAGGGGCGCCTTTTCTCTGCAGCACTGCAGGTACGGAGCCATAGGCAGGACAGAAAAGCTCTCGGAGCCGCAGAGCCGCTGCCACATAAAGTCCCCGATCCCAGATCCGGCGAGCCGAGCGGCGGCAGAATTCGAGCCCCTCTCGGAGACGAGCTGACCGTCAGTGATTAAGGGAGCCTTATTGACTGTGCCGAGGCATGACAAATGGCAAAGCGTGTACACACAATGCAGGCGCCGAGGAGGAGTGGGCGTGTTTGGGTAAACATGGCAAACTCCCGCGGATAGAAGTGGCTCTGGTCTGAAACATCAGGTCGCGCTGCGGGAAGAAACGCTTTTCACGCGTTTCCTCCAGTTCAGGAGAGACTTCGTGTGAGGGCGCGCGAAAAGAAAAATGAAATAAAATCTGGCTCGATTTTAGTTGAACTAATCTGCTGGAACTGTAATTTCTTTTCTTTTTTTAAATAAAATTTAAAAGAGCGAGTAGTTGCGGAGCGCGGCTCTTGAGGGAAACGCCACAAAGCGGGAATTAGGGCGTCTGTTTACTGGCTGCACGTGCGCACAACGTTTTCCTCGCGGCAGTATTTGTCATTTTACTGCAGGCTGGGGGTCGCAGCGACTACTAGAAACACGAGGAGAGCGTGCATGTGCGCGAGGTGAAACAAAGTGAAGAGGAGAGCAGCAGCAGGAGGAGGAGGAAGAGGAGGAGGAGTGGGCTATTAGAGGAGGAAGAGCATGAGCGGTCTTCCTCTCCTTCTTTCTGCACGCCGCTCTTTTCCTTCACTTTGTTCTATTGTTGACGAGTGATCTGTTGAGAGTCAGACTCAGTCTACACCAAGGATCTATATGCTGGGTTTTTTTTTCAGTTGTTTTTCTTCTACGTGTAGCAGCATGCTTTAGAGTGGCAGGTTTGAACGAAACGCAGCCCTGCTTGGACTTCTCTGGGTCAGGATGCCAGTGAATGACACCTGCATTTCCAAACAGACAAAGGGGCTGTGTTTTTGGCATTAAGGTGGACTCTTCCAATGGAAAATAAAATAGAAGGTTAGAAGTGTTGAGCTCAACCTTATAACTGTAGTGCTGTGCTGTCTTGTGATTGTGTTGTCTTTGGGTTGCCTATTGTGTATGCCACAAGTTCCACGTTTTTTTTTTTTTTTTTTTTTTTTGTTGTTGTTTTGGGGGTTTTTTCTTCGTTGAGCGCCGCATGCAGAGTTTTTCTGTTTTACTGTATTGCTGTAGTGGCAGAGCTGTAGCGGAGTTGTTTCGGCCACATGCTTACCAACTGTTTCATGCGTCAAAGCGCTCAGACTAAGCAACTCCTGACTCACGACTTGCGCTTTTTGCGTTTTAGGGCGACCTCCCGAAACTTCAAAAAAAAAAAAAAAAAAAACATTCTCGGTCTTCTTTTAAAGTTCGGGTGCATAATTTCCAAATACTTATTTCTCCGTGTGTTTGTATCTGGATGGTGATAAGCAAAGGGTCAGCGTGACCCAGGTGCAGGTTCACGTGTTGTTGTGCCCTATAGCGCAATGAAGGCTTGTCGCATTCATAAGCTCCGCTGAGTTTATCTGGGCCATGTGTGTGGCTGCTGAGATTCTCCACAGCTCAGACCGCTTTCAGCACCACGCAGCCGTGAACAGAGACTTTTACAGCTTTGTCTCCGGAGTTTCTGCTTGCCAGACTTTCCCAAACTATTTAAACGAAGATTCTTCTTGTGCATTACCTACCTGTTGCTCATGTGTAATGTTTATCGGTGTTGCTGCAGTAAACTAAAATGCATTTACTGCACTGTTGCCCGAAAGCCAGCAACAAAAAGGCTGCACAGTTTTTTTTTTGTTTCTTATGCATGACAATAGTATCAGGAGTTGACAATGCCTTGCCTCTACTTTGAGGAAAATCAGTTTCTAGTTATAAAAGAAAACAAATGAGGACAGAAGACTTTGGAGGTGGCAGAAATGTTGTCTTTTAAAGCACAGCTCTGGAAAATGTTGTAAGACTATTGCAAAATATTTAACTTAATTTCCATTTTTATTTTATTCAATAAACTGACATCATTCCTACCAAATAGAAATAGAGTTTCTGGCATTTATTTCCCAAAAAGTCTGTGTTTTCAGACCTCAGATGTTGCTGAGAAAACTTTTATATTCACTTTTAAACACAACACTAATGTTTAAGCTCAGTAAGAATTTAAAAATAAATATTGGATGGAGTAAGATGAGTCTTGGCAGGCTTTCACAAAGCTCTTGGGTTCAGATGATCAGTGTTGTAATTGAACAAAAACCAGAGAAATGTCATTCGTGTAGAGATGCCGATGGCACAAAAATTGCATTGGTCTTATTTTTTCCAGAGCTGTATGGTTCACCAGTTCTGTTAACAAGTTTTTTTTATGAAGGATTGTAACTTAGAGCTTTTATGAAGTGTGACTACCGAACCTAACCGCTGTAGTAGTAGTAGTTCATAAAACTGGTTTCACTTGTAGTGACAGAAGGCGTAATCGCAGTTGTAGATCTGCTAACAGCAGCAATGTTATGGGAATTTTTCCATCTGCAGGTGATAGAGCAGAGCAGAGGGGCAGGAGTGTGATGATCCGTATTGAACTGTGCATTAAGGTGCTATAGAAGTAAAGTGCTCTGTGCCACTTCATATGAGCCCAGTAACCCTGAATCATCTAAGAATAGATAGTCTTCTTACTATAACTGACTTCTCTCATGCATATAAGTTACCTGCTGGGTTTTCTTTGTTAAAAATAGAGAAAAACAATTTTTTCTGTTGATATTCTATTATTTATTGTGGAAGTAGAGTAGTGTAGCATCACTACGATAAATTGTTTACTTTTTCTGTGTAGTGCCCTCAGATGACTTTTGCTGTAAGCTAGAGCTGCATGAACTGAAGTGAGTTTAAATCATGCATACACCTTGTGTAAAGATTACTACTCTGGATTTTATTGCCGTAATTCTGTGTGCTTTTGAGGATATGCATGTATCATCTAAAATATGATTTACTCACTCCATATCCATGCCTTGAGGTTCCAGCTGTCTCCCCTTTCTAGCTATAAGTTTTGTTTTGAAGTTAGTCATTTGTACTTTTATTTCAAAAAGAGGTTCTAACTCTGAGTCAGATTTTCCAAAGATGAATTTTCAGTGGCCCTGAGGTTCAAATCACTTCAACAAATTCAAAAGCACATCAACTTAGCACAATTACAAATTACGAAACACAACAACATCAATGGAGGACTATTAAAATGACAAAAACACAACATTAACAAAGCACAATTACAACTTACAAAATCGCTACAACACTAACAAAACGGAAAGGGTGTGTCTGAGTTGGAAACTTGAGAGATTGTTGATTGGTCCGTTGTTGCAATACATTATAGCGTCCGCCATATTGAAAGTGGTTTATCCGCCAGCAAGCTAACACAAGTAAATGGACCGAACTTCGTAAAGTACCGTTCTGCAAAGTATTTTAAGTTAATCAATGTCATTGACACAATCTCTCACACACTATTACATTTAGGAATGAAAAAAAATAAGGACAACGTTTCAAACTTTTTGATGCGATTATTTAATTGTTTTGGGACACAGTAATTATATTTGATACAGCTGATTCTGATCAATTGTTTTTATTGATGAACACACACACATACACGTTTACAGTGGTGTATTTGTAATTGTGCTATGTTAATGTTGTGTTTTTGAATTTTTTGAAGTGGTTTGCACCTCAGAGCCACCGTATAAATTGTATAGTTTCAAAATTACGTTGACGCCTTCACGATTTCTTATTTGTTTGCTGTTGTAACATAAGAATAATAGTTAAACTTGAATTTACAATGATTCTTTGAAAAAAGATTAAGATTGAGGTTTATAAGGATTAAACACATGTGACTTCATTTAGCCAGCAGTGTGTCGCCCCTTGAGCTCTTTCTCTATTTTTATTGAGGCATTTCATTTTTCAAATAATTTCTGCTCTCATCTTAAGTTGTTCTGTCTGCGGGTATATAATTCAAGCTCATGCCATTTGTTTGCATAAACAGGACGCTAAATAAAATGGACTTGTTACTGAACATCTGGAAAATACAGCTTGTCCTGTTCCTGAGACAAAAAGCCAATACAATTACTCCATTAGTATAAAAGCAGATGACAGTAAATCCCCTGGGTCTCCTCTCTTGGCATTTTACTTTCAGTGTGACACACTGAATCTATTGTGTCCAGACTGCACTCATATTGACTTGTATAACTGGATAAATGCCAGAAGAAGAGGATGAGATCTGTTGAACACCTTTGACCTTTGTTAGAGATTATTATAACATTTGGCTAAACTGGTGAAATATATAATGCAGCATATGAGCCATGCAACAGATTTAATAATTCACAGGTGGCTTTTTAAAATTATTTTATGCTTAAGTGAGGTGAAGCTAAATGCCTGCTTCTGCCTTAAAATGCTGTATTCACTTCTGTATTGTATTTACAGGTTTTCTGTTAGGTAAACCTCAAGGTTCATATGTGGTAATGCTACAGAAATATTGCAAAATTGTGAAGGAGAAAGAAAAGGGACTGTTTTTAAGTAAACATCTTAAAATTATGGCTGTATTCCACCCCCCTGAATGAAAACTTTGCAGACTCAGCTTTTGCTGTAGTTACAGATGTTTTGTGTCTCTAACAGCTTCCCGCCTCGACAACATCAAAAGTTTGCCCATTTGTCTTTCACCGAGCTCAGTCTCATTGGATACACAACATATGTGAACATCAGTCCTCAACATTTGCTTCAGATTTTCAGTTTGATTTATATCTGGACTTTGACTGGACCATTCAAACACATGAATGTGATTTAAATCAATAAGTCAGTGGCAACTTCTGACAGGTTTTTATCCAGGAATGCTCTGTGGTTATCGCCATTTGTCTTCCTACTAATTCTGACCAGCTCCACAGCATAATACTGCCATCACTTTTAATGGTGAGTTCAGGGTGAAATTTCTTGTGCCATATATGCACTCATTCATTAAACTAGAATATTATTGAAAAAAAATATTTATGCCAGTAACTCAATTCACAAAGTGAAACACATTCAAGTAATTATACATCAACTCATGTTTTAAAGCCTTTAATCCTGTTAATAAGAAAGATTTTCCACCTGTATTTAACGAAAACACAACGTTTAGATAACAATATCTCATCAAACTCATAAATTAAGTTTTAATACAGAAATTTAGGCTTATTGGAATGGATGTTTGATGATGTTTGCTGTTTTCAAAAGGTGCTTTTAATCTGACAAATGAGCCTCTTTACAGCACATACTGTAATTCATTGCATATGACTGCTTTATGTGTGACAATACATAAAGCAGTATGTATTTACTGCTTTAAGACCTAAAGCCATTGGTGCCTAAACATTTGGTTTAAGATCTAAAGCAAATGTTTGCTTTAGGTCTTGGATGACCAGAGATATCGCTCTTCGAGATGTTTAAAGTTTCTCTCTATCTTTGACCTCCCTGATATGTGGTGTTAATTTATTCTGATATCACCCATCATTACTCATTATGTCACGTCTAAATGCAAGTTTTCACTGGCTTTTATTTAGGAGCGTTAAAGTACTGAGGACTAGACTAAAGTACAAGATTTGTATTTGTTGAAAAAATAGCAAATATAAAACCTTTTTCCTTCCAATTCGCAGTTATGTGCTACTCTGTGTTGGTGCATCTTAGGGGGGAGTTTGTCTCCTGCATGTTTGAGATGTTTTCATCGTTGAAGTCTCTTGACTGAAATGAAAATTGAATGAGAACTAAATTATTTTTAATCAGGTGTTAAAGCAGGGCACTTGATAAAACTTGCAGGAACCAAGTTTCTGATTTTTGGGTAATAAGATTAGAAATATATAAAAGTTTCAGGGAAGTGACTCCATTTACAAGGCACTGTATCTGCAGAGAGATATAAAACTACACCTTTAAAATATTATTGCATTTGTCTGTCTCCAAACCTTGTAATACATCAGATGAACCATCCGCTCAGGGTGTGTCCTGCGTCCCGTCCCACCGCAAGGCCAGGAGTTAAAGAAACCGAATAGCAGATGATTGGACAAATAGATTCTAAACAAATTATGCATATCTCAGTTACACGACATGCAGTCTTGATCTTTGAGCAATTAAAATCTTACTCAATCACTGCTCTTAGAAGAACTTAAAGCGAGGATTGTATGTCTTTTATGCGCACACTGCCATGTCTTCCAGCTGCGAGGGCGGCTGACAGATGGTGTGGCCTCTTCCTCTCCATGGTCACAAATACTAGCCCCTGTCAATCAGCCCACACAAAGACCCAGAGGGGGGCCGACCTCTGGTCCTTTCACAGGGTTTACATCTGAGGATGTGTGTAGCTGCAGGAAGATAATGAGGCTCAGTTCTGAACTTGATTGGCATGAACTGGACCAGAGGTTGGGATGTGAGGATTAAAGATGTTCCGACGTAGTCAATCAGAAGTGAGCTCTTTCAGGATGAAAGATGACAGCCTTTCTTCAATAACAAACCCAAAGTATGGCAAGCGGAAACGCAATTTATTTAAAAGTCAGATTGATGAGGTTGTTTGTCGAGGATTTTGTTCTGTGCTGTGTATTGACATTATGTGGTAAAGACTTGTTAATTTCAGTGATTTAGTTGAAATGGTACACTAGTAAGGTCCATAAATCTCTGCTTAGACTCTCCAGCTCCACTCCGGCAGTTGTAGTTCACTCCAGTAACAGTTTTCCTGCTCTCATCCTTGACATTTCTAAGTAGGGTCAACTAAATTCTCAATCCTGTTTCACTAGCAGACCCTGTCTTGTCATGCACTGTAATTCCTGCCCTTTTCCATTTTCCCTTATTCCTCTTCATGAACCCCTTCTTGTCTCTTGTCCTGTTCTCTTTTCCTTTCACCCTGGTTTTGGGTTTACGCTCGCTCTTCCCCTGCTGTCTTCTTTCTTCTTGTGGCCCCTTTGCTCTGACATCAGGCTCTGCTGGGTCTTAATAAGCAGCACTGTCCTTTATTCCCTTATCCCTGAGTATATCAACCTGTCTCATGAGAAGCTGCTGCCATGTCCTAGAGCTGTCATTGATCAGATACTGTAGACCACTGTGGATTTATACCATAGAAACTCCTCTGATCTTTGCTTCTCTCTGGTTTGACAGAACCTGGAGTTAAGAAAACAACAGTCAGGCCTTGTCACAAATATAAGAACCCATAAAAAACACCTTAAACTACAATACTTAGAAGCTGATTAAAGAGATTTCCCTCGAACAAACTGTGACTTTCTCAGTTTCTCCTCTTTTGCTATATTTGGTTGCAGCACAGGGTCACTCATACTGAGTTTCTGCTGAATTTATCCTCCTGTTAAAATGGAGCCATTTGATATGAATTGGATCCGTTTGTTTTGTAAAGCAACTTCGGCTGAAATTTGCTGTGACTTGGTGCTGTGTAAACAAACAGAACTTACCTGAAAATTTTAGTAGAATATTATTTTCGAAATATATTTGCATTTGTTGCTCATTGATTGCTTTACTATTTAAATTAGATCGAATTCAAAGTTACCAAATAACTCAGTCTCAAATCTTACCTCAATTTACAATCTGTTAATTGTTTTTAACCCATAAGAAGTCATTTTGGATCAATTTATTTCTATTAGGTACTTTTGAATAATTATGTAGATGTGAAAAATCATTAAAATTCAAATTTTATCTAATTTTTTTTTTTTTTTTTTTAAATATTAAACCAGTTCCAGCAGATCTCTGTTTCAGTGACTTATGATCCTGTGATCAAATCAAAATAAGCCAGTTAACTCCTGCGGGGAGATTTATCAGAGTCACATCAGTTCATTCCTCTGGACTTTGAGTAAACATCATTCTTTATCACTTCACATTGTTTACAGATTATGTAGTCCTTGGGTGAAAAGCCCATTTGAAATGTATTTATTTAGGGATATTTATCTCCAGAGTAAAAATAAGCAGGTCATTTACAGACACTTTGCATACTTTTATCACAGTACTTTTTTTTACTGCTCTGTAGAGCTACGGGTGATTTGAGTTATATAATGATTTGTGGTTTCCTCGTTTAACTTTCTGAGTTTTGTTTAGTGAAGCTGCTCCTGTACAGTCTGAGCTACAAAAACACAAAATCTTACCAAATATTGTTTTATCTAGTTTCTAGCAAAGATCTTACTACATTTGAAATAGGACAAACCTAGCTTACAATTAACTTTTCAAACAGATATAAAAGCTTGATGTAAATCAATAATAAAAAAAACACTGGCAAATTATTTTACTTCAAATGAAATAATTTGAAGTAAATTATTTACTATGTCTTGCTGAAAACTTACTTAAAGTTAGTTTTGCCATATTTCAAGTGCACTAAAATATTTGCACTAGATACCAGACCAAACATCTCGGGTGATTTGCAATACTACAATTTAAATCTGACAATTAGAACATGAACTCACTGTAGCTAAGACTCAGGAAGTAGAAATTGTTAACTTAGCAGTGTTTAAGTTATTAGATCTTATTAACATAAAAATTAAACAAAATATTTTGTTAAGTGGTTTGTAGATTTCTGAATTGATGCTGTGTGATTTCCAGAGGCCTGGGGGGCTGCAGCCTTGCAGTCGCCCCCAAGCAGCCCCATATTTCAGTTGTGCCTCTTGCTGGATTTTCATGTTTTTGATCTTTGAGAACAATCCAGATTGCCTCAAGGAAATAAACATATACACATACATAGGAAAGCATGCAAAGTATAATTGGGTCATCATTTACAATTTCATTATCACTTATGTAGAAAAATATTTCCAATCTTAGCTGTGGTAGTAGTTTAGATTAGTTTAATTTTCAGTAAATTAAGTTTTTGCATAACTTGGAATTGAATGAGTTTGTGTCTGCAGAGGGTTGAGATTGTAATGTTTGGGATTTAATTCAGTAAAGTAGTGAGGTAATTTCTAGTTTAATGCAATGTTAAAATGAAATGTGTGTAAATGTTTGTCTGGTTATTGTAAAGGTTGTTTTTTCTATTCTCATGCTTTCGAATAAAAGCATGAGAATAGATCTCCACATTCATCTACAGAAACTTTATAAAAACTACTAACTTTACATTCAAATTGACCGAAAAAGCACGCTTTAAATTTCTTACAGAGAGTTTTTAGTTAATTTTTTGCAGGCAAGGCTGTTTTAAAATACCTTGTGAAAATCTGGTCGTAATGTGTGACAATGACCACGTCTGCAACTGTGCACTGTCACAAGGGAGTGAACCAGAGAGGGGGAGGGCCCTCATGGCGTCACAGTGTTGTTACAGTACCGTTTGGCTGTTCACCTTCCCTGTCTCCTCCCACTCGTCTCTACCCCCATCCTCCCTCTGCAGTGGACGTGCATCGCATTTGGAGCAGCAGGCAGCAGGTGGAGATGACATCATCTGCACTGCAGCACACTGCAGCACTGGGTCTGAACAAAGACATGTCAGCCTACTGCTTACTATCCCCAACTCTTTCCCTCCATCTCTGCGTTTGTATCTCTTCCCACCGATTAGGTGAAAGCAAAATGAGAGCACAACCTTATATGAAGGCATGTGCCTCAACCTTTTGACTCCCCTCTCAACTCCTGCACTCAGACCAGAGTAGGCTGGCAACTCCTCACCTCCCTACTGTCCACAAGCCAATATGTTGATGGGCAAAGATAAATATGGCCTAATGAGAAGCTGTACAAACACTCTGAGCAGTTTGCTGTTTATTATGAAAATGACGTGCTGATTTGACAGGATGCTCACCTAGGTAGTGTACAGCACACAGAGGAATTAAAGGCAGGGGCCTCATTGTTGTTCTTTCAGCCCATTTTTCACAGAGCAGCATACTGTCACAGAGAGCAGCAATTTATCAGCCAGTGGCATTATGCTTTTTTTTCCCTGATGATAGAAGCTACTTGACCTCCTTTTCTGTGTCTCACTGTGACATTAGCTCTCTATGGAGCCTTTAGTTGGGGGTGCCAAGTTACCTTAAAGCGCAAATGTCACCGGGTCATGCTGCGAAGGCTCCCCACCTCGAGTCATCGGGTCCCTCTTGCATCAGCGCTGGAAAAAAATGGCATGCAGGAAAAGATTTAGAAATTACATTTTTATTGTTTGTCCATGTACATTTTTGTCTTGTATACTGGGTCCTTCTCCCCTTCATCAATAAGCCAATAGCTCACATACACAGACAGCCATCCTCTTGTCGCCTAGTTACCACTCCGCAGCAGGTTGCCACAGAAACGGCCTCATAGTAGCTAAATGGGGAATGCTAATGCAGTCTTCTATGCTCCCTGCTGCAGTGGACTCTCAGTGCCCATCCCAGTCCACTGTCTGTACATGGCATACCTTAAGAGTGTGCACATGCACTCTGGTGCTCAGAAAGTCCCATTTGTTATTTTGTTTAACCGGACTACCTATGAGCTGCAATTTTTTATTTTTTTTCATTCCCCACCAGTTTAAGGATTAGCAGGAAATTATGTGAACTGCTAAACCACACAAATGTAAAGTGCTGTTTAGCAAAAAATAAATAAAAATTGCTATTTTTGAAGTGGCAACATGTCCTACACCTGCTAGAAACTTCTGTTTTGTTAACAAGAATCCAAACTTTTGTCTATGTAAAGCATATTCCAGTTAAATGTTGTATTAGTGGGACAGTTTGATAACTTTGCTGGTGAAAGACCTGAGCTACCAAACAAGTCCGGTCTACAAATACAAATGAAGTCTCAAAATCTTTAGCAAAAGATCCTAAGGTTTGCTACACAATATTGCTTAGAAATTGTAGGAGAAATGTCATTTTGTCATTTTAAACTGATGACATACCGTTTCCCTTCTTACCATGTTTGATGTTAATGAATATAAAAAGTGCTTTACAGTGCTTTAGATACACTATGACATCACTATCTCATTCTGGGATTTATCTATGGGAATCAACTGAACATCTTCTGTGACTGCCCCAAGTGGTCAGATAGTGTCGTTACTTATTAGCTGAAATAATAAGAAAGTAGGTCAGGCTAGCATCTCTTCAAGCATTTAGCATGCAGAGGTGAGTGAATTTGAATTTGTATCGATTAGCCTGAAATGTTGTATATTAATGTGTTGTTGCAACATTGCAGTATAATTTATTCAAATCTTAAAGCGGTGATGTATATATGTGGTGAATATATTTTGTTTCATTCAGATGGGGGAAGAGTAAAGATTATAAGATTACAATAATAAATAGAAGTAATTTGAGATTTACTTATGAATTTATTTTTTTTTTTAGTCTTGACTAAAAAGGCTTTAATTACATGAAGTAGCTTTTTAAGGGATGCTGTGTAAGGAGGCCGTGGCTGTGCTGGGAGGCTGAAGCTACACAGAGCATAAACGGTATAGAATATTCAGCCACGAAGGCTTAAAAGGTTTTGTAAAGGCTGATGAAAAATAAAAACTTCGTCAATGACGGGGAATCTTGGTAGAACGTTAGTTCTTGAAATCTCTTGCTTAAAAGATCAGATTTCTTGACTTTTTTTTGTAAATTTTGTATTATGAAAATATGTTTTTGTTGCGCAGATGTCAGATCTGTTGCAGTAGAACCACTCTCTTTCCCACAGACCTCTAGTAAAATTCAATTCCTGTCATCAAATGCGCCTCCATCCATCTTGATGTGGGAAAAGGTTGTTTTTTCAAGGACCTGAGATAGCTGTATAGGTTTTGATTTATGTTGTCCTGTCAGATTCTTAATCTCTTTTCCAAACAGGTGCAGGGAACAGGGCCATAATGGGTTGTATCTAATCAGCTGGAAAAGCCCTTCAGTAGAATGGTATCTCTAGAGTCTTGTCTGAAGTGGGCTGTCTTTCAAATTTTGTGCGTGCCCTGGAGCTTAACAGCTCTGTGAAAGAGGTGTAATGGAGAAAGTCATTTACAATTGACTGATGTGTGACTAACTTTGGTCAAATTTTTTTAACGTTCAAAAATTAATTGGTTGTGTAATCTATCAAAAATATATTTTTTCTATTCCTTTCTTTTTCTTAAGCGATTTCTCACTATTTCAATATTATTTAGAGTCAACACTAAAATATTCTGTATTTTTTATTAACAGAGCCAGTAATCAATTAAATTAAACTTTAAAAGTAATTGTTAATCAAAGTTCTACTGTCATCTGACTTAAACAAGCAAATGTAACGGCTTAATAAATAACAACAATGACAAACAATATTTATTCCACTCTGCAATTATAGACTAAATGGGGAAGTTTTACAACTAGGAACTAAATGTTCAAAATATTTGTATCTGATTAAAAAACTCTTTATAAAATTTAATAAAAAGGCATTTAGAGTTTAACACAATAACTGGTGTATGTTAGGGCTGGGGCATATGACTGAAAAACATTTCACAATATAAACATTTTACTTTAGCAAATATTGATTATTACTTACTGGAGTTTGATTTAAAGTCCACACTTCCTTCTCAAGCTGATTTGTTCTCATCTTCTTCTTTCATTCAATGCAATTTTCCATTCTTTTAAGCAGCTATTGCTGCGTATTTGCACAGTGGCAAAACCTGAAACTGTTGCTGCTCAGGTTACTCAACAGGTTGTTGCTAGGTAACCAGAGAGTGAGTGAGTTGCTAGGTAACTGTCTGTTGACATTGATCACATGTCATTATGATACAGTTGTCATTGATTTATTATCCATCCCGAATTTATGCAATAGTAAATATTCTCACTTTTCACATTTAGAAAAACTTGGACATTCATCTGTTTTTATAAAAACAAATTATAAAGCTGTTGTACATGAAAGATCAAATCGGAGGTGTCCAATTTGATCTTTCATGTACATCATTTTACATGATGGCATCATTTTACTAATGTAATTGTTTTTTTATCGATTGTCATGTTCACTGGACAGGTTATTTATGAAATTATTATTGTTGTATAGTAGGTTAATCAACTTTGCCTCCTCTGTGAAATAGAGTTGGACATTTGCTCCTAAATGGATGATTGTAAGCATCCTGCTGTCACTGTGACATCCCTGAAACTCCTCAGCATGTGCAGCTTGTGGTGCATACTGTGTGATAATGTGCCTTGTCAGGATTGAGGCCTCTTTGTGCTGGAATGAGCATACTGACATTTTTGTTTCCTCACAGCTGATGCTGACGCATTCTTCTTCTGCCTCCCACTTTCTGCCCAGATAACCAGTTCAGAATGTCAATCCTGGAGCGCTTGGAGCAGATGGAGAGGAGGATGGCGGAGATGGCCAGCCACCAGCAGACAAGCAGTGCGGGGAGTGGTGGCGCTGGAGGAGGAGCGGGAGGAGGAGGCGCTGGTGGGGGAGGAGTAGGAGGAGGTAGTGGAGGAGGGGCCGGAGGAGGGAACAACAGTCAGTCACAGGTAAAAAGCCTCATCATGCTGGACGATTACTGTTGCACGTGGCACAACCCAGCACATTAATTAAACTTTTCCATCACTTATTGATACAAATACAGCATAACACAAAATATTGTTTTAATAGCAGTTTGTGGGGTTTTTTTTGAGTGTGCATCTGGCCAGACGCAGGCCAGCAGCTCCTTTGAGAGCCGTGTTGTAGTGGTCTGTGAGAAGATGATGAGCAGAGCTTGCTGGGCCAAGTCCAAACATTTAATCCACTCCAAGACCTTCAGAGGGATGACACTCCTTCACCTGGCTGCTGGCCAGGGCTACGCCACCCTCATTCAGACACTCATCAAATGGCGGTGAGAATGAAATTATCCAGCATGCTCTGTAACTGCCACTGTAATTCATCATAATAGTGCACCACAACAAATATAATTTTCTCTCTCTTATGCAGCACTAAGCATGCTGATAGTATTGACTTGGAGCTGGAAGTGGACCCTCTAAATGTTGATCACTTTTCCTGCACGCCTCTGGTGAGTACCAAAGCTCTCCCTTTGTGGAAAAAGTTTATAGATTACAACTTTTCTGACTTGTTTGCTGCTGTTCTTTTGTCTGTTTACAATCCAGATGTGGGCATGTGCGCTTGGTCATCTGGAGGCAGCAGTAGTCCTGTATAAATGGGACAGGCGGGCCCTTGCCATCCCAGACTCCTTGGGTCGCCTGCCCCTGTCAATTGCTCGCTCTCGTGGCCACACCAAGCTGGCTGAGTGTCTGGAGCAACTGCAGAGGGAAGAGCAGCAGCCGCCCGCCTCTCTACCGCCAACGACTCGCATGTCTTTCTCCCCAGCCCCCGATGCTCCCACCTCCGACAACTGGATGGTCAGCTGGGCAAATGACAGCATAGTAGCACCTGGCAGCAAGAAAGGAGGTCCGGCTAACACAATAACCACACCCAGCACCACCAGCCCCAACCCAGGTTAGTCTGATTACAAAAAGATTGCTGAACCTGAAGTGCTAACTGTTTTCAGTTTTACCACATTACTGTGACAAACATCAATGTGTTTCCCCTTTTTTTTTACATTTTAAGTGAAAAGAGCTGCCAGTGGAGCTAGCATTTTTTATCAATATTTGATAATGGATTTTAAACAGATTCCTGTATCTTGCTGAAAAGCTGCTTGTAAGTTAATTCTGTCTTCATTCAAGTGTACTAAGATGCTTATATAAAAAAGGTGAAGAGAGTTAAATACAGAGCAAATCCTTGTAGAAAATCTGAAATCTGAGCCTGAAGCACACAACCAGAGCTCCAATCAACTGGTTTTGATGAGAGCACAATGATGTCAAATAAAATCCAGTAGAGTTCATTGACGTTTTGCAAGTCTGTAGTTTTGACTTAGAAGTGATAGCAGAGTCTTCAGCTAATGGTGTCACATTGTCTTTCTTTTTATTTTGCAGATTTAAGAAGGCCACGATCAGAACCTTCTAACTGCTACAGCAGCGAGGGCCAGAGAGATCTCCCATTGGCTAAAAAACATAAACCTAACCCGGAATTATTTCATAATCGACCCGACAAGCCCATGTCTGTTCCTCTGAGCCTGGAGCAGCAACAGCTCCACAAACTGTCCTCCAGCACTAAGAGCATGTCCGCGGAGGGCTTGAGCACTGACAAAAGTCTACCAACAGGAGGCAGCACTGGGACAACCAGGTGGAACTCCAGAGAGAGTTTCTCCCACAGCATCATGGGGAAGAAAGCACTGGGCATCAGTGGAGGCAGCAGTTTAGGAAAGGAGAAGCTGGTCAACCGACTGCGGCAGCGGGAGCAGCTGGGCATGCTGGTTATGACGGACAGAGAAATGGCAGATTCAGAACTGCTGTCGTATCGAGAGGACCTGGAGAACCAGGACTGCCTCACGCAGATGGATGACCTACAGGTGAGCAGAAAAGAGTGAAATCATCTATACTCCAACTATAGTGCAGCAGAGGGATGAATTTAACAGATGAACCTGCATCAACTTTGTTTCAGATATGATGTGCAGTCTTGTGCAGTAACTGAGACAACACTTACAGTAGACTGCAAAAACAAAATAAAAAAATCAGATATAGTAAGATATTTACACTAGAAACTAGATCAAAAATAAGTGGTAAGATTTTGTGTTTTTGTAGCATCTGGACTGTATTTATTGGCAATAAATAGGCATGTATTTTCCTGACATGCCTCCCAAACAACCAACAACCAGGTGGTAAATGTTGTCTGATCTTTACTATGGAAACTTTTGACCTCCAGAAGCCACATTATTTGCTTCATGTCTCTAATTGCGATCTTGGAAAAATGTAAATTCTGATCACTCTGCATGGTGGCAAGATATATTTTGGAGTCTTTGTCCAACTTTGTTGACCCCAACTTTAGCTTCATTAATAGAAAGTTCTACAATAACCCACATTTTCTGGGTTGAATAGTTTTCTGTTGCTTGGTCTACAACAAGAACATGATTTGGACACTCTTTACGAAATAGCAAAGTATCATAAACTAATATGCTCAAGTGTCCTTTTGAGTTAAAGACACCCAGTGGCTTTAACTCAAAAGGTGTTATTTGCTATAAAATTTGAATAAAAGCAAAAGGCAAGATTGATACAAACAAAATATGTTGTCTTGTACATGACACTGTCCATAGCAAAAAAATTTAGTTAGCAAAAAGGCTCCAGTTTAAAATAAAAGAAGTCCGTCTACATAAACTGTTTCTGCTGGTGAGCAAAAATTTGTGTTATTCAAACTAAATTCTTTCTATTCTTTCAACATATTTGTCAATATTTATTAAAATTTAGTTAAAATGTGCAGATATAAATTGATTTTCTGCTAAACTTGTGTACTGTCAGAGGTATGGATGCACAATATTAGCACTTCCCGCATTTGGTAGGTAGTATGCAGCGAAGCATCTTGGCACCCTGTCAGTGACCATCACTGCATAATAAACTCTACTTATTGTCTTCAACAGCCAAGAAATCCTTCCAGACATCCATATCAGTCTAATTACTTCTCCACCAGATGAAGTGCTGGATTAAGTATTTCTAGCCTCTAGCAATTTCACTTTTATTATCATTATCTTCTGTCCTGTCATTAAAATCCTAAATTATTGTGTCAGGGCCAAAAGCATTGAACAAGTATGCATAAGTAGTCTGCATGCAGATATTATCGTGATGAAATTTTACTAGATAGGTGCTGACATTAGTCATCTTTGCTTTTCTCAAAACGTCAGGTAAACATGATGACTCTGGCAGAACAAATCATCGAAGCAACACCTGAAAGAATCAAAAGGGAGAACTTCAGCGTTGCAGACTCTGGGCCTTTAGACACATCGGCGGTCAGCACCACCATGAACTGGCTAGCCAGCTACCTGGGAGATGTAGAACAGCTGCCAAGTATCATACACCTACGGTAAGGGTTTGTACTCTTAAATACAACCTTTGCTTTCTAGATGTCATTAAAAAAAGACATGTTAAATAAAGTTTTTGTATCTGAGTAAAAACTGAGATTTTGTTTTATTTGCTCAAATTCCAAAGAAATGAAATGTAAGAAAAAAAAGACTTTGACATTTTTAGAGGCTTGTATTTCAAACCTCTTTTGAATGTCATCAAAAAATGTGCTTCCTTTACAATTTAAAGAAAAAAGACACAATGTTGAAGTGAGAAGCAAAAAGAAACACTTTTTTTTTGCCAAATCCATACAAGCGTGGCTACTGTGAAAAAGTTTTTGTCCCCCGTAGAAATTTCTTCTGCTTACTTATCAAACTTAAATATTTCAGATCATCCAACTTATTTTAATTTCCAACAAAGACGAAATCTGTCAAGTCAAGATTTATTTCCAAACCAGTCTGCGATGAAGTAAACTGTTGCATTAATCCAACCTCACTGCAGGCTTTTCAAAGTCAGTTTTTTAGGTTGAAATCTGGAACGTTAATATATTTGAGATGATCAAAAGCAAAAACAGAAGAGATCTGGGTAACACTTAATTTGAAGGAGTGTGCATGACGCTGACACGTCACTGTCATAGACATAACACCTGTTAGGATGATGGAGTCTTTATGAATGTTTACAACTGTTGTCATAAAGTGTCATTCAGTAAATAAAGGTACAGTTAAAGTTGCACTAAAAGCTGTTTTTTTTCTGATTTCATCTCACAATCCCAATGCAAATTTATAGAAAAAGTACGCGGAGAAAACTAAAATATCTTAAAAAGGTCAATTAAAAAAGATAAATTGTTTTTTTTTTTGGATAGATCTCTGTACAATGAGCCACTGACACCATCATCTAACCCTAACCTGAGCCCTCGGGGGTCTCCGCTCAGAGAGGCCCCGTTGGAGAGGACAGCGGTTCCTTCCCCGTCCGACTGGAGTGAGTTCATCAACGCCTCCAACAGCAAAGTGGAGCGAGACCTGGCCCAGCTGACTCTGTCAGATCCAGAGCAGAGAGAGCTGTACGAGGCTGCCCGATTGGTCCAAACTGCCTTCCGCAAGTACAAGGTACAGTCCCGGTGTTCAGGCAATGAAAGCTGTCTATGCTGTAGCCCAGACTCATAGAGCTACAGGCTGAGGATTGGTGTAACTGGGTGGATCTGTTTTTGGATTTTAGGGATGAAGGATTCCCTTTAATCTGGCTATGGATTGAAGTTCAGCATATGTAACGTGGCTTATTACCTATTTTGTCTTGTGTTGTACTGTTTCTAACCATGGTTTCAACTGATTGATTTCAGTCTCTATATTTGTCTAATTCTCTGTATGTCTATTTTTAACTGTATCAGAAAATTAAGAGGAAACACAAATCTGTCCCTGTGGTTCCAGCATGGAATAAGGTGGCTTGAGCAGAGCATGGCCTTGCTTAGGGGAGCTGCACTGACCCCGTATCCCTGCATTACTTAGACACATTTATTAAGCAATGAGCTCCCACTTTGTCTCTGTCTTTTTTTCCTCGTTGCCCAGTCCCATTCCTGAACTTCCCACCTACCCATGAGAAACTTTCAATAAGTTTTATCATCACAAACTGTTCACTGTCGTTCACAGTTGTCTTTAGCCCATCTGCCAGCTGATTCTGAGGTGACTCTCTGTTGGGCAGCAGCTCACTTCCTCCACTGTTTGACAGGTGGTCTGTCCACAAACTGTGCTCTTTATCTGAGGCGGTCATGTGCTAACCATGACAACACCTCGGCAAGCTACACATATCCTTTGTGGCAGAAAGGAGCTCCTATTGTAACTTCTTACCTCTTCCACTCTACTTTCCGACAGGGGCGGCCACTCCAGGAGCAACAGGAAGTAGCTGCCGCTGTTATACAACGTTGCTACAAGAAATACAAGCAGGTAGGCAAGGAACACCGCGAAATTGTTTCCATGCCTGAATACGTTTAAAGAGCAAACATTCGAAATGCGTCTTTTTTTTCCCCTCGTTTACAAGCTAACATGGATAGCCCTAAAGGTAACTTGTTGGTCATACTCTTGCATGGAGCCACAGCACGACTTTCATCAAGCGAGTCCTGACGTGTCGATGCGTTCTTGTCCTCAGTATGCACTTTATAAGAAGATGACGCAGGCCGCCATCCTTATCCAGAGTAAATTTCGCAGCTACCACGAACAAAAGAAGTTCCAGCAGAGCAGGAGGGCGGCTGTACTCATTCAGCAATACTACCGCAGCTACAAGGAGTTTGGGAAGCTGAAGCCCCATCATCGTGGGGCTGCTGCCGCCCTGGTGCAGCACAAACTGAGGTAAACACCAAGTAACAGGGTGTATGCGCGCTGCTGTAGACTGCAGGATGCGGCAAGAACCACTTCATCTTGCTACATAATGATAAAGTGACAGTTAAATTATGAGGCTTGTCTGCAGGGCTGAAAAATGCTTAATGTCTTGAGTCATTTATCAACAAAGTCATTAGCAAAAATAAGTTTGAAAGATGATGTGTAATCTCTTTTTGCTTATTAAAGACATTGTGATTTGGATTTTTATTTTTTTTTTTCCTGCTTGGTAACGTTAACTCAAAGTGTTTCTGCTGCCTCATAGAGGGAGTCTGCTCACGAAGAGGCAGGATCAGGCTGCCAGGAAGATCATGAGGTTCCTACGACGCTGCCGCCACAGGTAGGTGGCGACCCAAACAGCGACCCGAGCCAGAACGCTCAATAAAAGGACTTTTCCAAAGTATTCACACCCCATCAACCGTTTCTTAACTTTTCAAGTTGCAACCACAAACTTCAATGTGTTTGATTGGGATTTTATGTGTTACACCAACACTGAGTGGTCTAGTAACCCTAAATAAAATCAGCTTCAAATAAACTTGTTCTGTATGACTGACTCTAAGGGGGAATACAAATGTTCTGTGAAGAAGTGGGTTAATGTTGACCCTAGAATTGGGCAATTTGATATTTCAAAAATAAATTTGCATAAGGAAAGACGCCATTTTCGAAAAAACTCGATTAAAAGCTTTGGTGCAAGGGCGGGTTTATCAAAAATTATTTATTTCGCAAAACTGCAATGGAAACCTTTTTTTTCCCATTGCAACTGGATCCACAACAACTGGATACTGTCACTGGTGCAAACTACAAAAAAGATAGTTTTGAAAATAGTTGGAAGAATAGTGTATAATTTATTGACGTGTGATTTTAATTGCATTTCTTATTTAATGAACACATCATAATTGTGAAATTTGGTTTCTTTGACAGTAGCGGAATATTGACAAAGTTTTGCACATATTTGTAATGGAAACACAGCTAATGTTACTAAATGAAAAGCATCATGAAAACCAAGCAATAGTGAGCAGTCAATCGTCTGAAAACAAAAACAACAAAACCGCACAGTTGCCAATCTTTCAAGACATGGCTGCACACTTTCAACTACAACTGACAGGCCATAAAAAGTCCAGTTTATAGTTTACAGCAAGCAACTTGAGGACATAATTCACACCAAACTAAAACTAAACGCCCTTCATACAAAACTTTGTGATGTGCAATAGCCTAAAAAAAAACTTCACAGTATGAAAAACTGTGACGGCAGTATCACGTTTCCTCAGCAGGGACAGGAAACCTGTTTTGAGGTGATAGGAATTTAGATGGAGCTAAATTCAGAACAATTTGGAGAAAAAAAATTGTATCTGTGCACAGGAACAGAGGGGTCACCTTCCAACAGGATGATACTGGACAAGAGTTAAAAACCTTTCTTCTAACCTCCAACCAGTTTGCTACTTTGTGCTAGCCTATCGCATCAAGTCCCAATAAATACATTGATGTTTTAACGGGTCAAACTGTGGAAAAGTTTGAAGGGATGTCAATCCTTTTGCAAGGCACTCCAAAACGAACTTCTCCGTTTCTGCTGGCTCGTGATACAGACGTGTAATTTCCATTTAAATAATCAATAAGCCACAATAAAAGTAACAGCAGCAAGTACACCCCTGTCTAATACCACTTAACTTTCAATCATTTCCCACCATGGTGATATTGCACAGTGGTGTTCTTTCTTCCATTGTATGCTACTGTAACCAGATAATTTTGTCCATCTCTTTTTCTTTTCTTTTTTTTTTCTTTTTTTGCTTGGTGTGTTAGATTTAATTATTTATTTTTCATCTTCTTGACAATAATCACTAGTTAGAGATATCCCCATCCCTAAGCTCCACCTTCCACCCCCAGCTGCCCCTGCCCCTCCTTCACAGTGCCTACTGTGTGCTAATAGCTGTCTGGTATTGTTTTGCTGTTTATGCCAAGCCCCTTGATGGACCATAGACTGTTCAAGCGGGTGAGTGCAGCCTCAGCAACTCAGTTCGTGACTCCCTTCCTCTCTTTCTTTCTTTCTCTCTCTCTTCTTCATCTGTTTCTCTTTCCAAATCTCTTGTTTCACTGTCACTCTTTAATAAAGCTTGTATCTCCTCCTGAAGTTTTATCCATGGCGGTCTATCCCTTTTTCTCCTTCCTCATGTTCTCTTCTCTTCCCTCCCAGTCCTTCTCATTTTCCATCACTGTTGCTTGATGCCTGCTTGCATGAAGGCTGCTGACTGGAGCCACAGGTGGACTGAGACGCTCAGATTTAGATCCGAGCCTTCCTTAACTAACAAAATGCTTATGAATGACAATGTCACTGCAACACTTACCAGAGACATTTGATTCTCCGTATTTCTCTTTCTCTCCTTGAAAATTGCACTTTTTATTTTTCTTTTTCTTTTCATTTAGCTTTCTGTGGTTTTGCAAATTGCCAGTTATACAGTGCGGGAAGCTTTTTCTTAACTCTGTTTTTTCCTGCTGCATGTCAAGTGGTGACGACTATGGGTCTTGCTCTTCTACTTTTAGGCATGCTATGAACCTGCTGTTCCTCCAGTAGTTGTCTCTCTGGCTGGCTGACTGACTGTATGCTCTATTTCAAGCCACTCGATAGACTGCAAGGGGAAACGTCCTCCCTTCAATTTCTGCTTACTTACCTCTGTCAAGCAGTTCTGTGGGATTCATAACTTTAAAAACAACTAGCTGTATTTTAAGGTTTCCTTTAATAAGAAAAAAAACTAACCTGGTCTTAGAGCAATAGATTCATCTGCTAAATATAATGTTGTGGCAGTAGTCCTCTTGTTGGGATCAGAGAATAAACAATATTTTGTGTTTCACTAATTTCACTCAGTTTCTGTGTGATCCTCTTCTGTATGTTGCAGCACTTGCTTTCTGTACAGTAATCAAGCAGGATGAACTCCATCAAATTATCCTGGGGGATTTCTTTATCCTCCACAAACATTCCCTGAATCAAAAACTACATATATATATATATACACATGTATATTTATGTAGTTTTGTATACGTTCTGTCATGTTACAGTCTTATCTCTGAAGGTGGTTTGGGGATTTTGTTTGCTATAGCAGAACAATGTTGTGTATACCTGTGAAGTTAAAGTGGATACAATGCATTGTTTACTGACACTTCACAAGCAAAAACAAAATTGTATTCAGATTTGTTTTCAGTCCCTTCATTACTGTGATACATCTGATACACCTGATTAAAACCCAGTGCAATTAATTGCCCTCACATATCTCTTTAATAATAGATGTGTGTGATTTTTATCTCTGTGTGAATCCAGTTTTTCCTGCGAAGGCCTCAGAGATTTGTCAGAGAACATCAGTGAACAGCGTCATAAAGATCTAGTATCTCAACACGCAGGTTCAGAGATAAAGCTAGAAGCAGGTTTAGGTTATGAGACAATCTGTAAACAGCAACAGCAGCATTAATAAGAAAGATTGCTAAATGCTTGTTGCACCTGCAAAGAGCTTCAGCTCAGGCGGGAAACTCTAAGCTTTATCGTAGACAAAGCTGTGAAAGCCTTTTCCTTCCAGCTTTAAACATAAAGCTGGAGATACAGAGTAATGGTTTAGATAAAAGCATAGCAGCGTGACTGAATGGATCAGTCACGGATCTAAATTGAATTTAGATGCTGTTCACAGACACTATGTGTGTTTTTCTGTCAAATAAAATTCCCAATCCTCTGTTTGTAACGCAGGAAATAGGTTTACAAAAATTTATAAACCTGATGAAGTTAGATAATTATTCACTTGTTGAGTGTTTCAAGCTGATATTTTTTATTCAATGTAAACTCATAATCTATGTAATTCTTAGTAATGATTTTTAAGCTGTTGTAAATGACTAATTGTGTATATTTCTTTGCAAAACTGTAAGGACTTCTTTATCTTTTCCCAGAAATGACGTAGCTCCTGATGACCTGAGCTTTACGTTTTAGTCCTGCTTGAAAGTTTTAGGATTTTGTTTGTGTGTGTGTGTCATTTTCTGTGCGGCTAACTTCATCTTCCATTAACGAATCGTCGTCTGTCTCTGTGTTTCAGGGTGAAAGAATTGAAAAGGGCCAGGGAACATGAGACCCCTCAGAAGAGCCCCCTTGCGATGTGACATCACTCTCCTGACTCCTCTTTTCGTTTTTGTTTGTACCTGAGACATTTTACAAGAGAACAGAACAAAAAGAAAAAAAACATCGATTCATGCACTGCTATTATTACTACTACTAGAGCAGTGTTACTGGTTCAACTTCTATTACGTTGTATGACAGCTATTTTATTTGATTTGATTTTTTTACATGTTTATTCTTTCCATTGACTTGGTGACTTCAACAGCATTATGAACTCAAAGAACTGGGGCAACGGGTGCAGAACATTGGCTTCATGGCATTTTTTGCACTTTTTCATGGACTGCTTTTTATTTTTATTTCTTTTTTTTAGCTGCGAAGAGGTTTTAGACAGTGATGAGAGACGACGGTGGACAGGCGGTCGGTCAAACGCGAGGATCTCAAGAGACGAAAGTTAGGGCTGTTGCAGAAAATCTCAAAGGACAAGGAGACCATGCAGAAACACTCTGGGCTCTCGTTGTATTTCATGGTTATTTTTTAAGACCAATAAATTCACTCAAAGACAGATTTTTTGTTTACTTAACACCCACATACCCCACTTTAAACCCAATGCTGGTGATTTAACAGTATCCATTTAAACTTAGTATTCTTTCCAGTCCTTCTTTGCTCGACCCCACCAGTCCGCCCGCCTGGGTGGAGCTACAAATGAATGTAGTGGGGTTCAAACATTCATGCTGAAGCAGATTGGGGATAAAACATTTTCTTTTAAAAAGATACTATGCTTTATTGTATATATATAGTCCCTTTATTACTTGAATTTGTTTCATATCGTCCAATGTACTCCTTCCATCATGTCCAATGTATTGGTGAGCTGTATCAGGCTATATGTTGTTAAATCTTACCAAGAAAAAAAAAATGCATGACTTCTAGACAGAAAAAGTCTTTGCTTGTGTGTTTATGGTCTAGCCCTTCAGTCTTTCTTCTGATTTTGATTTTATTTCCACATTTCTCTTCATAAGAGCCGTTATTATTTCTGTAATTAAGCTAATATCCGTGTTCTCTCGGTTATTTTGTTTCCTTCTTGGTTCCCCTCCCAGAGGGGAGCAAAATGTCAATTTTGTTCATTATTTTTGTGTTGTAACTCTTGTAGTCATGCAGGTTGTTATTGTTCTTTTGAGTTGAACTCCGGAGCCTCTGCAGGCTTTTGAGGGGAAAATCACATACATTGCCTTGACGTCTTAGAGATTCTTTGTGGGGTCCCTAAGCTTGTCCCAAAATAGGGGTTTGACAAATCCATATTTTTTGACAATTGAGTGATTTCTGTATATAAAAGAAGGCTGCAAGTATGTAGGGGAAAAAATGAACATGTTCCCTTACAGGGATTGTATTTTAGAAATATATTATTTTATTCATTAAAAATGGGTCGAAAACAGGTACAAGACAAAAACAGAATATTTGTATAGTTTTGTTTGAATGCTTAAGAAGTATGGTTCTATCGTTTGTACATAGTGTAAATATCTGGGATAAAGATGAGCTAAGTGCATGAAAAGTATGAACAGAGTTAAAAGGGGGGAAAAAAAACTAAAGCAGTAGTGGCTATGCTCTGTAAAATTAAAAATATTTCACTATTAGAGTATTTTACTTTATTTTGATTGTTCCGGAGACAAACATTTTGCTAAAGCATGATATTATTGCATATGAAAAAGTTAAAAAAAATAATGTATTTAGTGTTAGGAGAGGTCTTTAAAAATTATCTTAAATCCACTATAGTTACTTTCATTTTTTGTCATTACCTGTTTGGTTTGGGCTCCCAAGAAACTTTTGCCAATGGTGCCAAGGTATACGATTGCTATGAAGCTTAAGAATTTATTTAAGTCCATTTTTGCAGAACAGATAATCATACAGTGAAATACACTCTAAGGAACGAAAACCATAACATCCTGACTGACTGAGGATTGAAGAAAACATAACTTGTAAAGGGACTCATTTTCAAACGAAGGGCATTTTAGTGCAAGTTCATCATATTTCCACCATCCAGATTTATCATAGAGCATTGTTCATCTCCTAATATACCACATCAGATATGTGCTTGATTTTTGTTGTCAGTAAAAATGGAATGTGACGATCATAGAGGTATCTTGTCTGAACTCAAAGATTGTAAACGGATGCCTTTCCCATTTGGATCCGGACATAGCAAACACAGGTGTTGCTGTTCTTATCACTGAAACAGACTGAATTCATCATCTCAGCTGTGCAACCTGACGCACCGAGCTTTGATTTACGATTCATAGATTGAGGTTTTGTAAACTGAAAACGACGATGGTTTGACCTTTTTGCACAGCATGTGTTGTTTTTATATTTTAGAAATGTTTCCAGTAGCGATTGCCAAAGGCAGACGTATCCTGCAGTGTTGTCTCGGTCTTTGTGTTGTGAAATAAAAAAATAGAGCCATGATAAATAATTTTTAAACTTCCCATCAGATTTATAAGCTATGTAGAATTCAACTGAAAAACAGAGATTTTTTTTTTCTTAAATGATGAAACTGAATCAAAATTTGATTCAAAATCTTGGCTTAATATTTTCCCACTCCAATTTACAAAATGTCTTCAAATCTCTAAATGTATGGACTTATTTTTTTTCCACAGTCCTCGTCAGATGAACCCATAGATTTTCAGTTCAGGTCTCTGGCAAAGCCGTTTTAAAACTATCTGAAGAAAAGAAACCCCACATCATGATGCTGCCAGCCCCGTATTTTACCATGGGATACTTTTGGGGATATGCAATGTTCTTTTTATACCATGCAAACTTTTTGGAATTATGGCGCAAATTCATGTTTTGTTCTTTGTGCAAAGAAGAAGATTTTTAGGAAATTTTTGACCAGGACTGGATGTTTTATTTTTTTGCTGTTTACAAACTTTTGTGATGTTACTTCCTATATTTTCTTCTATTACTTATCACTGCCCTCATAGCACAGTTATTCTGAAAATTTGGCAAATTAAGGTTTAACAATATTTTATTTTTTCACATTCGAACAATTTTTTCTGGCAGGAAGTTTTGACGAAGAAAGTCTTGGTTTAAGGTTGTGGAAACACTCATGAAACACGATTATGATGGGATTTTTGAACAGTTGCTTAACAAAATTGCTTTTCAGTTGAATTTTACAAGAGATTGGTTACATTAGAGGATGGGAAAGTTTAGAAATATGCAGCATGGTCTAATTTTTTACATCACAAAACATGGCTTTTAAACGAGGTCGAGTTAAATTTTATGAGGAGGCTGTGTTAAACAAAAGCTGGAGTCGAAAAACTGCTAAATAAACTGTCAAAGATGCTCGTGTGATTTTAGGAAACACTGGATGATCTCAGACGTGTCCATGAAAAGTCAATAAGCTAAACATGACTGTAATATATTTATGTGTAAATTATAGCACTAGCCTCTCTTGTGACACACTGGACAATATCAAAACAACATAGGATGCTTAGAAAAATAATTAGAGCCTTTTAGGTGCCTATTGGCTGCTGTCTAATTCTTATTCTGCCAGAAAGTGTACTCTGTATCCAAACATGTGAAAATTCAGCCAAGTGCCACTGAAAAACTTGATTTTCATTTATTTCT
Organism: Poeciliopsis prolifica; assembly: GCF_027474105.1. Lineage (NCBI taxonomy): Eukaryota > Metazoa > Chordata > Actinopteri > Cyprinodontiformes > Poeciliidae > Poeciliopsis > Poeciliopsis prolifica. Next base: position 6,370,458 of record NW_026562398.1, read on the forward strand.
TTTTGACATCATTAGGATCTATAGATATTTCCCTGATGTTCTGGAACAACTGGTTGTTGTCGTGCTGTTTTCCGAATCACCTGATGTGTGAACTTTATTTGCAATGTTTATGTAGAAAGTGCCTATTCATGTCCTCATAACACCAGTTGCAGAATGCATTCAGTGTACCTGATCTTCAGGGAGTACGTCACACGATCGCACCATTACACTCACTCCCCTGCACAGTAGAAGTAGAGCGCTCCCGCTTGTCCGCGCTACGGCTTTATTTTCATTTTTCCACCTCTTCCATTTTCTCCTGGAACAGCTTGACTTTTTTAGAAACGCCACGATCGGGGTCTGCTGCCTTGCGCTCATCCTCCGGTTTGTGGTCAGAATGCATAGCCAATGCAATGTTTTGGGGGAAAAAAAGTGGGAGAAGGATTTATAATGCTTGCATGGTAAACTAGTTAACTGGGTGACTGAGCTGCACCTATAGCATGCTTATTTTCTTTGGACTGGTAGTCAGATAGACTTGATTAAGACATAATGTTTGCAAAACAGTAAGCAGCTGGTTTGGTGTATCATTGAGGGGAGAAATGTGATTGTGGGGGAGACAAAACCTGCAAACAAAGCCAATGACCAGTACTTGGTAGCTACGGATGTTTTCATGGCAGAGCATGAGGACAGACTTATATTTCGCAACAAGTTTCTTAGGTGTTTCGTTTGCTTTTTATTGTTCATTTAGGCTCAGTGTACCACCAAACTCACTTCTAGGACAGATGGACACATAAGCATTTAGCGTTGGTTGACCTCCCTTTTGTATTTTACTCAGGGTGCCAAAATGGGGAGGAGGAAACAGAGCAGGACATGCATTTCACATCAGAGGAAGCTAAAACCCGAAAACATAAATGGTTAAAACAACATGGAACTGAAGGTTTCATTGTACAACGTTTAAAGTAAATTAACACAGTAAATTTTCTCTTGCTAACCTTGAACAGGTGGAACCCTGAAATGGACTCCAACCATATATGTAGCTCTTGGAGATGAATGACTTTTATGAAGACCTCCGTTACTCTTTAGGCCTTTAATTTATTTAGGTGTCAAACTGTAGAGGGTATTTAAGATTAGGTGTAGTTCTATGAAAATTGCAACTACAAATCTTGTTTTTTACTGCCATTTCTTGAGGGTGGGGTGACAGGCACACTTGTTTAGCACACAGTGTTTATCAGTTCTAAGATGTTCTGCAAATTGACCTGAGAATCTGCCTTTCCTCCTCTTCCTTTTTCCGAAGCACCCAAACCTCAGAAAGGTAGGCGCATCAGGGCAACAGAACAGAAACCAGTTCAGCAGTATGATCCACGTGTTGACACAGAGCAATAAAGAAATTATTTTGTGGAGCCCTACCAGGCCTAGCAAAGTTTAAAAATGACTGGACACGTGTAGTCGACTTACTCTTTATGCAAATGCCAGTATTGCAAGACAAGCATTCAGTAGTTTATTGACAGCAATTATATGGCACCCTTTACCCAATTGCACGTTTTCATCAATTCCAAACTGAAGAGAAGAAAAAATGGCCCTGCTTTGATAGAAAGTCATGGGTTCTCGACACTTTGCATGTGAACTAGTGTTAGATCTCTTTTCCTCTCCTCTATAGCTGTCTTTCTCTCTGTCTTTCCCTGTTATGTGACCCGAGTTTTCTCCGCTCCCCGCCCTTAGAAAAAATGTCCATCTCCTCTCGGTTCTCCTAATGTGTTATGCTTTCCTCCTTTTTCTTCCCTTTTCTTGTTTGTAAGTTTTATTTTTGTAATTGTGCATGTACAAGCGTCACTGACTCAATGGATATGTTTAAAAAAAAAGAGATTTCTGCTGCTGAAGCCATGCAAAACATTTTGAATTGCCCTTAAAATATGGAAGATGTTTTCTGAATGCTTTATATTCTTTCTGCTGTAAAATAATAAAAAAAGGAGAAAATGAAGAAAACTTGAGAACCTATTCTGCCATGTCTTTTTGCTTCGTCCTTTACTTTTACTGCTATTCTCCCACTTTTATACCAGTACATTTCAGTTTAAAACAACTACAGAGGAATAACATTTGACACTTTTCTTTTTATTCTTTGATTTTTACATCTCAAATAATTTTGAGTACATACAAAGATCTTAACATGACTTTCCACAGTTTAAAAGTAAATCCGACAGTAAATCAGCTGAAGGTAAAGGTTTGAGTCTTGGAAACATGTAATGTATGCATGCATGGAGTGCGATGTTTGCTTTGTCTGCCCTTTAAAAGTGTATCAAGCACATGTTTCCCTCTCTATTAAGCACTGCTTCTTGTAAGGCAGATAACCAACTAGCTCGGTTTTTAGACGCAGTACTTCCAGAAACACTCTGAATTTCCATTTCTCTTCCTTAACTGCTTACGGATGCCCAGCAAGCGGCTGTAAGGTTTCAGGAGACTTGGTTTCTCTAATAAGACCTGAAAGAAAGGATATAATAGTTAGATATCTATATTACCATGTTTAATACAAGAGTGTACAGTTTCAGTCAGAAATACAGGTCAGTTCCTTTTAAAAGTATTCAAAAGTGTTAAGAAAACACTTCAATTAATTTTACTGAAATTTTATGTGATACACCAACACAGGCTAGTTGTTCATGGGAAAAAGTATATGCTTTACAAATGGTTTTTACAAAGAAAAATCTGAAAACTTATGGATTGCATTGGTATTCATGCCCCTCTGATACCCTCAAATGAAATCCAGTTGCTTTCAGGAGTCATAGGTTTAGATTTGAAAACAATGTCTAATGCTGTGAACATTTCCGATCCCCACTAACTCATCATCCCTTTGGTGAAAGAGGGTGGTGGAGGCTTCATGGTGAGGGAATGCATTCGTTTAGGATCAAAGAATCGTCACGCGCCACATCAGTCTTTACAGCATCAATTCAACGTTATTTTATAAGGGAGACAGACAGAGTTGCCCTATTTGTGTGATGCTGGCAGAGTCACCTCCAGAAATTAAAAGTAATAAATGCATTCCACACTTTTTGTCTTCTCAGAATAATTTTCATTTTCCTTCAGCAGCATAATTGTGCACTTTGCCTTGGTCTGTCATAAAATCTGCAAAATGCAGTGTAGTTTGTAATTTCTCAAGAGACATATTGTTTAAAGATCTGCAGCTAAGATTTCTCTTTCCCATTTTTAGGATGTAATTGTTTGAAGTCACACACCTCTCTCTTGACTCCTCTTGGCACCAGATTTGTCGTCCTGACACCTGATGGATAAGAACACAAGGGATTCGAAATGATTCGAGATATCCATTGTCTAGCACCTTGTCTTTGCGATGTTTCCCTTCAGGCCATACTTCAAGTAGATTAACATTGTAGAAAAATGGTTTCAAATTTGTTCTTAAAAGTGTCTCTTACCATCTCTGTCAACTTCCCCAGACATAAAAGTGGAATATCGGAGCGCTGCACCATCCTGAGGAATAAACGTTTGCTCAGGAAGAAACTCGTCATCCAGCATTCCTATAACGCGATCCTCCACTGACGCTGAGGTCAAACATAAATAAATACATTTCAGGTAGTTGATCAAATAATAATAAATAAAAAAAACGCATAAAAAATGTTCAAACGCTGAATGTTTTCTAACCCAAAGTAGCACTTATACTCACTTCTGATCAACAGAAAATTAACGGCATTAATAGAACCACTCACATTTTTCTGCCTGCTAGCTGAACCTTGGCAGAAAAATCACTGCTGAGCATTGCAGCGCTCAGGTAATTATTTTATGGCCCCAGGTTAAGACTGTGCTGTCATTAATCTCTTAAAATTAAATTGTACGACTGAAAATACTAATTACCCATCTTAATTGATGGATTATTTTTATAAAAGCTATAATAGAGGCATTATCCTTTGCTCACCTGGTCCTGGATAGGGCATCTCGGCCGATTCTGTGATAGGGTGGGCCAGCAGGGTGCCAGAGGCCACCAGCACAAAGGCCCAGGAGAAGAGATGGCTGCACTTCATTACTGTCTGATGCTGTTGTGGGAAGTGGTTCTGATTTGCACACAGGTCCTCTGGTGAAGACTTCTGAATGCGCAGTGGACCCAGCTGTTTTATATACTTCCAGCTGGGTCCACCTGACTGGCCCGGCACACGCACACACGCTTTTGTTTGCTGCCACAGCCATCAGCTACATGCAGACTCACATCCGCTCTCACTGGCATAAATCAACAGGGATACACCGGTGAATTATGGACTCTATAAGAAGACGCCACACTGACCCGTCATCCAGAGCCACCGGCCGTTTTTTACCAGCTCTTTGGCTTGATTAAGCAATTTTACTGAGTTTATAAATGTTATTAAAGCAGGTGCATAGATTGTCATCTCAACACCTACACTGGGGAGCAGGTGGCACACAAACCGCGCAGACGAATCACTTCCACCTTTATGTTACCGCTTTGTTCAAGTCTTAGGTCATCTGACTCCTAAATCCTTGTTGCATACGAAGTAGAAAGAGATCCTAATAAACCAAAGTAATTACTTCATCAGAAGTTCAGGGCAGGTTTAAGTGCTTATAACCTTCCTTTCTATGAGCTGTCTGACATTTCAAATCTATTCAAGGCAGCAGGAGATTTTCCACGGGTCACTTAATTCAGCCTGATTAATGCACAATATTTAGAAGCTTGGTAAGGCTCTGCAGCGCTCGGTCTCTGCTTTCTCCTCCTCTTCGTCATGCAATAAACCAAACCTTTATTAGTGTGGTTGGATAGTGTAATAGCAGCTTCACTGCTCAAAAAGATGAAAGATGGCTACTTACAAAGTTACATTTTCCACCTACGGTTGCAATTTCCATATTTACTAGAGGCATGAATGAAGTATTCAAACACTCATCTGATTTTTTTGGGCAGCTGAAGATGCAACGTTAAAGTCTATGCTTGGGAAGTGAAATAATAATAACTGCTAGGTATTATTATGATATTTCAACTCCCATAGCAAACATCTCCACAATCTAGATTTTCCCAAATTGCAGATAATACATTTTATAGATATAGCTCTTGATCAAAACTTAAAGTTGTAGCTTTGTTTTTTGGTTGAAAACTTAAATCTATGTTTGGTATTATATTCATGTGTGTCTGTAGATGTTCAAATTTCAATTATTTTAATTCTGACATTGGAACTTTGTATAAAACTGAATGCTCTACAAAACAGTTAGTCGAAAAACAGTAAATGTAGGAAGAGCCAAACACAAATTGATAAAGATTATGCTAAGAACAGAGAATTACATTAATTTCTGTTGATAATGAGCTTCATAATCCACCAACTTTGTGTTCTATAGACCATTAATTATGATTTTTTTGTGTATTTTGTTTGGCTTTGACATGTACTTCATACTTGGATGCCAGACACAAACTTTATTGTTTATAAAATTATTAATACAACAGAAGGAGTGACTCCAAATCCCATTTTTGTGGAACAAAATTACCCAGACACAAGTAGGTAACCAACTTCATAAATTTCATAACTTCATAACCTTAGATAACAAAAATGTAGGCATTTTTTTTAACCTAAAATGGCAAGTCAATTCCAGTAGATTAAATATGAAGCTGTAGTTTTGCAAACATACAGAATGCGTGCAGCAAAATGAGCAGCTATTGCATGATTCATTCCCTTAAGATATTGATCAATGCAAATGGAGTCATATCCATTTTTTTGTTTGCTTTGACTGCCAGTTATTATTATGTACATCTGATTGCTTAAAATGGCAATGCTAGTTCTTTTCACTTTTTAATAAATGGTTTGTTGTGTCCTTACAACACCTCTCAAATACTTTGAATTACAGTGTTGCTGTTATATACTGCGTCATTTGAAAAAAGGTGTATATTTTTGTGAAAATATACAAAATATGCAAATTAAAATGCTGTTGCTTAGTGTTGAATAATTAAATCAAAACATTTAATTCATGAGGAGCGCTTTGGCTTTATCAGTTTCCTTGTTTCTACACTGGAATAGGATCTAAATTCAGTCAGAAATTATTACATTAGAAATAATATATACTATTTTGAGTCATGGTAGCACAATAGCATCATAGTTAAATCGTGTATTGGTTAAATCTTTAATTTATTCATTTGTTTAAGAGACAGATGACTCTTATTTTCTGGATAAGAGTCAGAAAGAGTAGAAAGAGTCGTTTCTGCGTACGATTTTTTTTTATGTGACCATTTGTTTCCATAGTTGTTGATCTTACAACAACCACTAGAGGGCAACGTTTTCTTTAGGAAGCTATGAACTAGACAAGATATTTGTTCTTTGGGGTAAAGCTGACATTTCCACTGAAGCTCTTCTTTTTTTTGGTCCTTTAATATCCTAGTCTGAAACCACAGAAATGCCCTGAAACCTCACAGGCTTTAAAAAGAAGTGTAAGCCAGTTTATGTCCATTTCTTAAATTTGTGCATCAAATGTGAGGTTAGTTTAACCAGCTCTCATATTGCACATATTTCTAAACTGGCACTGTTTGGGTTCAGATAAGTTTTGTTGGATGATGATGATGATGATGATGATGATGATGATGATGATGATGATGATAAGGCTCCCAAGAACATATAAAACTTAAACAGAAAGCGGAAAAAAGTTTCTTACGTCTCAACTTTTAGCTTTCAAAGGAAATTTGAGTGACTGGATCTTTGGGATTAATTACATGAGAACCATCTATAAGGCGATGACGGCTGGCAGAAAGCTATCTATAAACTGAAAGTGAAATAATTAATTGCCATGCGTGTTCTGAACCAAATAAACCCTTAACTACGTTGATTCATTCAGTCGTTTCTGTCTACTACGCTTATTTAATCGACATATTTCACCATTTTTACCAAATCTAATATCCACCGGTGTTTATTAAACCAGGCTTGAAGGCGTCAAACACCGGTCTAGCTGATTACATTTGGATAATGAAGATTCGGAGGCTGAAGGTGTACGTGAAGGCAGCACGGAATGACCGCCCCCGCCGAACAGGAGCGGTGAAGGAACAGCCCCACAGACTGCTGGCTAAACTTTGCCCCCTCTGGTTTCTCTCACCGAGCCGACACCTCTTTGTTTCTGTCGGGGTCAAGTACCGCCGCTTTCCCGAAGGCTTTTCACACCGAACCCTGAGGCGTCAGGGGCGGCCAGGCGCGCTGGTGACACCTCCGACAATTTGCTGAGGTCCACGAAAGTGGAGGAAGGGAGGGAGAGGAAGGAAGGTGGGACTGAGCAGAGCTTGGAGAAGTTGACACTTTGTTGTTATGTTGGGTACTTGTTGAGCGAGCTGCGTGTGCGCAGACATACGACACTGCGGCCTTTGTGGGCAGCGAACTGGAAGCTGGTAGGGTAGGTTTATTATCGTTTCACCTGTATCGATTATTGGCTTGCCGACATATTTGTTAACACTGTTGCAAACACTGTACTCTTCCGTCTCCACGCCTTTCACGTTGACTGTTGCATATTTACGTCCTCGAGTGTTTTCACAATGTTTCATTTTGCACTCCATGTCTCATTGAATCATTTCACATTACGCATCCGCCTCTGTGATGCGCCAGGGTCTTCTAAAACACCATGAAGGAGTGACAAGTGGGGGCAGAGATGGCAGAGCTGGAGATCGACCAGTCCAACCTTCCACGTGTCCAAGAAGGTAAACACACACTCACACTCAAATATATAATTGCAGCCTTGATGGAGCCACAAGTGCATGGAAAGTATGTGCTAGAAAGAAGTCAGTGTGTAAATAAACCAGCCTCTGTTACTAAACTGCAGACTGAGCTGCAAGGACTATTTCATTGGTTATACTTCTCTAGGACACACTTCTACTGTCAGAACTGTCTTAATTGTTCATGACATGGAGTAAATGTTGCATATCCTATTGGAAGTAGCCATGTGGAGATCTGTGAGGGGATGCAGACGGTATTAATGCTCAGACGGTGTTTGAAGGATGTTCAGTTGGCATCTAGTGGCTGAAAACATGCAAAGGAAACATCCCCCAAACTATTGCAACCCAAGCAGCCTGAAAATTGAGTCAGATCAGGATGCGTCCAATTCAAACTCAGAGATAAAGACTCACTGGACCGTTCCAGGTTTTCCAATTGTTGCCTCAGTTTCCTGTTCGTCGCTGACAGAAGCAGCACTTGATGTGGAGCCGTGCTGCTGTTTCAGAGTCCAACACTTTGTGTTTTCAGAGATGGTTGTAAAGAGTCGTTATTTGCCGCTGTTAGATGTCAGTAAATTGACTTGTGAGGCTTTTTATTCAGCCCAAAGGTCAAGTTCATTAGAAAAGTCTTACTTTCTGTGGGTTGAGTCTTTGGCTCCATCTATGCAGGAAGAAGATGATACCAGTGGGTTAGAGAAGGAGGGAATTTTCCACACAAAGGTTCACTGATTCTACTGTACACAACTGGATTTGTCGTTGACATCACTGGTATGCTGAGGGCAGATAAACATTAGGGAATGACTGAAAAACTTGATGCTTTGAATGCAAAATACATTAAGATCGTTATGGGTCTTAGTTACTTTAGTTATCTTTATGGATATATGACGGCTTTGTGAAGTAGCTTTTCGATTTGACCTTTTTTCACATTTTGCTGTCACCACCTCACAATTCAATGTATTTTTCTGGGATTTTGTTCAACAGACTAACAAAAAGTTGTGCACAGTGATAAAATGAAAAGTGTCAAAATCATTTCCGTATAAATCTGTAAAGTGTGTCATGTAGGCTTGTGATCATACCAATTTTCATACAATTAGCAAAATGTGATGTGCTTTGAGAAAGCTTTTCTTCACTGGTGACAAAGAAGCTGGTCAGATTTGACGGATTCAAAATATTCATATTTTGTAACGAAGTCTCCAATCAGACAAATTCAATGAAGAATCTGTGGCAAGACTTTATAGTTAACTAATTTATTTAGGAATGAGCAAACGTTTTGGTCTGCAAATGTGAAAAAACTTGCTCTAATTGCCCTGATATGTGGTTTTATAAAGTATTCAGTAGAAGAGGGAGGCAGAATACAAATATGCACCAAGCGTTTGATTTTATTTGTAAAATATGACCATGGTCATGCATCGGATTCTGTCTGCTTCATAATTACAAACCGCAAATCACAAGAGAAATTAAAAAGATTTTTTTATTGGTTTTTTTCTTAAGTCAAGTCACTTAATACTGCTGCAAAAGTATTTAAAAATACATTGCCGACCAAAAACGCTGCCCTTGCTTGCTTGTGTATAGGAAAACACTCAGTGGTTAGAAATTTCTGAGCTGTGGCTTGGATATAGATGGTTGGCTCTGTCTTTGGCATGTCCACACTAATGAATGGTTTAGAAATAGGTCTGCATGTCTTTTATCAGGGGAGATAATTCAGCACTCCACTCTTGTTTCCACACACAAAGGCCACTCTGTGCAGCTCTGCAGTTTTCATGCTTAATCGAGCCAAGGGAAACGCACAAACAAAGCATGTAATAGCATCTATAAACTTGTCAGTGGAACAATAGCAGTATGTAAATCAGTATGTCTGTTCAGGATAATTCGTCACCCCTCCTTTCCCCCCATCCCACCCTGAACTTGATGGCAATGGGTTTGTTTGGTTAACATCTCGATGTTGCTGGAATTCCCAAGAGCCTCATCCCTTTTCACCTACATTGTGTTTTTTTTTTAACTACAAGTGTCTTGGCTAAGCCAGTTCTCTTTGTTTTCCCCTCTTATCTATTCCTGTTTTGGCTCTCCTCTGGCTCCTCTTGACACAGCCCTGATGTGCTTTGGGAACGCAGCTCCCACTGGAATTCCCCCACCTCCCACTCATTCCTAATTTCCCACTCTCCAGCTGACCCCTCCGGTCCCATTACCCCCCTCACCTCCCTTTGTTCTCAACGACAGCGAGGTTCTGGAGCAGTTCTCCACGAGACACTTTGAGCTGTGCCACAGGCGAGCTGTCTGTGGGTAAAACTTTTGCGAAAAAAGGAAAAGGCAAGGAGAAACGGAGCAGTCCAGAGAGGTGGAGAGAAAGTGTGTGTGTGGGCGGTCAGTGGGACATTTTGGCTGAAAATAGAACCCTTGTCATTTTCTCCTTTTGCTGCTTTCTTTGTTGGCAGGCTCTCACTACTGCAGCGATCCAAGTAGCACTGGAGATGGGAGAAAACCGTCTGTGTGTGTGTGTGAAGTGTTGCTCCCTGGGGCTGCATGCCTATCATAATCTGCATAATTTTGTCCTGAATGATTTTCTGTCAGCTCTCCTGAGTAGGTTGAAGCTGTTCATCAAAAATCTTGCAGGTCATAGCTTCCTGTTCAGTAATTATCCAACAGTAGAGTGCCTAACATTTACCCTGTTGTGTATAAACATTGCAACCTAATGTGTGCTTTCTGATTTACGATCCTCTTAGAAAACAGACAGGCTTGTTAGAAGCCGTTGTTAAGAAGCTTACGGTAGTCGCCCCTGGATTTGCGCTGAACATATGTTTTGTTTTTTTTTCTTTAACCATCAGGCCTGAACGCCTCACTTTCTTTCTCTAAACCTGTTCAGCGGACATTGTTACACACAAGGCGTAATGTGACCACACTTTAAAGGAGTTAGGAAAACAAGTTAAACTACATTTCAGACACAACCACACCCTCCTTTAGGCTCACGTCAGACAAGACGTGCCATTTTTTCCCCCCCATCTCTCCATCTGCCAGCTCTTCTGTCTGTCTGTGCTGGAATTAAAAGGGAACTGTTCTGAGCTGTCACTTTGCCCTGCCGGATGAGGCTAAGTCTTAAATTCAGCCCCTCCCTCGCCGGCATGCAGGTTGGAGATCCATTTAGCGGATATTCCCCTAAGCTCCACAACAGGTGTAAGTGGCAATGAATGTCTTTGTTGGGATAGTTTGACGCTTCCAGGGCAAATGGGTTTCATTTTTTTATGTAAACTGACCCCTTCAGGGTTTAGTGGTGCCCGGGCTGGTGCTCTTCAAAAATAGAGCACAAAAAAAGAAAATCAGTTTTGCTTTGTGTATTCAGTAGCACTTGATCATACATAGTGCTGCACAAATGATCACAGTCTATTGCACTATTAAATTAAAATGACAGCTGTGATGAATCCATGTTTTCCTCACTCCTGTATTTATAATCTCTGCTTCCAGTGCTCTCTCAACATCTTTGCCAGGTTTGAAACATCTATTATTGCAATGCTCCATATCCAAGGGTGAATACTTTACATCCTCCTGCCTTTGGGGGGCATTAGAAAATATTTACTTTAGGTAAATAACGCTCTGTTGTGACCTTTTTATCCATGCAATAACCTCAAAAGATGCAACAGCTAAAACAGGCTTCCACAGACTTTTGGACATGACAAAAAGTTTGTGCTAACAAAGTCATAACTTAAGGATGTCTGGTATAGCATGTGTCAATGCTCTCACACTGGTCAAATATCACAGCAATGAATGGAAAAATGTTTTTCAAGTTAGGGTTAGGGTAATAATTTTTTGACTAATGGGAAATATGTTTAGAGCATTTAACTGCTTTCTGTAAATGATCAGGAGATTATTAGGCAAGGAAAACAACATAACGCCTGGAATGTGATGGTAAAAAATACGGCATTCCTAACAGCCCTGTGTGATATATCGTTAGAACGATGACAAAATGATTTGTTAGGCAGCTGTGCTGGTTATTAACTCCAGAGCAGTTCTTTGTTGTTCGAAGAATAATGAAAACCTGATTTGATCTGGTTCACAGAGTTCCTCTGCGATATTTAAAAGTCCAAAGAAGTAAATCTTCTGAGTTTTTCTAAATCTGAAAAAGTTTGGAAGAAAAGAAATGGTGTGACAAAACATGCACATTTTCACATTTCATTCCCTGTCTCATTCCCTTATTTATATAAAAAAGACTAATAAAATCCCAAACAAGCAATGACATGCATGCAAGCTTGATCACTAATCTTATCTGCGCTTATTTGAACAAACTTCTGACTTTAAGTGTCAAACATTGGGCATTAAATCTGGAGATAATTGAAATATGGCATGTTGATCTTAAACAGATGTAGAAACTTTTGTGGTCGCTAAAGTGGGAAAAAGTGTTACTGATAATTTAAGTGAGAATCTGAAAGCAATTAAAACATTTATGGTGGCCCTTATGTACCAAAACACCAAACAACAAAGACAAAAACAGAACCAATAAATTTCTAAAAGCTTAACCTTAAGTATGAGAAGACTGAAACTCAGAAAAACTGCAAGAAAATGCACAATTTGTAATAAATCTTTTTTTTTCTTAGACATTTACTGTTTTTTTCCTCATTATTTCCTCATTAAATAGTGTTTGTATGGTCTGTAATTTTGGGGTTTTATGTCTGGTTTTTTGAATCATAGAAACATTTTGGGCTGTAGTTGTCAATAAGTGTCCAGTTTAGAAGCACAGCAGGCAGTTTGAGAGGGCACAGAAATATAAACGCAGAAAAGCAGTTTTCAATTGTGGAAGGAGTCGAACTCTGAATGTTTCAGTTGTTGAGCGAGCCGCACAGATGGGCCCTGCTGTCTGCGCATAATAACCTCAGTATATTACCCTCTCATTGAGTTGTCATTTGCTGCTAAAAGGCTTATACTTTTTTAAAACCTGGTAGCTTGTTTGGCGTTTTTATGTGATCGCTGAGTTTTTCAGAGCTTTAGAAATTGAGAGGAAGGAAACGCAACAATGGTGCTGTCTGTTTATTTGAGTTACTCTTCAGTTTGTTTGACAGATGTGTAAACACTCAGGCTGTGTTTTAGTTTCTGTCATGTCTTTCTATGGAAAAACAGATGTAATGGCTGATAAATTATGATTTGCCTATTAGGTACCAGATATTAGTTTCATAAAATAAGACTTAAACTCTATTTGCCTCAGTGCCTTAATAAGTTGAAGTAGAATACTTTCTGTTTTTAGAGGCAGCAGGTTGTAGCTCACAAACTTTGCATGCTCATTTGTTTATATCCATGGCTGCTACCAATCGCTTGAATCTCAAGAGTTTTTCAGCAAAACTTTGTCTTAAATTGAGAAACGGCTGTGCACACACATCTTTGTAAAATAAGTGATGAGTGCTCATTTTAGCCAAATGCATGCTTTGATTAAAAGTTTGTCTTGTTAAAATCCAGATTTCACAGACACTGAAATCTCCTTTGGCTGTAATTTATGTAAAAATGATAGTTGCACTGTTTAGCCTTTTTGTCAATAGCAGTTATTAAAATGAAAAGCTATTCTCAAGTCTTCCTGAAGCGACCACGAGTCGTGGAGAGTTTATTTTTCCCTTTCAATTAGTCCTGCAACACACTGCTAAAAATGTCAACAAGGTGCCAGCAAATGAAAACATAGACTATATATGTGCTATAATCAGTATCTGAAGCAGAATAGACTAACGTGCTTTGATTGTTGGAAACGTCATGAGCTGATTGTGTTGATAGATGAGGCAAAATCACGTTTAAAGAGATCAGTGTACTGGAAACTGATTTAGTTATATTAAAATGTAGGGATCACGTGTTGCTTTGTAAATGTCGAAGGTGTTATGAATCAAATATTAGATCATCTCAAATCTGTTCTTGCTGAATCCAATGCACTTTAGTCTCAGGCCTGAGATTATAAGATTCAATTTAAGGATGTGCTGATGTGAAAATTTGGGCCAATATCGATACCCAGTATTAATATTTACTGATCTATTTCTGACCATTTCGAAACAACCACATGATGCTGACACAAACAGTAAAACGGGGATAAATATCGGTTATTAAAATCTGCACAATTGTAATTATCGGTAGTGAAGTGTTAAAAGTTGACTAACATCAGCCGATTTATCACGCTCACCTCATTCAGTGGATTCATGTGGGAGCGTTGTGTTATGTTCCTTGAAATATGAAAACAATTACCGTGGCATTAGATAAATTAAATCACTTTGATTTTCTGTAGTTTGATGATTTAGTCAAATAGGAAATCCAAATATGCTTTTCAGCTGGTGTCCCACATGGCTGTGCATTTGGTTTAGTTTAATTTTATATTAATAATTAATCTTTTATTGTTGCTAAATATTTAACAACTGTTGATTGGACACTGAAGTACTTCTGGTGTCTGTTGTTTCAGTTTGCCAGACCTTTGCTGTGCTTGAGGATGGAGTGTTGGCACACAGCCTGCAAGAGCAGGAGAGTGAGTATAAAATGAATCATGTATAAAAAGCTAAACCTCACTATACCAAGTAACCGAGCTGCTTGATTGCATTGAACTATAATTACGTAGTTGTGAACTGTTACTTAACAGTCATTGTTTGCATGACTCTTTGCACAGGAAAAGTATTTGCCTCTTGTAGGATACATTTAAAGTCCAAATCAAATCAGATCCAATTTCTATTGGTATAAATTACCTTTTTGTTCTCTTTTCCTTTAGTTGAGCAATACTACACCACCAATATCCAGAAGAACCAACTGGTGCAAAATGACATCCGGGTAGCCCGGAGGCTGCAGGATGAGGAGGAGCAGCATCGGGCTCAGCAGAGCGCCCTCCTCAGACAGGTTTCCAGACAAATGTAAGTCACCCCAGCTTCTCTCTCAACTCACTGATGCTACAAAAATATATTATGGGGAATTTCCCACATGCAGTGTGTTTGCTCTGAGATCAGATTATTTGTTTTAGTAAATCATGAGCACAAGAAGCCATTTCCGTTCCTGTTGCACAGGGAAGAGCAGGACTTTGAATACGCCCGGGTGATTCAAGAAGAGCTCCAGCGACGCGCTGAGGAGGCACACAGGAGGGAGCAGGACGATGAGGTGAGTGTTGTGCATAAATACAATAAATTTTATACTTAAAAAAAACATTTTAAAGTAGGAAAACGTACACAATATGCAAATTGGAGATGTTTTAGTGTTGTTTGTTCCTGTTTTTAATGTGGAAATAAAATTTTAATTTTCCAAAAGTCAGGAATGCACAGAGTACCAGGAAAACGCAACAATCAAATCCTTACCAACCCGTAGTTTAATGGCACCATTAATAGCTTGCACAACTTATCTCTGAGATGTTTTATGTTTTTTCTTGATAAAAACAGTCCATATATAAGAGTGCCAGTCCTCACATATGGTATGAACACAACATGGAGGTGCTAATAGGATTCAGGTTCAGTCTCAGGTTAAGGATGCTGGCTTGGTTTGTTTACATGTAAACAACACTTGTAAGGTAGAATAATGCATAATCGGTTTTGCACAGCTGCTAAGTCATTACATTGAAATGACTTAGCCGTTTGCTCTGGAACATTTTATTGAACTGGATTGTTTGGAAGTTCAGTAATAACAAAAACACAGGCAAGCTTATTCTTTAAATGTTACCATTAATCCCCAAGAACATCAACTTTGGAGCAATTTAAAGAGTTTGAGTCACGCATATAACATTCGTTTACGAGGCAAATGTGTAGTTACCGGCTGGCAGCCTACTGTTGGAACAGTAACAAACAAATTGTGAAAAGGTGCCAATTATGTTAACAAAACCTCTGCCACGTTATACTGAACCAAAACTGACAAAAAAAGACTACATTATAAAAATAAACTTTTAATTATTGCTGCACAATAAGCACTTATGTGAAAATGCTAAGACTTTCTCACATTAAAAGGTACAATTTCTTTTTTGTGGGGGCCAAACAGTATTTAGAAGAATCTATACCAAAAACAAGAAAGTTGCTCATTTTAACTTGACATTCAGCTCCTTTTTGAGCTAAAGTTTTTAGTGCACAGCGGATAGGCGGTAGAGCAAAAGTAGAACATGTTTGGTGAATTAATTAGAAAATCACATTTCAACAAGAAAATGTGACACTCTGGACATTTGCCTGAGCAGGAAGTGAAATATGCTCAACTTTGCTTTTGCTCTCATAATTACCTGAGTCAGTAATTGCCAGCAACTGCAGAAAAGTGGGTCTGGGATGAATTTGCTGTCCCTCTGGGGCTGCAGGAGACAAGCCAGCTGTTAACCAGAGACCCAACCTGTCAGCTTCTCATCTGGATGATTCCTGAAGCAATTTCTCTGGTGGCTGATTCTACATTTAACCATTAGCATATTCTCAGTTAGTTCTGCAAGATTTTTACAGTCAATTGGAAAACACATAATCTTATGTTTTTTTTAGTTTCTAGTTTGAATATTTTAGCACCCTTGAAAAAGGACACAACTAACTTAAAAGTACATTTCCAGCATTTTTATAAGTAATATAATTTCCCAATGGAACTGCTACATTTTCATCAATATTAAGGAATCATTGACTTAAAACAAGCTCCCATATCTTGCTGAAAATATACATGTAAGTTAGTTTTGACTTATTTAAAGCATACCATGATATTTGCACTGGAAATTAAATTCTGGTAAGTGTTTTTGCAGGGAAATTATTTACATCTTTGGATGCGACTGGATTTTCCTACATATTTTCTCATCTTGACAGGGTTTTAACCAACTATTGACCTATTTTATTCTTAATGCTTGTTGTTTTTGCAACAGGACAGTTTTGTTTCATTGCTTAAAAAAACAACAACAAAAAAAAGCACAAAAAGCTGTTATATGGAACAGAATGCTGTCTGGACATGATGGTGGGGCCAGATGGCAAGCATCAATCACTTCTCGCTTGTTTTCATCTTCCCCCTAATGGCCAATCCTAAAACTTCACCCTGGGTTACGTTAGATCATTAGAAACAAACAGCTACGCTGCATACGGCAAAGAAAAAAAAACATCGCTCTGCAGTAAAACTCCCCATCTGGTCCAGCACTCTGTGCCTCAAGGCCACTCCACCGTAATATTTTTCTTTACACGGCAGTTTCCTTTTTCTAAGCAAGCCTGCGTTTAAAAGCACATTCTTGAAAGACAGTGAGTGACATTCAACTGTGCTGAAAGGGTGGAGTTAAAATTCATGTTTATTAGTTGAATGTTGTGAGAGACAAAGCCACTTTAAGAAAGCTGACTCAGTTTCCTGAGGAAAGAGTGATGGCGACTGTGTCAGTTTGTTTTTTTGAGCACTGTGGGGCTCTTGTAAAGTTGATTCTTTTGCAATAGTTATGATTTGGAGGGAAAATGTGGAAGCCTGACACCATCCCAGCTATGAGGTGTTATGGTGGCAGCATCATGTTGTATCTATATTTTGAAGAAACATAAATATTGAAGAAACACCCGAGAAGAATACGGGCAAAAATGAGTCTCCCATCTGAGCCTCATCGTACAGAAAAATGTGTTACTTAATGGAAACAAAGTCAATGTTTTGAAGTGGTCACGAGGAAGCCTTTATTTCAGGCCTTTATTTTGTAGGCAGAGCTGAAGAGGTGTGTGTTAGCAACACACTGTGAGATAAGCTTGTAAAAGATACCCAAAACACTTTACAAAAGCGCTTCTACCAAATACAAAAGACATTTATGTAAGCTTGTGAATAACAAGAAAGCATTTAGCATATAGAAATCATCTTGGGAATCACAACTGACCTAAAATTGACTAAATGTTAAGAAGAAACAAAGTTGTTTGGTTTTTGTAAAAAAAAAAAAAAAAAAGCAATATATTCTAAGTTATAGAGAAACAGCTTGCAGTATTTGAAGCTTTTTTCCTTTATGTGTGTTTACCTCTTGCATATGCATCGATGTAAATGTTTATTTTAAAGTCAAATGAACCATCAGGCCTTGTGCTGAGGTCTGTTAATACCTTATTTAATAACTGGCCAATCCAAAGTGGTTGACGAACATTTGCCTCCCATTAGGTTGTCTTTAATTAAGAAACAGAAGGTGTTGGGGTGTGCAGTTTTAAATGCCAGATCCCTGTGGCTCTAAATACCTAACCTGTCATGGCAAGCTGCTAATTATGTGCTGATGTTGGCAAAGTGGCCCCTGCTGCAGACAAAAAGGAGCTGTGCTTGCTGTTTGTTTTGATTTATATTGCAAAAGAAGCCAGTCGAGAGAGATTTCATGAAATACACAAGGAGAATTTGCTGATCTTTGGAGAACATAATTAGTTGCTTTTCTTAGAAAGCTGCACCCAGGTGTGACTCGACCTCAGAGAGGACGGAGACCAAGCAGTGGGTTTTTTAACCCCTGATCACAAAATATCACTTCATGTATAAGTGTCCTGTTGACTTGTACCAGTCAGGAATGAAAGATAATCTCCTCCTGAATGTAGTTGGTATGGTTAGATTTTTTGAATTTTGTTTTAAATTTTTTTGTCACTTTATTAGTCTGAAACAGCTTCCCGGGAATAAATAAACTAAGAAACAAAATATTAAATTGCTTCTTCTTTGTATTAAGTAAAATTATAATCCAAAACAAAGAGAACAAAATGGTGTATAAGATACGTTTTGAATGTTTTGTTCTTATGTAATGAAGTTATTGTCGTTTTTCTGCCTTGTTTCAGTCTATGCAACACTGCCATCTGCTGGCTGATAGTGAGAGTGACTCAAGAATCAAAGTTGCCTTGAATTTTCTTTCCCATCACAAGTTTTAGTAGAAATGATAAAGCAGTTTGTAGCCCAACAGACAGTGTTACATGCCAGCCATTTTACATCTGCATTTCTCTTTGTTGGTGTTCATGTCAGACATGGATGCTTGTTTAAAACAACTAGAGGGAAAGAGTTTTGCTGATTAATTCAGATGGAAAACACCCAGAGATGAGAGATGATTCATAATTCTTTATAAAACAATAAGATTTTAGTATTTAGTTTGAGAACTGATCAGTCAATGGATTAAGTTAACAATTAACAGCTGATGAAAGCTACTTCTTATTCAGCATTGTTTAGATTGTCTTTATGTATTAAGAATTAAAGATAGAACAGTAGACTGAGAAGATCCTCATTGTTGCTCTCTTTGTATTGTTTTCAGTGTCTCTGTTGACATTTGTATTTTTCAGATGATTCTGTTCCTGCCTCTCATGTGTCTAAGAAGCTTTTCAGTGCCTGGTAGATAGTCTTGAGAAACTATTTTAAAATGTAATCCAATAAAAGATGTTGATGATACATTGAAAAAAACTGTTATTAACTACTGAAAATTCTACTCCAAATTAAGCGTGATCATACGGTTGCAACCAGATACTTTCGAAACTTTGTATTTGTACTATTTTTGTCACTGTCTGGCATTAAATCAGATTAACTATTGTTTCTGATAATTTCTTAATAATAATGTAGCCAAACTATAACTTCGCTGTCTTGAGGTGGTGGTTTAATACTTCTACATAATGGTTTTACCTTATTATTTCATCAATATGTTTAGAGACCCACTTCCTCCTGCTTCAAAACTCCCCCACACCACGAATCTCGAAGCTTGTTCCTTTTTCCTCTGAATTTAACAATGGTCTTAGGCCTGACGCTTCAGTTTTAGTTTCACCAAACATGGAGTATCCAAAATGTTATTTGTCCCTACATTGATGTTCAAACTTCTTTATGTTGTCTTCTTCCTCCCTGTGTGGCTTTTCAGCCCATGTTGGTACAAAGTTTATTCTATGGGGGCAATAAATTTCTCTGTTGATCTTCCAAAGGATGATGGTATAAAGTCATAAGGAGAAAACTTATGATTAATGATTAATTCTGCCATTTAACAAATGGAAATATTATGGTAATCCTAACTGATTTAAAATATGTTCAGTCTGATTTTACATATGGATGTGTTTTCACAGGAAATAGCTAAACAGCTGCAGGAGGAGGAGGAGCAGGAGGTCAGGAGGAGGAGTCAAGACCAGGCGGATTTTCATGAAGGTATATTTATTCATTTTGACAAATTGACAGCCCTTTTGATTGATTGTATGTTTGTTTGTTTGTATCGCTAGGTTTTGCTTTTGTTGCCTCTTTGGAAGGTTTTCTGGTCTTAGATTGGATCTCCACTGACATGGAGTCTGATTTCTGGGTTAGAGATGATGCATGGTCCAGTTAGGCGTACATTGGATCGGCTCTGGTGTATTGTCTTAATTACAACTGAAATACAATCTTTTGTGTTTGTTTGTATATGGAACATGTGAATCAAAGTGTAATGGGACAAAAATATCACTATTTTTCAAAGCATGTCCTTTGTCTCAGAACAGATTTGAAGCAGTAGGATTGCTCTAAATCTGTTATTTGCATCGCATGTTGTGTTTGTAAGCATGCTTCACATTGGTATCTGTAAATAGAAAACATTTTTGTTAAATGTGTAAAGCTACTTGTATAACTCTTACACTTGCAGCTTTTTAAAATGCTGTTTAGGGTTATTAACTGCATTTGTCTTTCACCATCCACTAACAGAGTCTCCCATCCTTATTGCTTTTGTTTGCATGTTTATCAATGCTAAAGGCAGCACCAGTGATCCTGCACTGCCTTCCTCTCACCACCACACATTCAGCAGCCCTCACCGAGGACAGCAGCAGTACTCACCTGTCACCAGCAGGTGGCAGCATTCTACCACTCATCGTGGTTCAGCGTTAAATGGGCCTCAGACTAGTTCTCCCAGGAGAGCAGCGTCTCAGAGCAGCACAACTTCATGGTCAAATCAAGGGCATGTAGATACCAGCAGGCAAGGAAGGCCTGAGATCAGAGAGCCTGTGAATGAGGATTCAGAAGACTCGGATACTGTTTTTACTGAACAGATCTCCCTTTGGGCCCAGCGACTGTATGACAGAGCAAATACGGCGCCTCGTCAACAACAGACTTCTTTAAGATCCCCACAAGAGAGAAATTACAGAAGTCTGTGCATGCGCAGCAGCTTCGCACAGGACTTAACAGGCAGAAAGGAGGGGAGCAAAAACTTTGAGGAACACTATTACGAAAACGATAACGTGCAATGGAGAATATCTACGAATGTGGATTATGACAGCGATGAACAGGAAGCAGATAGTAGACCAGTGGAGGCCTGCGAAAGACAATGTCGCCGCAGCGAATCGGTGAGCGTACACAACCGAAGCAGACACAGAAACAGAGACCTGGCAAGAACCTGGAGCTGCAAGGAGAACCCCGATAAACACGTCCGCTTTCAGGATGATCAGAGAGATCCGGTCAGGAAGCAGAACGACAGCCTGAAGGTGTGGGAGATGCTCGGCCACATCCTGCAGGAGAGGGGTGTGCCTGTGAAGGTTGGTGGCAGTGGGGCGCCACTGCAGATTAGGCCTCAAAGCAGAGACAGCCAGGTGCTTTATGGGAGTGAGGTCTCCTACGGTGACTCCCAACGACATCAGAGAGCTTTTCAACGAGCCGCCGCCACCAGGCACAGTTTCCATGGAGATATCAGGCAGAGGAGGAGATTGTCAAGCGGAGAAAGCTTTGGGAGAGATCACAGAGCAGACCAAGACAGGCGTAATTATAACAGAGAGGTTTCTGACCGCAATAGTGGAGAGCCTCATATCTCTGACAGAGGCACAAGTTGGAGTGAACACAAATACATTGACAATAGCAGAGAGAGGAAAGCGAATCATGCCAGAGTAAAGAGGGTGACAAGCGAACGCAGGCATTGGCACAAGATCACAGAAGAAACGTTGAGCTCAGATGAGGAGCAGGAGGCGGAGAGACGAGCAGAGCGTCCAAGGAGACGAGCGCTGCATCGTAGCCAAAGCTTCAGTAGCAGCAGGGGTTCGACCAGACACAGGTCAAGGCACATAGCAGCAGGTAACACCCCGACCTGCAGCCAACTCTAAATCGGCACAGGGGAACACTTCCAATGTGTTCTTTGCATCTCTTAATCTTTACTCAATCATTGCTGTGGGAGTGGGCTTCACCTGTGACTCTGGTGTCTGAAGTGGGAATTGTTTTCTGTTTTCATTCTAGAAACTTTATATCTCTTCATGTCTGCATTTTTACCAATCAAGTCTTGTGACTTCTGCAACTTCATCCTCTCATTTCTTGGTGTGATTCCAAATAACCTTGGGCTTTGAGCATTTATTTTTAGATCAGTCTTGTGATACATTTTACTGTAATCACAGTGAGTTTTCCCCCTTAGGGGCTTCTCTGCAACCAGAGCCAAGTGAGGCAGGCCTGGATCTGGGGGACTTGCATCAGGTCCTACAAGATGAAGAACTTGCCCGCAAGCTTCAGGAGGAGGAAGAGAAGCAGCTAAGGAGGGTAAGAGATTGAAGACGTTTTACAGATTAAAAAAATGCCTTCAGAAAACCAGAAACACAACTGTGAGGATTTTGAAATATAGACAAACAAAAAAAAAAAAGCATTTTTATAGCCCAAAAGGAAAGGATATGTGGTTTTGAGAAATAGTTTTGATTGATTTCACCTGACAGTGTTTGGTAACAGTTTTTTTTTCCCCCACAACAAAATCACTGCCAGCTGTATTTTACGCCATGGGCTTGATGAGAGACACGAGATCAGACACTCATGAACAAGTCAGAGCAAGTCCTGAGTAGGACAGAGTTCATACCTGAGGAGGTCGGCTGGTTCCCATCCTGCTGCTGCTAAATAACATCTGATATGGGGTGTGAAGCCTAGACAAGTTCGCGAGGTTCACAGTCTATATATTACCTTACAATGTTCTAGCACACTCTGCATAAATTTTATCTTCAAAGATGAATGGCAACCGCTGAAAGAAACCCATACAAAATTATGCTTAAAGTTTACCACAAGCCTTCTAGAAGGCACAGAAACGTGCGGATGGATGTTTATGTTTGGGTGATTTTAAAATTAAGCATTTTGACAAACAGTAGCAATGGCAGATTGACAGTGAACACATGATTACCATGGAGAGAAATGTTGCTGACAGCATCCTGCTGTGGGGAAGGACAGGGAATGGACTAAAAACAAGTTGAGATTCAGCCTCTAGCAGGACAACGATCTGAAACGTACAGCCAGAGCTACAACCTACACTTTGAATGGCCTAATTAAAGTCCAGATCTTAATCTAATTAAGCATTGATGCTTTGTTTTCAGACAAATCCCATCAAATCTGACTAAGCTTGACTTATTTTGTGAAGAAAACCAGCAAACATTTGTCTCAAGATGTGCAAAGCTGTTAGAGACTTCCCTTAAAGGAGTACCAGTCATAATTGCATTTAATAAGGATGGGGGAAATACCAATGCAGGCCACACTTTTCAGATTATTTGAAAGGAAAAACAAGTACCAAAATCCTTCCATTAGAATCCTGCACTTACTTTGTGTTGGTCTTCTACTTAAAACCCCAACAAGGCAGTGATGTTTGTGGATGTAACATGAGAAATGTGGACAAATTTTAGGGGGTGTTAATACTTTTACAAGGTACTGAAGGTGAAGATTTTGTTACAGGAGGAAAATGAAAAAAAAAATCTTCTTTACTTTCTTTACAGACATCTTTACGCAATTCCTATCCAGAAGGGGACTTCAGGGTGGCTCAGGTTGCACAAGATGAGGTACGATGGTGAATTCCTGTTTTGTTTATAACAATATTCTTTCAGTCATTGTAAAATATCCTACCTTAATTTTTGTTTCGTTTTGTTTTGTTGCAGGAAATTGCACGTTTTATGCAGAAGCAGGAAATTAAGGCAAAGCAAAGATCTCGTGAACTGGAAGGACCAGGATCTTGGCATGAACACAGAGCGATGATGAACCACTACGACAGGCGAGCCGCACGAGAAAGACAGGTACACGTGCTCTGTGCTCCAGGAAATAAAAGTTTAATTAGTTTTATAAATAAACGGATCAATAGAGACTTTGTCTTCTTTTTTAGGTGTATCGAGAAAGACTCGACTCGGAGGGTCTCCCCTCTCCGACTGAAGACTGCTCACCAGAGAACCAGCCACCCAGCCCCGTTCACACCATACCGTAAGAAATCAATGTATCTTCATTATTAAAGCATCAATTCTGTGTTATGCATTTAACAAACTGACAGATGCTGCTGTTGCAGAAAAGCCCAGCAGATGAGAAACATAGCAGAGGAGCTGGACCCGACCTTCCAGGGGCGAGTGCACGTCCCAGAGAGCTTCCAAGCAGAACAAACTGGTAACAAACAGGATAAATGAGTCTCAGTTACACCCTAACCCTCATTTACACAGTTGAAACAATAACTTTACATTCATGTCGTCCTTGAATTTCAGGTCAAACCAGTGAGGCGCTTCCCACAGCCCAATCCAGCTTGCAGGACCTTGAAGAGCCGACGTTCATACCGCCGACAAAACGACAGGTGGATAAACCTGGACGGAGTAAACCCAAAGAGAAAAGAGAAGGATGCAAGCAACAATAAATTTAACCACAATGTGCTAATGGGAAATGGGTTTTTTATAAGATCATTTTATTCTAACAAAGGGTTCTCGTTGTTTATTGTTTTGTCATCAAAAACTGAAAGAAAAACAAAGACAAGCACTTTAGATTAGTAAAGCCAGGATGCATTATTGTCACATTTTTGGACACTAGAACCAAAAGGGAAATGTTTAATTTGTTGAAGTACTTTTCAAAATGTGTATATTTAGTGTTTAATTTAACAATAATAGCATTAGTGTTTGCTTTTTTTATAAGTAGCCAAACGTTTGGACCACTCAGCCGTTCCGGCTTTTATGTGAGCCGAAGTCAGAGCGCCTGACGGTAATTAGCTCAGATATAATTCAGTTGAAGTTTCCTTGCGGGGATTTGGATAAAAGCTCCAAACAACACCCTTCAGTTTTGCTTAACCACAAACCGATTACTCCGATTGCCAAAACATCATGATGTTGATGACTTGTTTTCAATCAGCTGCACTTGCATGTGTGCTAACTTTGTGTTTGTTTTCAGGTGTTATTGTTTACAGCTGTACATTGACAATCAAATGAACTAACCTGAGAATGAAAACTGATCAACATTAGTTTTTCTTTTTAATTCAATGCTGAAAGAAGTATTCATACCTCTCTAAGTTTTTTCTTTTTTACATTTTGTCACGTTTAAACCACAAAGCGGTGTATTTTATTTGCATTTCATGACAGATAAACAGAGTTGTCTGTTTTAAACAGTCCTTACAAGTAAATTCTACATTATTTAATGTCTATGCTTACAAACGAACAACCGCTTATTGCAGTTGCACAAATGCCACACTTTTCAGATTTGTAAAGTCAACCCTTTACTTCACATTACCAGATACAAAGAAACAAATGACAGAGTTGCTACTTTCACATAAAATCCCCCGTCTTCTAATGTTTGTGGTTGTAACATGAGGAATGTAGAAAATTTAAGGCCTAAAGATGCTTTTACAAAACTAAAACAGTCTTTAACAGGATGAGCTAAACTCCCGGGTCCAACATTAAAACCTCCTGCACTCCTGTTGACCTTTCTGCTTCACTTTTATATTTGGTGAAATGTGACACCAAAGAACCTGTCAGAACTCACTCTGGTCGCTTTATGTGGGAAATTTCCTCCTACCAAACACTAATAATCTTTTCTAATGATTTACAACTTTAGATTTTTTTTGTTTGTTCCTGTTGTTTACCTGAAATGAATTATTTATGCTTTACTTCCTCCTGTTTTGTCCTTATATATATATGTGGCCACTTCTTTGCTGGAGATTAGTCTGTTTTTATTTCCAGCTGTTCTGTACAAAAGCACAACAAATAAAAAAATATATATATCATTTATTTGGCGTTTGAAAAATGTGATAAAAGTACAATGCAGAACTTTAAATACAACACAGATTGAATCCATTTTCTGAACGGTGGAAATGATCTTCAGGAGTTCGTCATTCGCCTCAGGCAGCAGATGACAGACCAAATAAAGTGATACAGTCAGCGTATGCGTTTGCTCGTCTCAGGACGGCGCTTGTGAATTTTGAGGTCTGTTAGACCAACGTCGCCCACCTGAGAATAGTGACTCAGTCTACACACTTGTGTGATAAATTACAATAGATGTGGGCTTACTTTGTTTCCACCAGAAGCCCACACGTGATATTTCTTTGTTCCACTTTGTTAAGAAATAACGCCTGCTACAGTTCAAGCCAGAAATACGGCTTTAAAACGACAAATAAGAAAATAAAAACCCAACTCTTCCTGTTGGTCTTATCTCCCCAGCCACCTACTTTGTTCAAGTACAGCAGTTTCACAGGAAACAAAACGGCAGTGGGGTTTTTCCACTTGACCCTGAAGCCTCAACTTCAATCTATAATTGAAGTTAAAGCTAACAAGTTTTTATCTCTTCGATATGACACTGAAATGAACTCAAGCCATGACTAATGAATGACCTGACATTAAAGGTTACTTGTCATCTGCGTTGTGCAAAAGGCATGAGTCAACTTGTGCTTATCCTAAGATTTTGCTAAATGCCTCCAGTCTGAAGACTCATTGCTGGCTGAACCTCAAGGACAACATGGGAAAACCCCTTCTGGACTTTTTCTGATTAGCAGTTAAGCAACAGCTGGAGAGCCCATGAAGTTTTTATTGACATTAAATTTTATGCTAAGTTCTGCAGCTTTTACAGCCAACTGGCTGCATTAGTACATCCACGATTAACCACGTTAATGGAGTTGAAATATAGATACAAGTTTTACAGTTGAAACCAGATATTAGCACACTGTCCTTAAGAAATGCATAACATTTTTTTTTTTACAAATTAGTACGTCTATGTACATTTACTCATATTTAGTAGAATTGCACTAAGATGCATCTCTTTGGTCAAAAGATCTGCTGCCATAAGCTTCAGGTGTAACCGAGTCGGTCAAAATTCATTTAGAAGTATACTTCATTTCATTAACCTCCTCCAAAACCTGATTTTGCAAGTACAGTAGTCTGAGGTTCACAGTCACAGGTATAAACATCCATTCAAGTGAAATATTCTGAGTCAACCTATCAGAAGCTGACAAAGCTACGTCGTCATCAACTGGATTTGCCCAACTTGATTAAAAGCAGTGAAGTCTCAGTGTATGCGTTTAACAATTTTCACCGTTTATTAAATAGAACTACTTCTGGTCACGAGCTGAACTAAAGTAGGAAATGTTTGATTCACTGCCAATCAGTGGGGATGGAAATGGTTTTGTCTTTTTATAGCCTGCATGTAAATCTGTGGGTTCAGCTGATCAAAAACGACGCTGTTGTCACTTGGTCTCGTTTACGTACTTGCACTATTAATAACCAGACAATACATGCAACACACTCAGCAGAAAAGACAACAACTAAAAGAAACACCGTAGGTAACTGGGTTGATCAATGGAACAAAGGTAAAGGCTAACATTTGCACCAGGAAGGCGTACGTGGGCTCGGTATGACAAATGACTAAAAACTGAACGCCCACTTACACTGTACTTTCAAACTGAACAACACTATACAGCACTCTCTTTTCCACAGAAATAGTAGCTTAAACAGGTACCAGCGTCACTATACCTACACATTACGAAGAATCTTTAAGACTGAAATGTCAGTCACTACACAGTGCAGTGTTTTAAAACACTTAATAAAGCTGCTTTGTCCCTCCAGTAGGGGAAGAACAGTGTGGCTGCTGTCATTTGAATAAAAGAAATGTCACAGTTAAAGTCCACTTGGTTTTTCCCCCCATCTCAGAATTCCCCTTCCTCTTGTGTTTGTGATAAATAGTAAACAGCCAGGAGAGGGACTGGTAGAGGCTCCTTCTTTAGGTCAAAGTCCTTGAAACATTTGGCTCAGTTTGGCAAAGAATCCCGCCTTGTTTAGGATAGAAATATTTCCCTCAGCCGTCGATGCCACTTTGCTTACGTTCACACAAATTCCTGCTCCGAGTCCTTCGATATGAGCGATTCTGTGCTGTTTCCCTGCTCCTGCTGGGCTTCATGAAAACTGCATTCAATAGCAATCAGTGTCCTTGGCTCATCTAAGCAACAAGGAATAAAAATACGACAGAGTTAATACTCTCACACTGTGTTTTAATACTACTTCCTTAAATGGGTTAAAAATTAATGATCATTACCTGAAGGGTTACTAATAACAATGGGTGTTTTTGAGGGAGTCCTTTGTGCCTTTTCCTTTTTGCCTTTGCAATGGATCAGCGCCGACACGATGACGATAAAGACGATCAGACACATCATCAGGGCCCCAATGGCAGCAAATGACTCCATCGGCCATGGATGTTCTTTGTTCACGACTTCAAAGCAAGAAGATGCATTTTACTGTCACTGAAAATAAGCATAAAAGTTCAACAGCATCTACTGGATCCTCTCTTACCAGGTCTCACTGGATTGGTCACGGGTAGAGGTGTCGCAGGTTGACGAAGTTTACATATGACGTCAGAAGATGCATTTCCATGGAATACGACATCATGAGTTGGATCTGGACACCTTTGGGGAAAGAATCCCAGTTAGTTTAATTTGTTAAATCAGCATTTGAGCTGCCAAACAAAAAAGTTTAATGGAAAAAAGATAACTCACCTGGTGAAGGGTTTACACTCCTGGTGAATTTGGTCATTAAAGTGTTTTGGAGGACAAGGCTCACAGTCACCTGTAAAAGACAGTTTGTTTTTTAAGCTGATTTTAAGCTCAAGTTTGCTCAATGGCCACAACCCAATATTTACAGGTGCACATACGTTTTTTTGTAGGCTGCTGTCCTTTTCCACACTCGTCCACGCAGAAGTTACATTCTGCGTTTCCACAGCGAAGACCTTCTTTACACCCGCACTGTGTGTTACTTTTGGGGGTGCAGTCTTTCAAATGGACAAGAGCGCCTGCAAAAGATGGAAATGAGAAATTAGAATGAGATGGAGCTACAATAAAAATGTATATTTCTCCTTATCGCCGTAACATACCAATACACTGGATGCATGATGAACATTGAGAAGCCAAAGAATGAACCGTATAAGTTCCCTGTTCACACGGAGTGCAAAGCTCCCGAGGATTTCGACCAGACCATTTGGCCAGCCGATTCCCTGCAGGAAAAAAACCCAAGCATGCAAAATCACAAATCAGTGTAAATATTCAAATAGCTCTGAATATTTACACTGTATCATGCGTGTACACGGTTATCTCCCCCAGCAAATCAAAACTCTGATAACTGTGAATCATAGCCGTAAAACATCAGGGTGAATCCCAGACTGGATTAATCAGTCGTATCAGCCGAGCCTTTGTTGTGGGATTAGGTGAAAAACCACTGAAACTATATTTGGTCACATGCAGCCACCACAGAGGAACTCCCCAGTCAGGAATGCTACTTTTTTTTTTCTTCTTTCCATTTCCATTTGTCTGTTTAAAGATTACAGAACAATTCAAGCAAATTCAAGAACTTGTGCCCTTTTTTGTTTTGTTACCAAAAATGTCAAACATTGTAAATGTTCACTGCATTTTTTTAAGGTGCTGTTCTGGTTACATTCCTTCTAATGACACAATCATTTAAAACATGCATAAAACTAACACAATATTGTTTCAATGTTTGATTTTCCACTCACCAGGATGACATTCAACACACTTAATGTTGCCCTTGATCTGTGAGTCTGCAACCCATTTCTTGCAGCCAACTTCAATGTCTCCAAGGATACACAGGAAGCCCTGAGCGAGAAGAGCGAGACCCAGCATCCAGAAGAACCCGGCCATCCTGAAGTGTCAGCTCCCAAACCTCACAGATAATCCAAGAAATAAATGCTTGTCTTTTTTTCTAATTTGTTAATCTGAATACAGAATCGATCAGCTTCACTGAGATGAAGTTGTATCCAGCTGCAGCTCTGTTTTGTAAGCCTCTCTGTGCTCACCGCCCCCTGGGGGCGGGGCTCCAGCTAAGAGCTTTTTTCATTTATCTCCTACATTTGTATACAAGTTAAATTAAAATGACATTTTTGCAATTCTTTATCATTTTTAAAAGAGGGGGAAAAAACATTTATTTCAGTGAAAGACAGGCACAATAAATGATGTAAAGATGTGGAACTGTGTTGCAGCTGGAACAGCAGAGCAAACAACAACATTTACTCCGATGATATAAAAGATATCATATATGTTTGGATGCTTTACTCTCAATATTTTTGTGACAATTTGGATCAATTAAAGTTTCTTCTGTTTCCATCTATTTGAGACAAATATTATTTCACTCAATTTCTTGTTGTATCTGGAAAAGGAGCTCAAAGATTTCTCTGATTTTTGAATTTCCCATCCTGGCGGGGTCTTTCAGCAGGAAGAAGAACCGCAAACACGAGTGACAGTTTTTGATGCTCCTGCATGGAAAAAACTTTCCCTCAAACACTTTCAGTCATAATTCATAACAAACCTGTCTTCAGTAGTTTGCACAACTAATATAAAACATATTTTATGTTTATTACACTTTTCTAGATTTATAGATTCATATGTGACGAATTTATAGAAAGGAAAAATTATCACCATCGTCATCATCATTTGCGTTACTTTTTCTCTCGCCATGTCAACGGTTTTATCCCTGGATCTGGATCTTTTTGTTCCAGATTAGACGGATTAGCCTTCATTATTCTCCCTTCAACAAGAAATGGTGTCAGGAAAGACTTGCACTACAAACCAGACCTGATCAGGAACGCTGGTGGTTGGATACCAGTCCTGCACAGTGTGCAGTTTCCAGAGTTCACCGATTTTCATTTGAGTCCACAAAAAATAATGGGTGAAGATGATATCATACATGTCTTTTCATATTTTCATTGTATTGAGTCAAGCAAGCATCCTGATGTGTGATGTGCAATACAACTTATGATCTCTTCACACCATGTGACACTGAGTTCTAAAAAAATTCCAGGATTCTCTTCTAAATCATTGTTTTGAGATAGCAAAACTGAAAATAAAAGCCTAATGTGAGTATCTTTTGTCTTAAAATGAAAATAAATCTAACTAACTGTCATCTATTTCCTCTGTTTCCTTCCAGTAAGTGTTTTAACTTGGGGAAATTTATGAAGATGACATGCAGTCTCATCCCAGCTCTCACAATCAGGTGATAAACTCCAACAATGCCAAATCACCTCTGTGTTATTGTCTCATCATACTCCCCTGACATATGAAAGATGATCTTTGACCTTCAAAAGAAACGCGTAAGTTTTGATTCACCTCCTTCTATGTACAGATTGCACAAATGTGATGTCAAAAGTGAACACCTCCTCTGACACTCGTCTCAGAAACACTTCCCACTCTTACCCCTAAACGCCCCCTTGACCCCTGCCCGCTGTAAACTCCCCCCTCCATTAACATACTGACTTGGGAAATACTCCTAAATCGTTCAGTAAGCAGCAGCAGCAACATTCATCCTGCTGGTAAATGGCTGCATGTAGGCCGACATGTAGGCTCGGTGAAAAAGACAACTTATGTTTTATTTTCACTCTAAAGTCGTTTAAAAATAGGTCGCTTCTGATATTTCATCTGTCTCTGCAGGCTGAGTGATAAAATATCGAAAACGCGTCACTTCCTTCCTGACCCCTGACGCCCCTCTCGTGAGTGGGAGCGTTTCTTTCTTTCACGCGCTCTCTCTCTCTGTCTCCCTGTTGGTGTCTGTGGAAAAGTGCGCGCGCGTGCGGTCGGTGGGCCAAGTGAAGCGGTGGTCTCTCATTTGGTGTCTGAACATTGTGAAAGTAACGTCTACCCACTGGGAAAGTACACGCAGCTCGGAGTTTCCACGCAGCGGGGTGTTAGCGTGAAGTGTCGACGCAGATGAGATCATGACTCGTTTGGTGTGGCGCGTTTTTATTTTTTATTCATTTATTGTTTTGGTACTTTTGCCACCGTTTTCTTCCCAATAGCGCATCGTTGCTAAAAGAGAAACATGTCCTCTTCAAAGTTCAAAATGCATTTTCTTGTGAGAAATTAAACCTTTGTTTCACAATTGATGTAAAGTGTCTCCATCTTGTGGTTCCTCAGTCTTGATGCAGCCTGAGCTAGAGGTCAGGCATCTTTTGGATAGGATCACACGTGTCCGTGACCTTAAGACAGCACCTTCCTTGAACCAGATTTTTTTCTTTTTTAATATATAAATAGAGCTGCTCTTTAGGACATGTTCTGACCTGATTGTCTAGAGATCACTACCTTACACCTGTCAACTTTCCTCCCCAGTGTAAAATACAGATTGATGCCTCACCTACAGCTTTGTGGTAAAGAAAGAGCAAATCTCTCCGATTTGGTTGTTTTTAACCTCACTAACAGCTGAAGTTGATCTAGATCTTGAACACCAAACTGCTGGCATTGGGTTCCACTAAGTGTGACAAAGCTAATAGTATTTAAGAGCTGTTAAGGGAGGAGTTTGGAATAGAGGTTTTCTTTGCTCTTTCCGTTTCTCGCTCCAGAATGAGCTGGAAAGTGTCAGAGCGACGGATCGCCGAGGTTTCCTCCTCCAGCTCAGATACACAGAAGCAGAGAAGGAATGCTTCACTTAATTACTGAAAAGCTTCATTAAACAAAACACTGATGATTTCTAAAAACATAGAACTACCAATCAGGGTTTTGAAATCACCCTAAACTCATTCAAATATTGAATAAAAATAATAATGTAATTTTGTTGAGGAAATGTGTTTCTTTCTTCATCTGGCAAAACAGTGTTTGTTTGCATGATTCCAGTAATTTATCATGTGCAAGATTAACAAAAGTCGTTTCAATGTCTGACAATAAAGACAAAAAGTTGAACAGATATATTTTTAATTCTTATATATAATAAATTTCTATGTACATTTTATTCTTCTTTTGTAACGAAACAAAATGTAAGAGAAAGCTTTGATTGCAAACAGTGTTTCATACTTAAAGGGAGAGACAAAATGAAAAAGTGCACATAAAACTAGAGTGTTATTTCCCTGTTGTAGATATTCTTTAAGTAGATGCAACAGGGGTTTGCCGTTGTTTTGCAAGAGTCATTCTGTTGGCCAGGATTCCCCTTGAAGTCACTTTAAACTCATGTGAAATGAAAAGAAACTGATGGCAATAACAAACAAACAAACAGAAAATTGGCAACATAAAACAACTCTGACATAAGAAAGAACGATCCACCACATGATGCGAGGCGCCGGCTTCTCTCGCCGACTTTTTACGACGCTGCAACAACAACCTGGTTTGGCAGCTGGATAGTTGTGCTCACATTTCTGCTGATGCTACTGTGCTTAAAGTGTTGGAAATGTCCAGGTCGTCTCATCTGATGGGAATAACGACGCAGTGGATGTAAAACGTTCACACTCCTGATGAAAATGTGACAATTTGATCAATTATTTTAGAACTTTTTCCACCTTAATGGGTTTTTTTTTTTTACAATTTCCTGTTTGGAGAGTGGTGTGATTTTCATTGTGATTTGCATTTTGTGAGCGTTTCATCCAATCATATGTCATTTAATTCAAGTTGTTGCTAGATTGCATGAAGTTCTCTAACTACTGATATATATTTATGTAAAAATAATGCTATCTTTATTGTTCTTCTGAGAAAGATCATAACATTGTTAAGATCTATTGTTATTCTCTCCTTAAGCTTCTGCTTTAGCTAAATAATGCAAATGTGAGGAAAGTCCCTCTGGGACAGCTGAAATTGATTTGACGTTCATGAAATTCTCTATTATTCATGACAGATATGAACTCAAGAACACTGAATCATTTAATGTTGTGGAAATTTATGCAACCAGGTCACTGCCGCATTTATCTTTTGTATATTTCATCTTCTAACAGATTTATTTGTTTTCCAGGTGAATAATAGAGGAAATATTTTTACAATAAAGTTGGAAAAGGTTCTAAAAATGGCTTATTTAGAACCTTTTGCAGTTACAGGGGTGTGTAGACGTTTGACATCTATTGCATGTTTGACAGAAAATAGCAGAGAAAGCGGAAAGTAGCCTCTGATTCACAAAGGGTGATGTCTGATTGTCTGTCAGGAAGCTTAGAGGAAACAAACTGTGACAACATCAGCAATGCAACATGACCACATAAATAACATCACAAAATCTTCCAGTGTACGGATTCATCCTTTAGAACAAGAGGAAACCTCCTTCCCTCCAGTTTAGTTAATACTTCAAACAAAATGAATTCATAAAATTTCTTTAAAGCAGTTCAGACATGCACGACGCAGCCTTGGTCAAACTGGCAGTCGGTTGTTGGGTCCACAGATCACGGTTCGTGTTGGCAAGTCAGAGCTCAGGCAAGCTGCTGGCGAAGAAGCCCCAGAAACGGTGGAGGCTTGGACACAAACAGACTTAGTCCAGAGTTTTGGGTCTGGGTCTGGGGGATTGAGATCCAGTTCCAGGCAAGGTAAAGGTCTCGCTGGACAGACGATGTCCGAGGTTTTACCCCAGGATGTCTGCGTGGCAGCTTTGAAGACGTCACCACACCGAACAGCACTAACGTTTCACAAACTGTACATGTCCATAAAAAAAGGGGCGCGGGGGCTGGTGGGGTCCAGGTGGAGCACCTGTGCTTGTGAGCGAGAAGAATCCTTCCTTTGTGCTAACGCAGCCCCTATTCCTTTCTGAGGACATCGGGAAGCTGAGGGGCTGCAGAGGGGCCGCTGAGGGGGCCGCTGAGGGGCCGCTGAGGGGCCGCTGAGGGGCCCGGGTGGTATCTACATTCTGAACGTAAAGCTGCAGTGCGTAACTTTAAAAAAATAAATCTGTTTTTTATACATTTACTAAAACTGTCACCATGTTGTGACAGGCTAATATTAGATCTCTACTGCCACCTATTGTTACTATTGCTGTTTAAAGAAATGCCAAAAACAACCAATCAGAAATAGGAGGAAGGTCAAAAAAACTTACTGTTAAAGGAAAACTGTTTATCCACTATCATTGGTGGTCATGCTAACTAGCCTTAGCATTCTGTAAAAGGCCTTTATGAGTTTAAACATTATTTAAAACTGTACTGAACTGTGTAACTTTTTTCATTTTTACATATTTTATTAAAATTCTCATTAATTTTATGATCGACTGATAAGTCTTTGCATTCTTCGATTATATTTTTTTTCTATGATATTTAGGTGGTGACTTTATATTATCCCATATGGTTCCTGCACCAATTAGTTTTCTGGTTATGATCTTCAAAAGGCCTGACCTGCTGATTCTAATTTTGGTCTGAAATGTTGATAAATTTAGCAAGAAAGCCAGTGAGTTGGTAACAGTAGAGTTACTATTAGTATCTGCGAAAGTGCAGACATGAGCTGGTGGGTCTGTCAGTCAAGCCTCAGCGGTTCGTTTCCAGACGTTTGTCGAGGTAGATGAGATCGTCTTCACATTCAGTCAATCCCAAAATAATGGAAACCTGGGCCGATTTGTTGGCACATTTAATTTTTTTATTTCTATATTGATTTTGCTAATTAAACTAAATACTCATGACCGGTTCTGCTATCTGTAAGAAGATGTAGCATAACAGATAGTAAGGAGGACAATGTGAGAACATGAGCTGGATTGGCAGCGATAAGACCCTCCTCCTGGCTGTGATTGGTTGTCTAGAGGAAGTTGAATATTTCTTATTTTGTCTGTCTTATAATATACTGTCATGAAATAGTGGCAGTTTTAAGAAATAATAAAAAGGAAAAAAAAAATTTTTTTTATAAAAGTTACATACCGCAGCTTTAAGGGTGCTCAAACGACTGAGGAGAAAAAAGAAAAACACGCAAGTGAGTTCAGGGAGGATTGTTTTGTGCTCACTGTGTTTTTGAAGGCACTGTCCTGTCACATGATGTCCACAAAGAACTCACAGGGGTTGCCCATGGCGTGCTGGAACGACTGGCGGCTGGCGGTGAGCTCCGGGGGAACGGATGCCAGCTCTCTCCCCGGCGGTGCTCCGGGAGGCGTGCTGCTGCTCACCGAGGGTTTGGGGGCGAAGCGAGCTAGACAGTAAGGGGGAGGCAAGCCTGGGGGGCCGTAGGAGGAGGCATGGCTCCGCTCGCTCTGCGCGCAGGAGCCCGGCCCCGCCTGGGTGAAGGCGGTTTGGCTGTAGCCGAAGGAGGGGTGGTTGCTCTGGGACAGCGAGTGGCTCCTGTGCGAGTGGCTGTGGCTCAGGCTCGACCTGGCGTGGCTGTGGTGGCTCATCTGGCTGCCGGAGCGGTCGCCCCGCCTCGCTCCGCGGACGCCCGGCTCTGACTCGCAGCACGTCGTCCTCTGAGCCTTCTCCTGCGGGGAGCGTCTGTCTTTGCCAGCGCTGGGGTTCGATCCACTGCTTCGACTTCCTGTTGACAAAAAAAAGGAGAAAAAGAAGAAAAAAAGATGTTTCAAGCGGGCCTTTTGCAGCATTTGCAGAAAACAGCCCAAAACACACAGAGTGGCAGCTGCAACAGATCAGGTGGAGCTGACTCAAAACCAGAAACTGATTGCAGGAAAAAAGTGAAAGGTCACACATTAAACAACAGCTTCGAGGAAACTTTGTCATCTAAACCAAATGACATAAATTACAGCGTATTGTTTAAGATGTGACATTTTATAAGGCTATATAGGACAGAGTCATCAGTCAAGAGCAAACATGATTAAGTCAAAGGTTTGAGCTCAAAGATCCACTACAATCATCCTGCAGCTGCTGTTTCTAAAGACACTGAAGCATTCACAGTGAAAGCAGCGCTTTGGAAAAACATTCATACCACTTGAATTTTACATTTTTTTAAACAAATTGTTACATTGCAACCAGAAAACTCAATCTAAATTGAATAGCTCTTCCAAACAAAGAGCCATTTTGAAATTTAATGCATCTAAATATAAGTTGTTTTGGGCGACAAATGTTACAAGAGCTTTCATTTTGATAGATTACAATAGAAAACATGTTTGAAAAAACCATCATCAGACTACAAATTTTTGTAATGAAGTGGATGTATAAATTGTCTTTCACTATATTTGTAGAAAATGCTATAAAACATTTCTTTATTTCCTCTAAAATGTGTATATTGATACCGAGCATCAATCGGTGTTTGATTTCAACACTGATCGGTTAAAATCAAAGTCAAACGTTTTCTTTGGACTCACAGCCTTGGACTACAAAGCTGATTCTGAAAGAACAAACTGTTTAAAAAATAAAGAAGACATAAAAAAATATAAAGGGTTGTTTTGGAGTCATCTTTTGTAGATGTTTAGTGAAATTATTCCACAAAAAATCATAATCATATCTTTACTTAAGCACATTAGTATCACTTTTTTCCTACAAATGATTTAAGAGCCATTTGAGGCTCTTAAATGTAAAATTTATGTTTTGGCCAACAAGTAAATGCTATATCCACGTCTCCATCCCCACAGTGAAACTCGGCTGTGGCAGCATGATGCTGTGGGGGCGGAGAGACGGATGGGGATCAGATTAAGTGGGTAGATGGATGCAGGATAAATACATGCTACAGGGTGAAAAAAAAAACATGAGACAAATCAAAACACACACCCAAAGCTACAAAAGAATAATGTAATCTAAGCATTTTTATGTGTTTGAATGGCCTAGTCAAAGTCTGTACCCCACAATTCAATTAAAAATCTGCAACCAGTTTCAGGAAAAAAAACAAATGATGTAAATACGTCTAAAAACCTGAAACCAGTCATTCACCACAATGCTCTACTATGTCGATTTATAAGATTTATTTTTAAAAAAATCAATAGATCCGACAATATTTGTGGTTGCAATGCACCATGAAAAGGGTCAAGTGGCTTGAATATGTCTGCAAGGCACTGCGCATACAAACGTGACACACCAGCATCAGAAAAAGCACAACTTGTTTCAGTATCTTACTGCATGGATCATCACATTTACCTCAAAAAGGCAGTTTGAGCGCAGCTGTGCTGCTTACACTGATGGAGGTGTACCACACGTTACAAAAACATTTCAACTTCTGCAATGAGCCCAACAGTACTGGGTAAAGTGGTGCAATATTGTCCGCTAGCAGCACAAGCCTCACGATTGATCATCCTGCATCATGCACCTCCCAGCACACAGAACAAACGCATGCCCAAAGGTGCAGAGAGGGAGAAATCGACTGTCAGGAGAATCACACAGAGGATACACAGAAAAAAATCACGGAGCTGGCAAAGGATGGGGGGAGAAGAGAAGAAGGAGAAAACCTTAAAGCTGCGGTATGATAGGTGGAGAATGCTGAGTGTGGGAGAAAAAGATGAGAGGACAGAGGTAGAGCGAGACGGGATGGTGAGCAGCACAGGAGGAAGATGAGCAGGAGGAGGAGAGGGGGTTAGCAGGCTTACCGGTTCCCCCAGTGTCCTGGGACTACCTCCTCCTTCAGTCTACCGTAGCCCAGCAGAAACAGAGGGAACAACAGGATTACACACACCTCACCGGCCAGACGTCCCCATCCTAAACCTGCTCCACTGCCTTTCAACTAACTCCGCTTCCTGCTGCTTCCCTGCCCCTGTCCAGCTGAATAAATCATGGCTTATAATCCAATGAAAACAAACACATGCGTATGACTAAACAAATTATGTTCTAGGATAAACACAAAGCAAAAAACCCACAAAATATTACCAAGTATTTTTCTCCTGGTTTCTAGTGCCTGGTTTAGCACATCATAGGAGCTTATTTTCAGTAAATAATTCCTTAATATTGATGAAATAATATTAGCTCCACTTGCAGATTATTTCACTTATAACAAGGGAATAATGGCTTGTTAGTGAAGTGACGTAATCTGCCACTTTCCTCATCAATATTACACTATTTCTGATTTAAAAATAAGCTCCTATATCTTGCTGAAAACTTCATTGTGAGTTAAATTTGCCTTATTTCAAACGTACCTAATATTTTCTCTAGAAACTAGACCAAAACTATTTGGTAGGGTTTTGTGTTTTTGCAGCGTAGCAGCAAACACTCTTTCTCTTAAGTTAGTTTTCTCCGTTCTTGCAAAGACCGGTGAAAAGAATGGCTGAAAGCAAGAAATGGCCATGCTTAGATGAATCACTCACACTGATGAAAAACAAACTGATAGCTTAGCTGAATTGATCAGTTTAATCCAACACCCCCTAATCCTTCAGGCTCTCTGCGCTCTTTAAAAAAAAAAGATAAAAATAAATAAAAAAATCATGCATCACCAGCACATTTAGACAAAAGATCATCTGAGAACTCATAGAGAAACAGATGGGATTTGCTTGTGATTCCGGATCACACGGCTGATCAGATGTCTTTTAGCGTTTTGTACACACCCAGTACTGCAGAGCTGTCCGCTGCGTGACTCAACGCGCTCATGACTGACCTTGACGACAACAAGACGCGTTTTAGAAAACCCAGACTGAACGATGGCGAAGGAAATCCAAAAGCAAAGGTCAGAACGGCTGGCGTTAAGCATGAGTCACACGCTTGCTAACACGGACGTCATGTGACACAGACAGTTTTGAGTCAGATTACATTAATTAATGATTTGTTGACGGAAAATCGAGGGGGCCCGTCTTGCGCAGTTGTCGCTGCTCACCCTCACTGTGCTGGCTGCCGGCGCTCCCGCTGTGGAAACTGTGGCACGGGTCGGAGTATCCCGGCGGGAAGCAGGGGGGCGCCGACGGAAACGGAGGGTAAGGGAACGGCTGCCCGCCAAGAGGCCAGGGGTTGGTGGTGGGAGGTAGCGGCGCCAACGTGTCCTGCTCAGAGCCTCCACCACTGGATCCCTCATTCAGATTGAGTGACGCCATGTCTTAAAGCAGGAGAGAAGGATCAAATAAACATAAAGAAGTAACAGATTCTATCAATTCGAAAGGAATAAGCATCTATACTTTGGCAGAGGTCCCCAAATGTGTAGTAGCACTGTTCGGAGAAGGTGATTTTGTTGACGGTGTGTCTCAGGTAGCCATGTTTCAGCAGACTGCTCGCGTACTTCCTTGCATCTCGCCGGTCCTTGAAGCCCTCCACTCTGGAGTAAAGCCAGTCCACCACATCAGCACCTAAACGCAGCAACACACACACTCACAGAAACACGCAGGCATGGTGGCTCCAGCTGCCACACACACGCTGGAAATGCTGCTGACACAACAAAGTGACCCCAGAGACTACAATGTGCAAGCATCAGTAAATTTGATACCATCACAGCGTACTGTGTGTACTGAATATCTTTTTTAGTTTCTGTTCAGTGCTGTGCGACTTACAGTAAATTGACTTGAAAACCACAGAATGCATGAGCTTCTAACGTCTTGCTCTGCTCATCTCACCTATGACGGCATTGGCGATGGTGATCTTCAGCCACATCCTGTCGCGTATCTCCAGGCCAGAGTCAGGCAGCTGCATCACCTTCACAATGGTTGCCATGTCTGTTTTACCAACCGACAGAGGCAGGTCATCAAATTCTGAGATGGAGAAAGAACGGGGAAAAACATGTTTATGTTTGTCAGAATCTGAATTATTACTCAAAGTGTTTCCATAAAGAAGACTCTTGCTGTCTATACCGTAATGTGGATAAGGTCCCGTCAGCGCTGTGGTGTGAGAAATCCAGGCTGCAGGGTCGATGGGTCTCACTGGCTCCGCTGAGCATATTAAACAAAAATGTTAAGGTAACTAACTTAACACTTTACCTTGCAAACATATTTACACCCTTGTTTAATTTTATTTCATTGCAACCAGAAATTTAAATGGGATTTTAAATGATAAACCAACATAAAGCAATTGTGAGGTAAAAGAAAAATTTGTGGATTTTATTTAGGTCCTTACCTCTAAATAAAATCAAAAGTCACCTAATTAGTACATTCATCTGTTAAGATCATCCATGTTTAATCTGACGACAAACAAAAGGATGATTATGTAAGCGAGGCAACCAGAAAGCCACTGTCTTAAAGAAGCCAGAGGAAGTTCTGGTTGAAGCCACATGCCATGTAAAGATGCAGTAACTACAATTAATTGAGAAGAAAATGGAAGTTTCATGCAAACTTTCACAAAAATAACGCTGCATGTCACTATGGGCAGACTCTGCTGAAAAGTGGAAGTTGCATTGTCATGCTGTGGCTGCGCTTTTCTAGTAACAGAGAAGTCCAAATGCCTGGTAAGTGTAATTGTGGTTGAGGGGGGATGCATGCAAATGCACAGAAAACTTTTCCGTCACGCATTACTTTGTGTTTTTGTTAAACACATTGAATTACTCTAAAGTTTGTGGTAGAGATGTGACCAAGTTCAAGGGGTGTGAATACTTTTTGCGAGCGTCATCTCAGAGCTTACCACGAGGGATGGTGAAGTAACTCCGCGGAGACGGATCCCAACATTTGGCGACAGTGAGACTGATGGGGCTAAAAAGAAAGAATTTAAAAATAAGTAAAGGGTAAAAACACAGACATCTGCAAATATAAGGTATAAACTAAAAACAGTGGAGAGGCATATTAAAAAATAAAAGACAAAGTATCAAAATGTAACTAATTAAAATTGTTGTTTCTTTCTACAAACAGATTATCAGATTTATTAAATAGTATTTAATTACTTTTAGGTAATAATAAGCTGAAAAATAGTTCAGTACAGATCGGTGATGCTGCTGTATATGAATATTATACATTACATTATACATTACTATGGAAACCCCGATATGTCATAAACTAACATCTGCCTTCATATTTATTCAAATCTGTGTGAGAGATGTGCCAAAAAAAATTTAAATAAGGGAATCTTTTACTGCTGCAGCATAATTTCAGACTGAAATATTTAAAAATATTTAATTTTAGTGCATTTGTGGGAAAAGTAAGTTGTAACATTTAGAAAAAAACCCACAGCAATTCCTATAACTGAAGCTTTTCTAAAATATTTATATTTTACTTCTTTTGTCGAGCAATGAACCTTTAATCAGTATTTATAAGATCTGGCACAGATGTAATTCTGTCGTCTAATTTTAAAAATAGGAAAGACAAGATTATATCAAACGACTTCTGTACAAAAATGAAGTTTTATTTTTAGCAAATCTTGACGAGGGTGACAGTAAAAATGGATTGCATGTGTGCAACCTAAAGATGTAAGGGAAATATGTGACAATTTGACAGCCGGCATGCCTCAACAGTCTTTTAAAAATTATTTTGTAGTAATATAAATCCAACTTCTTGATAAAACTGGAGGATTTAATATTTTTTACAAAGCACAAATAGAAAGTTTTGGACGAATCGATGCTGTTCTCCAACAGTAACTGAGTGAGTTTGATGCTCTTACCCAGTCTTAGAAACGATTTCTCTCAGGATCCTCACAGCGTCATCGTTGCTCATGTTCTCAAAATTCACATCATTTACCTGGTTCACATACAAAACATTAAGGTCATGTTTCACTGTGCAGCTTTTTAGGACCTGGATATCATTTTGAACATTTTGGTGAGAGAGGAAGCTTGGATGTTTTTGCTTACAACAGTGTGTAAAGAGCTTGAAGGCCTTCAGATTCATACAAAACCCTAAACCGTACATAAAATGCAGCGATCACAGAAAATACAATCAGCCTTCACGTGCTTCAGACGATGCGTAACAACAAAACTCTTGACGTACAGAGATCACAAGACGGCAACCACGCAAAGGAAAACTGCAACATAAAAGCCTTGCTACGGAAATGAATAAGATGTGGTTATCGATACGCTTTAAAAACCACAGGCGTAGACACATTCATGTCTATTCGTCTCATCTGTGACGCATTAACTGTGGCAGCTAAAGAGTCGTTGGTGTATATAAAGAAGACAGACACTTATCATGATTTTTCAATTCATCACAAAGGATTTGTAAAAGTGGAGGTGTACCTGCAGGAGCATGTCTCCTGGTTCTATTCTGCCGTCAGCAGCCACGGCTCCTCCCTTCATGATGGAGCCGATGTAAATGCCGCCATCTCCCCGGTCGTTACTCTGACCTACAATACTGATGCCCAGGAAGTTGTACTTCTCTGTCAAAAAGCAAAGAAAAATAGGTGTGAGGAGTAAGAAATAAAGAAAAAAACAAAAAGGCAAATTGCAACTCTCATTTACCCATGTTGAGTGTGACGGTGATGATGTTGAGGCTCATGGTGGAGTCTGTGATACTGCTGAAAGACGAAGACTAGAAAGGGAGAAAGAGGTAAATAAAAAGTGACACAGAGTCCATATCAATCAGCTCTCTCATCGCTTTCTGCTGCTCGGCGTCAGTGTTCATTTGAGCTCTGGCGGTGACGGGGCTTAGAAGTGCGTACCCGGTCTATCTTGGCCATTTTGTGTCTCCGTCTGCGCCGCTTGTGTCTGCGCATGAGCTGCGAAGAAGAACTTTGTTCTGTGGAGCTGCTGAGCCTGAAACACAAAGAGGGAAGATGGTGTTTCAGAAACAGAATGAGAGGGAAAATGAGATGTAGCCGATTAAAAGGCCAGGCTGACCTAAGACCGCTTCAGTCCCTGAGCTGTTTTTCTTTTGGGAGCCAACTTCAATCGACGTTGATAATTAAATACGTGAGAGAGTCAAGGTTGAGTGGAGAAATGTAATGTTTTGTTTGCAGGCAACCACAGAAAAAATAATCCATCAGTAAAGAGACAAACCGACTGAATATTGAAATCTGTATTGGTCCTGATATTGAAAGAA
The DNA here is from genome assembly GCF_027474105.1 of Poeciliopsis prolifica. Taxonomy (NCBI): domain Eukaryota; kingdom Metazoa; phylum Chordata; class Actinopteri; order Cyprinodontiformes; family Poeciliidae; genus Poeciliopsis; species Poeciliopsis prolifica. Next base: position 6,413,616 of record NW_026562398.1, read on the forward strand.
ATCTTTGGGTATTGGTGACCAAGAGCTCGATCAATAAAGGCAGACCTATTTCGTATAATTTTACGCTTTTCACATTATATGTTGGTTGCAGTTTAATGTTTAACCAAGGTGATCAAACTATTGCTTTAGTCACTTTCTTTATCTATTTTTCAATGGCTGTTACTGACTGAACAAATTAAAGTTGTTTTTAAATGTTTGTGCAGCGATTGGTGCATTTAAATGTGCTTTACTGAAGCAGAGTTAGACAATAAAATTGTAAAACAGTACATTTATGTCTGTTTTTTATTAAAAAGAAGTATTTTTTTAAGTCATCTCAGCGATGTTTTGCTGCATCAGGTCGAAATCGGCTGATACTAAAGAAGGCATAGGAAGCAACAAGACAAACGACCAAAAGTCAAAGCAAAAGAAGAAGTCTGTCATTTTTAGTTTCTAGTTTATTATATAGCAATAATTATTTAATTATTAATCATATGTCATTTGATTAAACTTAGACAGTTGTAGAACTTTGAATCCATAAAGCAGTAAAGCTTATTCTGTTACAGATGTTTGTTTTAGGGACACACAAATATGAAAATTTGGGCCGGTACTGATATTCAACATTAATATTGCTTTTATTATCAGTATTGATGTATTTTTTAAAGGTTTTATTGGCTCTAGTGGCAAAGGTCACCAGGCTGGGAATCGAACCTGTGACTGCTGAATCGAGAACTAAGGCCTCCTTATGTGGGTTGTGTTTAACCCCTACGTCACCACAGCATGTAAATGTATATTAAATATATAATTCACCGACTTCACTGTTTCTCTGCTTCCCACAATCCTGCGCTGCATCGCCATCACTGTCACATGACCAAACTCAACTAGAGTGGCCTACTCAAAGTCTAGACTTAAATCCAATTGATCTAAAACTCTTCACTGTACCTGAATTTTTAAAAAAAAATCTGCAAAGAAGAATGAAAAACTCCTCCAACTCTGATTAATGTAAAAACAATTATTGCAATAAAACTAATTATTTTTAGGGAACGATTATTTTTCATTCAGGACCAGGTCAGTTTGGTCGGCTTTCTTTTCCCTGTGATTCGTTAAATTATTTTTAAAAAAGCATTCATCGAGTGTTTCTTCATCTGATAGTAACATTTGTTTGATATCTGAAATTTTGACCGTCTTAACAGAACCATATGTGACCCACCATGACTTGCGTGCATCGTTAGTCTTTCAGTGTTTGAGGGGCTGAGAAGCACATCTTATGATGTGAGGTGGCACGTTACCTGCTGGCATCCTCATCCTCCTCGCTGTCAACAAATGAACTGGAATCCAGCTCGCTGCTCATTACCGAGGCGCTGTCGTAACCCATGGCCGAGTCCCTGGCGGTGCGCTCGGATTTAGAGTGACCGTTGATGCGAGGGACTGCAGAGAAAGAGAGCAAAAGACGCGCTGTGAGTCAGAATCTGAGGTCATGCTGCTCATCGTAGGCTTGGATCAGAGTGAGAGGGAAAACAGGAATCAGGGAGCGACATAAACATACACAGGAGAGGTTTTTAAGAGTGGAAACTGGAAGTGCAGCTCCTATAAAGTTTGGAGAAATTCTCGCCCCGATCCGTACGTACATTGCCTTTGAGGCGGCGCTGTCTCGGGGTAACAGCGGACTTGCCGGAAAGGTGTCAAGAGGCGAAAAAGGCGTGGCCGCCCGTGTTTTCGCCTGGAGCGAGTAAAACATTCCAGCCACGCCGGGGTTTCCATGGCTCGCTCCGCCCTGACGAAAGCTGAGCTACTGCACATGAACGGGTCAGGATTCTCACCAAGGCATATTTCTTTCCCCACAATATGACGAAAAAAAAAAAGAAAAGAAAAACAAGTGTGCAGGTTCACGGAGCCAGGCTGAAAATGTGCGTCTTTGTGATGCCAGCCGCTCTCTAAGCCTCAACCACCAGCTGGCTGCTCACAGTTCATCTACAACAGAGACACAAACAGCAAGGAGAACAAGCAGAATTTTACCTCCAAGACAGTCAACGCAACTAAACCGTTAATAAATGAATTACAGATATAATTCATCATGCACTGATAAGCAGTAAATAATTGTAACTAAATAATCATTATGATGCTATTTTTTGACAAAAACACTGTATGTAAGCAATCACAAAGAAACACTAATGTCTCCAGTAAATGAATCCTGTTATTTAACGTCACCTCACCTCCCCTGAAAGTCCATCCCAAAGTGACAAAGTGAGTAAAGAGTGAAGAGAAAGTATTTCCTCCTCCTTCCCTCCCTCGCTCACTAACTCCTCATATGGCACACAGCTATACTGTAGACCCTCAAACTAATCTGCCTCCAACCAATCAGATGACAGGATTCCACCAAACAACAACAAAGAACATTGGTTTGGGGATTACAGGCGACCTGCAGCCCTTTTCTTCAGGTAAAAACAACTTTATTTAAGCTTAAATAATTATACACCACTTATATCATTAAAAGAAAAACTGCTTTAAAACGAAAAGAGAGCGGTTTAATTTCAGAGGCTGTTTTTCCTTTCTGCTCTCTGTTAATACTTTAATACTGGCAAAAGTGCTTCGGCTTAGCTGTATTTTCTTTGACCTCAATCCAGACAGCAGGGAACATCATTACAATTAATGTAAAAGCAGCACTCTCAATACGTTTTTCTATTTTAATAGAAAAAAATGCATTGAAATTAGTTTTTTTTTTTCAGATTCCATGATGCCATTTGGATCAAAAATTGGTTTATTCACATTTTTGATGTAAAAATGTTTCCAAACATTTATGTGAATCTGTGTTTATATTTAATATAAGATATTATAGTTTAGGAAGGATATGTGGATGAAGAAAGTAAGAATGAAGGAAGGAACAATGAAAATATGTAAGGAGGGATCCTAGGAACAATGAGAAGAGAAACAGGTATGACGGAGGGAAGGAAGGAAAACAGGAAAAACAAAATGGAGGGGAGGGCACCACATTAATGTTTACTAAAATTAATAAATAATGTATAAATTTTTACAGACTCTGATTTCCTCTTCCTATACATTTTCAGACCTTAAAAATAACAAAATCTGCATCACACTTTTCCCCCTCGAGATCTGTAAAATATCCAACAGCTTCATTTTGTTTTGTTTTTTAATTATCAGATATGAGGAGATGAGTTTGGTGGAGCTACAAACAACTCATCACCGTGCAGCAGCGAGCGTTCTCACACCAAGGAGGAATCACCTGAAGCATGTGGATAAGGTGTCGGGGAAATTCCTGCTGCTCATCATGATGCTGCCGGCAGCAAGGCAGCAAGGTGGGGCGCTGCCACTTCCTGCTTCATATGTCTTCACATCCAGCTCTCCACACTCAGACAAGCCGCGTTACATTTCACCAGGCCCTGCTTGCCAGATTTATGAGCTGCTGGTGAACCCTCAGGGGCCATCTTGGCTCCCTCTGGTGGTTTCATTTAATTAGCTCTAACAAACATACAGGCAATAAGGGGCTGCAAGATGGGAAGAGGGGTTGGGTTTCGCCGAAGAGACGCGCAGGATGTTGTAACCCACCAGAAATTGGAGTGGAGGAAGGAGGAAGATGCCCAGTTTGTTCGTCTGGGTTACATCTCACCCGAAAACAAAGCCAAAACAGCAGATGTTCAGTTTGCTTGTAACAGCAGTGAGAAGGAATCTGTTGCCAAATCAAGATGCTAACAAAATCCAGCAGAGTATTAGAAGATGAATCTCTGGGAAAGCAGAGAGAGAGAGAGTCCTGCAGAGGAATTTACACGAGCTGAAGCTCAAACTTCACGCGATTCTACTGGGACTTTAAGGGGCAGACCAGCAGAAAATAGCACATACTGGTACCGCTGGGAAAAAATCTGAAAAATGTGGCATGTATTTCTGTCGATGTCACCTCCTGAGTCTGAAATAAAACTTACGTCTGTAAGTTTTATTTTTACACATCTATAGATGGACATTTTTTCCCATCCCTCTATAAAAATAGCCAGATAAAAAGCAGAATAATTTAAAGAATAATTAAAAATGTTAAATTCTTACAACAGATTTTTAATTGGACATTCTAACCGATGTAAACTATTTTATTGTACCACTGGCTGTCTGTATATTGTTGGGATTTTTTATTATTACTTACTTCAAGTGTGGAAATGACACCTGGCTTCCCATTTATTACAAACTCACAAACATTTCACAAGAATTGTAAGACACTAGAAGCAAAGAAAATAAATACCATATTAAAAAAGGAGAGAGAAGAAGCATTGCTCAATTGTTGTGTATTTTTAGCTCCATCATTTTCCCATCAACTCTGATCAGTTTCATCTGGCCCACAGCATAATGCTGCCATCGCCATGTTTCACCACAGGCATGGTGTGTTTATAGTGAAGCACAAAAATTTTTTATTTTGGTCTCATCTGACCAGAGCATTTTATTCCACATATTTTCTGTTGTCTGAGTGTTTTTCTCTTCAATGAGGGCCAGATTTGGACAATGCAGGAATAATAATTATCTTACTGACTTAAATCTCAATCCTGAGCTTCTCCAGACTTCAGGCTCCTTCTCTGTCAGCTAACATAAGCTTTTCTGTGGATCAAAGAGTTGTTGTATAACTTTAAACATCTTTAACCCATGATCCATCTTATGTCGTTTGTTCATTAATATTTTCTGACAAATCTCTGAGGCTGTAAAAGAACGAGTGGGTCATACGGAGAATAAAATACATACAGATTAACTCTATAAATTAGGAGGCTTCTAAATGCATTCAGACTAAATTAGAATAAAGTTGACTAAAATGCAGTTTCTTATACTCTGTTTTAACACTCAACTTTGTGGCTAGAATGTGGCAAAATATGAAAAGGTTCAAGCAGTGTGATCACTTTTATGAAGCTTTATACATGCAGTTGTATTAATAATATGGTTGAATGTGATTCCAGCATGTGAGAGCCCTTCCTACAACCCCAAACTGATGCTGATCTGTCATCCTAATTGCACCACATAAATTAATGAGTATGGGTTAATGAGCCAGCGGCGCAGGATGTAGGGAGCCTGGCTCGCTGCGAGGAGGACGGGGGGAGACACACAGAGGGAGAGCGAAATCCAGTTCAGCTGTAAACAGCAACAGCAGAGTGAAAGCAGCGCAATCATGTTTCACCGAAATCCTCTCTTCAGAGAGATTTAGGTGAAACATTTTCAGATTGACCATGTCAGAATTGTTTGTATTTCAGAAACAACTCCTGCAGATTTCCCCCCAATATTTCATAAAAAGCAGTTTTAAGACCAGACCTAACCACCTATCAGACTGCAGCGTGACTGGCAGGAGGAAATCAGAATCTTGAGACGAGGAAAGGAGATGATTATTGGGAAAGACAGTAAATTCCAGAAACCTTAACCCACAGTGAACTGATTTGCTTCTTATTTTCCTCCAGAGAGTGTGAAACAGTTATAGAACGAGTCGTATAACTAGAACCGAGGGGCTTCTGCAAAGATACGCTGTGTCTTGAACTTGGTCACATTATGACCACATACAGTTGGCTGCTGTAAAGTGGAAACCAGATGGTACATGGCTCCCATGTAAAATCTGAAACTGCTTTCATTGGTTTTGATTTGGTTTAATCAAATTTACTGAAACCAAATATAGTGAAGCTCTTATTAACCTTTACTACAGACCACAGGCTTTCAGCAAAAAAGTCCTGGGTTCAAATCCCAGCCAGTCTTCCTGCATGTTCTCTCTGTGCATGTGTGGGTTTTCTCCAGGTACTCCTGCTTCCACTCAGTAATAAATATAATTTTACATTTTTATTGAAATGCAGAAAAAGCATCAGTAAATCATTGCAGATACAGAACATAAAAGAGATCTTGCAAGATTTCCTTCCAGTATGAAATGAAGGCAAGCCTACAGATTCTAAGTTTTTGTCTTTTTTGTTTTTTAATTGGACTTCTAAGATTTGCTTTTGAGTAAATGGAGGTTAATAATTGTGAACTTCAAAATTAAGTTCACGATTTCGAATGCAAAAACTTTGTTAGTAATACTAATATGTCATACAGCTCTGGAAAAACTAAGAGACACTTAAAATGATCAGTTTCTTTGATTTTACTTTTTATAGGTATATGAGTAAAATGAACATTAAACTTTTAATCTATGAACTACTGAAATTGAAAACAAAAATTTAAAATTTATTTGCAGAAAATGAAAAATGATCAAAATAACGAAAAAGATGCAGTGATTTCAGACCTCAAATAATGCCAAACAAACAAGTTCATATCCACTCAGGCAGAGTTCAGGAATCAATATTTGGTGGAAAACCCAGAAGGTTTTCAATGGGGTTCTGTGGAAAAAATGTCCTAAAAGAAGGAAAAGTGTACATCTTCATCAACAAACTATGTTTGTAGCTCAGATTGGCTCAATTCCAGAATTGAGGTTATAACACCTGGTTTACAAATTACAGTCGGAAATAACTGAAATGTAATGACACCAAAAAATCGACAAGATAATGAGACTTTTTTTTCCGATAATACTCACGCTCAGTCTCTCTCGCTCTCCTGCGTGCGCGCTCTCTCTCTCGCTCCCTGCGGTGGCTCAGCAGAGACTCCGTCCCCGTCTCCGTGTCCAGGCCGTCACGGCTGCTCACTGCGTTGGCACTGCAACACACACCGTTGATACTTCGGTTTTGTTTGTTTTATTTTTCAAACGACGCTGCCACACGATGCGTTTTTAAGTAACTCTCCAGTCGACCAGGCACTCCTGAAAAAAAACCTCCAGCTACTGCATCCTTCTGTCTGCTACAATATCGGTTCCTGTGCCATTCGGCCGCAGGGGAATATGCTGCTCGTATCGCCACTCTGTTTCAAATTCACTCCCTCTGGGGCTAAAATAGCAGCTGCATTGTTCTGCGGTATGTGATGTATTTTGCACTAAGTGTCATTAATGACCAGATAGCCTGAGAGGGAGCCGTTCCGGACAATACTGGTATTAATGAGACCTATTGAAAAGCCCAGATGGTGCCTGAAGCGTGATTTGCGGAGAGACGGATGGGGAAGAGTGACAGATCTGAAAAAGTGAGAAGTGGTGGATCAGGTGTGGGCAAAGCAACGGGCCGGCCTGTGTGCTTCAGCTCTGGGAGGAGAGTGGATTGTTATTCAGTCAGTGGGCTGGAAACATGGCGGCCTCCGGCACCGGGGGTTAGGGGACTCAACCGCCACTGGGCTCCTTGGAAACCTGAAGATGGTGAGAACTCAACTGTCTGTCACACACACTCAGGCAGGTGAGAAACACCTGCATGAACAATCACAGGTGGACTGTGTGCATCTGCACCCTGGGTGCCATATTCAATTTTCTTTAATTGTACTCTAGTTGTTTATCTAGAAAATCCGGTTTGTTTGAGGAGGTTCTTGTGGAGAACAAGCTAGTTTGACCCACTGCAGTGTAAAAGCGGAAAATGTCATAAATGTTGCAATTTTGCTACCCAATGAACTGAGTCTACCAGACTATCGTGTGTGAAAACAACCTCAAATGACATCTCTCCTTTTCCAACATCACCCAGCCTTGTTTAAAAACAATAACCTCTCATAGCTCAGCGGCGGCGTGTGTGGATAATCCATGCAAATTAAACATAACAGAGCCGACAGGACTCTGCGTATGCCGTGTTCACTCAGCGGGATGAAGAGCTCAATGGGGCGTGCACGCACGCTTCTGCTGCAAAGAACTAATGGGTGCACCTGGCGCAGGTCAGCGCACGCATGCAAATACGTACTCGCTGCAGATTAGACGGCAGCGAGAGGTGTTGATGGCCGCTGATCCGGGGGGAGATTATCTCAGATACAGCGGTGAACAAACGCTGCCCCTCTTTCAATATACGCCCCCTTTCGTTCTCCCCCCACCGCTGCCAGTCGTCGCTGCCCCTCTCTTGGGAAATAGAGATGCGTGCTTTAATCCGGATTAGCAAGCACAGCCACATCGGTTGTGTGTCCCTTTCTCAGCTCCAAACACCTATTTTTCAAATAAAGCTATTCATGCAGAGAAACACGTGAAATGCATGAATAAAAGACAAAGAAGTAATGGAGTGGTAATAATATTCAAGAGAGGTAGAAAAGGCTGGATAAGCAAAGGTAACGCTGCTTTTGAGAGAAGGCTCTGCCGGTAAAGAGAGAAAGAGAAAGAGCGAGAGCAGGAGGAAGAGGGGTGGAGGGAAAGGAGACTGCATTACCATTAGCGCCACAAGGTGGCAGCAGTGAAATCTGGCTGGGAACAATAAAATCATCAGCCAGGCTGACAGCCAGGCTGTGGGGAGCGGTCCATAGAGGGCAAAAGCGAGCTGAGATGTCAAACAGTGGATAAAGAGACAGACTGAGACATGACAGATTGCATGTTCTCAATATAGAGCCTCAGTCTTATTGCTGCAGCGTTGTAACGACCTCTGCTGCCCCGCCAGCTAAATTTAGCAGCCACTTGGTGACCGATGTGATATTTTATAATCAGCCAGGTTAAAGTTAAAGTCTGGGCCCAGGTGGCCATGGCCCGGCTCTATTTCTGACCCTTGATGTGTTTTTGGGGGCCTGTGCGTCTTTATTAGCCGTGCAACGGATGAATGCTCTTACTGACTGAACACAATGGGTCTCACTGAGAGCAAGCATTTGCCTGAAGATGTTTACGCTGCAGAGGCTATTTCAAGCATCAGCAGCCCTGACGGCGAGCGCATCATGTTTACATAGATGGCTGGGGCGACTCGCCGCTTCATGGCTGCGTGGGTGGGAGAAATTCTCACATCCATGCCTTCTCCAACACTTCAGGACACTTCTTCATGCTATATAACCACACATCACTGTGAGCGGCCACCTACACTTCCCATACGAGTCGATGACGACGATGATGACTTTTAATTAGCACATATGGACCGGCTGCAGGAGAAACAGTCCGGGTGGCGCATAGAAACATCTGCCAACACGCCTGCATGCACGCATGACATGCGGCAGACAGCCTACTTACTGGAAGGAGGGGGGTCGCGAGTCTCCGATGCCCCCTGTTCTCTCGAGGGGAGGGGGAAGCTCTGGGTGGCTCTCCGTGCACTGAGACCCTCCATCAGAGTGAGCGCTCTCTGCCAGGACCAGCTGAGAGGGAGCAGGAGGAAAAATGATCAGCGATATTTCTGATTTGCAGAAGTGCAGTCAGAGGTAATATCTACGAGGAAACAATGATGATAACTGCAGTGGTTAGCAGTGAAAACAGGAAAATGCTTGAAAACTACAGTCGCAAAATGCTTTGACAAAACAATGATGCCATCCTTTCATCTGAACCAGAGTGAAGGTTATAGCAACGAGCATGCACAGATTAGCAGCTGCAGGGACAACGATTAATCTTTTTTCATAAGATTTCTTTTTGTGAGATATCAAATGTTATATTACAATAACTTAATTACATTAATTACATTATATTGGTTTTGCTTTCATATATATGTTTATATACACATATGTAAATCTTTTTTTGTAAAAACAAGCAGTTTTATCAACAGGTTTATTCCATCCATTTTGATCATATTCTATATAAAGTGTCCCTTTGCTCAGTGACAGAAAAGAATGTCATTATTTTAATCCAATGAGTCATTTTGTTGAAAGTAGATTCCCAAAAAACTAGTGGAGAAGTCTTGGTCCGCTTTTAAAGGATGCAACATTATTACTTCCTGCCGTGTTCTGTTTGATCTTAGTAACCGCAGATTTAATCTGCAACTTTTCCCTGCAAGTTTGAAAACTCATGTTTCATATAACAATTAAAAAATGTCAATTTTCTCTTTTAAACTCTCTAAAGTTTGAGAAGGATCTCGAGACGCTAAGCAGATTTGCAAAACTTGCAAACCTTCAGCTAAATCAGAGACCATCTCCTATTTCATGCTGCAAATACCTTCATGCATTCAGTGATTTTCCTCCTTTTTAAATCGCTGTGAAACAAGGTCACAAGCAGCACCGACAGCAAACGTCTGTGGGACAAACAGCCTTCTCAGTGCGAGGGCTCAGCAAAACATTTATTACTTGCAGAACTAAAACTGAACTGCAACTGACATCGATTCAATTTAAAACTGCAACTATTCCTTACAAAGACCAACAATGTTGTCATAAATCCAGTTTTTTACTACATTTGAGAACAATCAGGCTGTGATTATTAATTATTTTGCTCCACTGTTTGCACATTAGTTTAGGCTGTACACAATTTGGATCCTAATGTAACAGTACGGTTTGCTTCAGTCAAATAGGATATTCACATTTCAGTCAAATTAGTACGTTTCTGGTTGAAGTACAAGTAAAACCTGTATTTGCAAGCAAAAGCCTGCAAAATACTTTATAGATGATGTTCTACAGTTCTTTAGTATGAAGTTTTAAAGAACTGTTTCCAAACAGGTGACAATACAAGCGACAAAAACTATTACACTGCAGCTCAGAAATAGAGAAAATACAGAACATAAGGGTAGAATGTCAGATAAAACCAACCAAATAATATGGAGAAGATGAGAAACTCTGCATCAAAAAAATATTTATGGTTTAGCAGCAGAATTTCAGCTTTCAGCAGAAGTTCCAGTTGTTATGGATAAATGGGAAAATATATTGAAAGAACTGCGTGCAGTTAAAATAAGCAAAAATTGTCCAGGCGGAGATTTTAAATTTAGAACATAAAGATTTAAAAACAAATTGTAGCGATAATTTCTACTGCCATTTCAGAAGAAACACAAATTATCTGGTGTTATTTTGGTGTTAAATGTGTATTATTAGTTAAAGTTACCATAGAATCTCAACGCGTATTCTTATTTTTATGTCGTTTTAAGCAGGTAGTTGTTTGATCTTGATTTAACTTCATAGCTTTTGATGACCAATCAGGGACTGATCTGCATAATAGCCACTGGCTCGAGAGCCGATGTGCGGAGCAGCAATTACTTTGTTTTAATTTCAGCAATGTCCACCGTCATAAATAAATACAAGTAAATTAATGAGCGCTGTCGTAAAGTTGCACAGATTCAGGCGTTAGTCAATACCTTAGGTCCTGCTGTCAGTGACCGTCTATGCTAATTGACTCTTATTGAGTATGGCAGTCTCTAACAAATGCACAGCCAACACAGTGTGGTTAATTTTGACCTCTGACCTCCCATGGAGGCAGGCGAGCAGAATAATGACTTTCCCAGCAGAGATCAATAAAGAAAAGTGACAAAATAAAATAAAACGTAGCAGCAACACAAAAGATCCATGAAGCTGATTGGATAAGTGGCCTGTCAAACTAAATTATACATCATATACATTAGTTTTAGATCAATGTTAAAAGCTTTAACTGAAATATCATGTCCTGTGGGGAAAAACAAAGATGAAGATGTAAATCCTCCTCTCACCGATACCACAAACCTTTTTCTTGCTCCCAAAGGGGAGCTTTAGTTCATGTTTATAGTCAGGCGCCATAAACGCTACAGGGTTACTTAATTCAACAGCGCATTAGCTGATAAGATTAGAGTAACAGTATTCAATGCAGAAGAGGAGGGTGTTAATATCTAATGGCCCCTCTTACACCTCTACGCTTCGGCTCAGTGGCAAGGCCAAATTTTTAAGAGTCTCTAAGGAGGTGCAACATTTCTACAACTGAATGATCTGCGTTTCACATGCAATCCAGGCAGAAAGGGAGAGGGAGGCTGCACCGCCCATCTCACTTACCCAGGACACCACCCGCCCGTTGAAGCACGGCAGCTTGGCGTTGTCGTCGGAAATCTCCTCTTTGACGACCCTGTGGAGCGGGACGACACACAAGTTACAGGCAGAGAGACAGAATCGCCTGGAGATAACCAGGAAGCGCTAAACTTTCACACAGCGCTGGCAATCACAGAGCCACATTCACACTTTGACAGTCACATTTTTCAAAATGGCTCTGACAGCTTTAAGTCGCGGTGAGCTTTAAAGAGCAGCGCTGGTGCCACTCTGAGTCCGTAACAGTAACACTTGGACATCCAGTTTGTTTGCCTGCTTGCACCAGGCACAACGAGGTGAGATGAAATATCATGTTTGAAAGGTCATTAAACAGAAATGATAACCTGCAAAGCTTTTCATGAGTCACAAAGAGCTTCAAGGGCCAGACAGCTAAAGATACACACAGACGGTGCTAAAATTTGATAAATGTAATCAGCAACATGAATCCAAACCACTCACCAAGCTTTTAAAACGGCTGGAAGAAGGATATTTCACGCCATTACTAGTTAAAGCTGCAGTATGTAATTAAAAAATATATTTTTTACAAATTTGTTGAAACTGTTGTGACAGTAGTATGAGATGGATTATCTGAAAAAATTCAAGCTCAGCTTGGTTGCTAACTAGAAGTAACCAATCACAGCCAAGAGGCGGATCTTAGGGCTGTCAATCACCCTTGTGTGTGCCTTCCCATCCTCTTGTCCCCCTCTGCTATGCTACAGTGTCTTCCTGATTAGCAAGGGCACTGATAATGGTGTGTAAATGTTTTTTCTGTAATGGTAGCATGTTTATCCACCATTAACACATTGAAAAGCATTAGAAAGGTTGATTGACAGCGCTAAGACCCGCCTCCTCGGTCTGATCTCCTCTTTCCTGAGTAGCTCAGTAGCTCAGGGGAGGTGTAGGAGATTTTGTTTTAATTGCAAAAAATCACAAGAAGAATCATAAAATCCTGGAGGGACTGAAAATATGGTCAGTAATATTTAATTTGAAGAATTTATTGATATTTTAACAGTTTGTGATCAGGTTTTTTAATGCATTCTAGCACAACCGGCCCTTTAAGAGCATTCATGATCTTGATTTGGCCCAACAAAAATGAGTTTGACACCGCTGCAGTAATGAAACACATTGCCTTTCTAAATTTCAATTCTTTTAAAACATGAACTCCATCATCGTTCTAGCATTTAGCAAATAGACCAGATTTATGGGAACCTAAATGAAACCGTAGCTGCAACAGGAATCAATGTCAGACACCGAGAAAATAATATGATTTATGTCTTTTTCAACTGTATTTGGCTGAAATTGGAGGAAATCCCTGATAAGTAATCAGTCAGTTGCTGTTTGTAAATTGCTGCTGCATAATTATCCATCCATCTGAACAGATGGATGAGTCAGAGCGACGGTGACAGCGTGACAGGGAGCTGCAGCGTGTATTAATAGAGTCATCCGGTGTGAGAGGCTCCCTCACTGCGTTCAGCAGTAAATTCCCAACGAAAATACCTGACAGTTACCCTTTGACCTGCTGGGACACGGTTCAGCAGCGAGAAGACTCCACACCTGCTTGGTCTGCCGCGCTGGCAGAGGGGAAAACGCATGAAGAGACACATTTGCCAGTTTTCAGCTTATTGCTCTCCTGCATGTCTTTATGTGGTTTTATTTCTTGGGATTTTACCTGATTTGTTACAACCAAGTGTTTCTAAAACTCTGTGGAGATCTCACATTAGCTCCTTGGCTTTGAGCAGGGTTTATAAAAAGGGAGAGGCTCGACTTGAGAGGAGCAGAAAATCCTAAGAAGATTTTACACAGGGGTGTCTTTGGCAGCGACTTTACAGCTTCCTTTTTTCTCCAGCACTTCATGTTTGCCAGAATTTCCCCACTAACTGACATGATTAGCCAAGTTAGATGTTTTTTTTTGTTTTTTTTTACGTGTGTGTAACGCAGAGATAACGCAGCCTTGTGGAAACCGCAGAGCGAAGACTCTGCCGCTGTGGCCTGTTCCACCTCAGGGAGGAAACGGGAGGGAGACGAGAACCCGGCCGTCCCGGGCCGGCTGCTCGCTGGCTAGGAAGTGTTTGCATCCTCTTCTCCACAGCTGTAAGGTGACTTGACAGGAAGTGGGAGTGGTCTGTACAAATAACACAGCAGTCATGCTCCTTCCTTCTGTTTGTCAGGAGTGAGCTGCTGGGTTTTCAATCTGTACCAGATCACATCTTTAACAGCTTCCATCTGATACCAGGACCGGTTTGCGTTGCCCTCATGAACTGCTAACATGCTCAGGCACTAAAAACAAACAAACCACGTGTGGAGCAGTCTGGTGTGAAGCTGCCAGTCAGTTATTACACTGAACTGCTTCAGGAGATTTGACAGGTTAATGGCGCAAGTTACACCCTGACAATCAGGGAATATTTTGCAGCAGATATTTGTCTAGCTGGAGAAGATCAAGGCGTGTTTGTTTGGGATTTGAAAGGAGAACGTGGTGGGAAACTTTGAGCCTGAACCGAAAAGAAGAAGGAGGTAGAAATGAGCACACAGCAGCAGTCTGAGGTGAGCAGAAACAGGAAAGCTGAATATTTGTAGGTAGGAGGATTAGAAACATTCTCAGTAGATAAGGAGTTTGTTACACGCGGCTCTGCAGCTTTAAGTGGCTCTTTGAACCTCCCGCTGTGGCTCTTAATATTTGTCTAAAAATGATAAAGAAGCAACTCATGTTTTCAAATAGAAATATCAAAACAAGTGCAAGTTTTACATGGAATAAATAAACTGGATTTCCACAACAGAACCGCAGTAAAAGCACAAGTAATATTTCTGTAGATCTTTTAATTTTTTTGTCATGAGTTTGGAGATTATGTGCTTTTAAAAACACACAAATACATGATGCACAGTTTAATGCATCAATCCACCTTTTGCAAACCTCAATTTTTCTTTATTTACAGATCAAAAACAGAAAATTGTGGTTCTTTAAAAATTACAACAAATTTACAAATAGCAAATACTTATACAAAAATTTAAATTGTATTTTTTTTAACGTTCAGATAAACATGCCTCTTCAGGTTATAAAAGTTTCACACTTTTGTATTAAGTTGTACACTTATCTCCATTTATATTACCATTTTGTGGAGAAACACAGCGGATTAAAGTTTAAATCAATCCTTTAGTTTGACAGTGAAAATGATAAAAAATATATATATACATATATATGTGGAGGAAGTTAAGATTAGGGTGATGGTTAAGTGGCATTCCAACCTCAGCATGCCATTTTTATGAAAAAAGTAACTAAAAACTGAAAAATGATTCCAAAATTATTGTTCTGCTTTCTTTGAAAGGATGCTTAAATTATGTCATTTTCAGTTGGAGAAAAACTTAATGGTAGAAAGAAAATAATTTGAAACCTAAATTTGCCAGGGCCGTGAATAATTTTGGGTTTATCTGCATCGATAGATGAGCAAAGAGATTATAATCCGACAATTTTTCCTCAATCGGCAGTTAAGTAGATACATTTAATTCAAACAACGCCAATACATTTTATTAATACGTCACAAAAAGAAATAAAGTAAATGATTAACTTTGCATAAGACTCCATAATGAATAATTAATCCTAATTACCAAAGCTTAGCCAAAAGTCAAGCTAAAAGGATTAATCTCAAGTTTTCTATTAAATACAACAATAGTCTCTATTATCATCAAGTCTTCCGTGAAACTGTTCTGAAAATTACAGTACAGCTCCCAGATTTTTGTTCTTACTTTGGGTTTTATCTGAACACATTTTCCAGAAGACCTGGAGAATCTGGATGCTAACAGGATGAAAAGCAGATATGATGAATATACAGGACTGATACAATTTCCTTCATTTTCCGTTTGTTTAAGAACTGCCTCAATCTACTTTCACATTTAGATTTTATAGATTTCATTGTAATAACATTGTTAACAGCACTAAATCCTAAAATGTGATAGTTTAGTCGACATTTCCCTCTCATGGTAATGAATTTCACTATAACGAAATCATCACCACAGTGAAAGTGTTGCTCTTTACGCCATATGACAAAAAAAACTGCAGCATAGCCTTCAAATTTGTCACAATTGTCAGGTTGTAAAAGTACGTGAGGAGATAAAGGACAACATCTGAGCGAAAAGCTGCAGAATTTCATCCTTTCAACTACAGAAGCTCTGCATCACAATCTCTGCAAAAGAAAGATCCCCCTGCCAGCCCCTCTACTTTCTGAGTCACAAACAAGCCTGTTTCTTTCAGACCTTCAGCTTGGCTGCTTCCTCAGTACCAGAGAGTCTCTGTGACTTGAATTATAGTGAGGTCTCAAACCCACTCACCAAAGCTCCATAACGTCACCTTGAAGTTCCCGGGAAAAAAAGGCGAGTGGGATGTGTCACTACAAACCAAACGTGATTCCTTTCTGTTTTATCCGTCCTGACAAACAAGAGGATTGTAACCGTAGAAAACGTGAAAAATCAAAATAAATTAAACAGAAATCTGTGCATTGTTTATGTTGCTGTTCTCTGAAGTGTGGATAGAAATGCTGTAGCGAGTGGTGAAATGCATTCTGGGGAACCTGAAATGCCATGTTCTCTGTGGTGAGCTCACATACGCTCAGGGTGCAAAACATTTACCAAATCTGTTTGGCCGTCGTTTTAAGAGCTGATATGGCGAGGATAAATGTAGTCCAGAAAGCCTTCAAGAAATTGTCTTTTTTCCCCCTTCTGCATGCACAACAGGGGGTCGACTACAGAGGACCAAGCACTGACTGCTCATTTACATTTCAAACACTGAACATAACTGCAAGGGGATTTGATATTTTCCCTCTCTGTGCTGCACTCTTATTCTGTGGTTGCTAATTCTCCGGCAGCCATACTGTCTGTCTGGATGCAGCACAGCCAGTATGGCTACCACAAAGCGCCGCTTTTCTTTTAGCCTTTGACTGGCTTCACTTCTATACTGTGCCTGGACGTTTACCCTCAACTCAAAGCCTGCAGTGAATGTCGACATGCGTTTTTTTGTTTGTTTGTTTCAATGTGGAAATATGCCGTTTGGTGCACAATCATGCAAGAACGTCTGGCGTTCATAGCAAAGTGCTCAGGAAAATGGAGTCATGTCTCCATGTGGAGTGAGCAAATATGCTTTGTTTGTTTCCATAATCTGCTTGTCGATCACCTGAGGCCCAGCGAGAAGCCCAGTGAGAAGCCCGGCCTGCAGCGAGAAGGCAGGAAGCCAGAGCCGGAGACAAAGCACTCCGCCGACCAGGAAGAGCCAGTTTCCCTCGTTGGGCCAGAACCCAGTGGAAATAAGTGACGTTTGGCTCTGTGGAATCACTTCCTCCAACTATGCTCACAATTACAGCACTGCATATTAATGTGACCTGTGGCCACATATGACACTCACTTCATCCCCTGGCTGACTGAACAAACTGGAGACCTGAAAGCCAGGACACAGTTACAAGGTGAGGACAAGAAAGGAAGCTCCGATGCTATAATAAAATTAAAACAGAAAAAAATTTAAAAAATCCAGCCAATATTCAAATTGACGGGATGTCGGCAGACTAGAATACTCAATCTTTCTCTTCCAAGAAACACAAATGAATCTACTTTCAGTACTAGTGAGGTTTTCTAGAAAAGTCAGCAAAGCAGGAAAGCTTAGATACAATTCGAAAAGAGAAACCGTGAATAAAGTTAGCTGTTCAGGCTACCTGTGCTAATTGCTAATAAAAGTTGCTAATCTGAGCATTCATTTGTCTTTATTTCAACTGAACAATGAAACCAATTCATGCAAGATCTCTTTTCCTTATTAAAACAACGAATGAACACTAATAAAAAGGCTTGAAACATTTCACTGCTGTTCTTTTATCTTCTAATCATTTAGTTCCTACATACCAATTACAAACGTGATTTAATCTGATTCTTTGCCAACATTCCTGTTCTACATGCTATATTTCTTTTAAAAGAGAACTTATTTAAACATGTTATGTGCAATTAAATGTAACACTTTGTCTCCATTATGGTAATTTGAGTGTAATTTAACCACTATTACTCTGGGATAAACAAGTAAAGCAATGTTTTGTTTTTCCTTGAAAAGAACAAACAAGCATTTTTATAGATGCATGGGAGTCTCACAATGTTTTCCAATCAGATCTAATTGATAATCAGCAGCTCATATATGTAGATTTCACATTAATTCTTCCTGCATCAAACCAATGTAAACATTCATGAATAAATGGGGATAATCATGTAGTTTCCTAATGTTTTCAAAACCACTAGAGATCAGGATTAAGCAACTATTAGATTAAACTAGAATTAGGAAAATGTGATAAGATTCATCACAAACTTTTTGTAATATAAATCTTCCGGTGCATAAGAGCCTCTGCTGTTCTAAAAATAAAACATATTCACTATCAAAAAGACACATGACCAAAACAGGGCAACGTTTCTGCTAAATATCGCACAATACATTAATTTAATCTCACTTTGAAATGT
Source organism: Poeciliopsis prolifica (assembly GCF_027474105.1). NCBI lineage: Eukaryota > Metazoa > Chordata > Actinopteri > Cyprinodontiformes > Poeciliidae > Poeciliopsis > Poeciliopsis prolifica. The sequence continues at coordinate 6,431,784 of NW_026562398.1, forward strand.
AAGCAGAGCAATTTTTTTTTATATTCCTCATGCAAAAAACTGTGGGATAATAATCAAAGTTTCTGAGCTCAAAAAGCTTTTTCTCCATCACAGGAAAACTATTTAAAAAGTAGACAAGGAAGGAACAAAGTTAGATTAATTTTTTAAAAGTTATTAGCTAAACAGCAAAGGCAATAAAAGAAAAACTGGAACACATGAGTAGTCCTGGGCTTATGTATAATTTGCACATCATAAATTGTGTGGTTTTGCAGCTCAAATAATAAAAATGATGGCTTAGAAAGAGTTTTCGATTCCCACCGTTTTTGTTTTTATACTTATAAATCTGATTTACACTTAAATGTCTTAGATATTGGACAAAAAAAACTTTCATAAAAAGAAAATATACTGATTAACAACTGACTGAATGCGATAGTGTGAGAAGAATCGATGAAAATCAGAATCGGAAAGTCAGTCCTCAAGGAAAACCGGGAATCGGTAAAGAGCCAGGCTTAATCCGCGCATTACTAATTTATATTCATTGGTTTGTTTAGAAGAAGGCTTTGGGAAGTTTGAGGGTTGTTATTCACAGGATTCACCTGCTGTACATATTAATTCCTATGATAGCCCTAATGAGTTAAGCAGACTAATGGAAAAATAAAAAAATTTAAAAAAAACTCCACATGCTGTGACTAAACCGCGGAGGGGAAAGTGAAAGAAAGGCCAAATATTTTGAAACCTGAGAACTTGGGCATGAACCTTTTGTCAGACCCTCATGCTGCTGCAGCTGGTCGGGATATTGTCACTAATAATGAGGAGCAGGGGGTTCTGGTCTGGTCTGGTCTGGTCTAGTCTGTCTGTGTGTGTAATCCGTGCAGGGCTGCGTCATTAGGGCTCCGGACGGATCTGGTATCACTTCAAACAAGTCGTGTGCCTCCTCCGCTGAGCGCAGGGCAGCCTGGAATAATGAGCAGGTGCCAGGAGCACGGAGACAGACATGCAACTGCAATTTACACGCAGGTAACGAGGCTGCAGCCCGACTCGATTCATGTTCCATCTATCTGGGCCCTGGGAACCAGCAGCCCGAGCTGGCTAATAATGAAAAGAAAACATCAAATAATTATAATAACGACCGGCCACTTACCCAAAATCCTGGTCCATGGATTTAAAGAAGAATTTGTAGCTATTGACGGGTCGGTTGTTGAGGACATTTTTAAAATCCGCTAAAGTGACTTTCTCCGGAGGAACAGACAGCTTGACCAGATAAGGAGTCTCCTCCTCGTCTATGTGATATATTATTTTAGTCTCCGCCATGAGAGACTGAGGGGAGGACAATCATTGACACAGGAAAGGAACAAGGGTTGGCAGCGCAATAAACAGGCCTGCTATGTTACCAGCTACCGGGAGAACAGCGTAACCGCGTCCCCTAACAGCGAAAGCGGCGCAGCCCGCGGCGCGCACTGCGGCTCCGTGTGCCCGACGAACGCGGCGAAAATCCGGACATAATCGCGTTGTGGGTGCCTGTATTCCTGCTGCTGTCTGAGGCGCTACGGTGGCTCTCTCGGCACTAAAACAGGAAGGGACAGTCCACATCCTTGCGATATGGAGTTGGGAATATTGCTATTTTTCTAATTGGTTAGGCAGTGCTGCCATCTAGTGGCGAGTCTGAGCTGCGTCTTACACAACCCCCTCACCCCACTGCACAGGAAACAAAGAAACGGTCTAATAACGCGCAAATAAGCTCTAGGCGCATCGTGTTATTCAATTTTATAACATCAAAAATAAAGATGCATCACAATAGATAATACATTTTATAAATGCATTTGTTTTTAGTCAAACTGAAATGATAGAAAGTGATTTTATTCCTGTTAATTTAGATGAGGAGATATTGCAAATTTATTTCAGCAGATTGTTCTGCTTAAAGCAAATTAAAGTGAAAATTTCTCTGATTAAAAAGGATCAAACAAATTTAAATAATCTTAAACTAGAAATATTTAAAAGACTGTTTTTCTTTAAATTTTACATAATATGACAGTACATAATATATTTTACTTTTACTCAAAAGTATTAAATACAGGTTACAATTGGTTGTTTTTTTCTTAAGGAGGGACTCATTTATATCATGTTCTTGTAGCCTAGAATATATCTAAAATGATTTGGAGAAGATTCCTGCAAAGAAATCAGGCTAGTACATTTCTTAAAGCTATTAGTTTGATTTTACAAAAATAATTGTTTTTTAAATTTTTATTACAAAGCAGATACAATTTTTGTGGCCCATGAATACTTTTAACTTTACAGTTATCAAAAAGTCTGATTAAGATTATTATGGCTCACAGCCAAACCAAAACAAACCAAAAATCCAGTTTCTGAGAAAATCTCAATATTTTATATGACCAAACAAGTACTTCTAATGCATTCATCTCAGCCTACTGTGAAATGTTATATTTAACAATCTCAAATATGTATTATATGAGTATGAGTCACATTAAAATTAGACATGCTTTTCATTTTAATTTTTTTAATGGTATATTTTAAATGTCATGTTTTCATTGGCTGTAAATGGACAGTTAACAGAAACAATGGCTTTGAAACATCCACCTGTGTATAAATGATCTATATAATGTGTTTTTTCTTACAGATAAAACTACTAAGATATTAGTGTAGCTCAGATTATCTTCCTCTGGACAATACTCTAGGTTCTCTGTGGGACTCAGGCCAGTTTACCCAGTCAAACCAGTTACTGGTTGTTTAGATATTAGAATCTCCATGAAGCTTTCCTGCCTAAAATGTGCCAGTCGATAGCAGTGCTGACTTTGGACTTGATAAAACTCAATGAGTCAACACATGAACTAACACGGCTCCCAAAACTTAATGGAACAAATGAAATGAGAAATTCCCTTTAATCTCATTTTCCTCCTTACCCCAGGTCAGACGGTTCCAACGATGTTTCTGATTCAGAAGCAGCTCAATGATTGTCACCGTTCAAATCCACGTCCTGGATGTTTCCCTGCAGGGACGTTTCTCTGGAAGAACTGACTCCGGCCACAGTTTACGCCTTACAAATCTTCTCCAGATTCAGCAGATGGGCTTTGCTTTTGCTTCTGAGTCTTTGTCCACCTCACTTTTTTCCTTTCACTCAACTTTCAATTTTGCTGCTTATCCTTTTTTGTCAGTAGCTGTTGGAATATTTTCAAATTAATAGTCTTCCCATGATTATGTAGTCCATAACATAATGTTTCTTAATTTGAAAGTCAGTATTATCATTAATTTTTGTTTTAAAAAAAGTAAATTTTTAATTTTAATTGATTTTTTGTATTAATTTTAATTAAAATTTTGATAAAATTTTATATTTTTAGTTCAAATTAAAATTCTTAAGTACAATTTTGAAATCAATATTTTTTAGAAAACATTTTGAAAAACTGAGAAAAAAAAGTATTTGGAATTTTATTGATATAAAATCATCACAATTTAAAAATGAAATAAAATAAGGATTATATATATGTGTGTGTGTAATGAAGCAAAATATTCTATGAGAATAAAATAGATCAGATTTTTAACATTTTAAATGCATTTCAATGACCAAAGCGTTAGATTTGATCATTTATCTTTAGACCAGAGTTACACCTTTTTCCAAACTCTGTTAATTAATCCAAATAAAATAATTGTAATGAGAAAAAATCTTTATTTCAGAGAAACAGGCACTGAAATAATTGACAGACTGGGCTATCGCTTGTGATTTACAATAACACACACAAAAACCTGACAGAAGCTACACAGTTCATAGTAAATGTAAGCTTGACATGCAGGTTACCTTAATAAAATCAGTGATGTACTAACCAGGTCATGACATCTTCAAGTCCCCAATTTAATCTTTTACTGTGATATTCAGATATTTCCTGAGTTTCCACTGACTGAGCCCTCAGTTCGGATCACCGTTAGTTGGAAATAAATGAACTTTTCTTTTAAGGAAACACTTTTAAATTGGAAGTTGGAAGAAAATAAGTTTGGGTTTTTTATTTGTTCATTAAATGAAATAGAAATACCTGGATGAGCTTCGCCATGTGCACACAAACCCTCCTCTACAAACTTCATGTTGAAATTGAAGTTAAATATTTGTGCCAGAATGTATTGATAAATCCCATTAAACTGTTAAAATATTAATAATTAGCTGTTCCTTTACTATTTTCTGATTGCTTTTTTGTTATTTTGAAATCAAAATCACAGATTTTGTGGTGCTAATTCGGAAATATTTGTGAGGAATCTTTACGACATTTGCATTATTAAACGGGCTGTATGACGTTAAATATGACTTTTTATCGCTTACCTTATCAGTCATGAACTGCAACTTCCCAATAACCTCCAAGTTTTAGCAGCTAATATATTTTACCTTCCACAAAATGAGTTTGCAGGCTATAATCTGCAGCTCAATCTCAAAACATTGCCATGTCGGAGTCAGAACTGAGCTAACTCACCCTGATCCTGGACATATTTGTGAATTATAACAACCAAAAGAGTCAGATGTGAAGCTAGATCAGCACATTAAATAAAGTAAACTTCGTCATTTGGAAGAAATATGTGCTGTGGTCGACTTAGGCTTCTGGAGGTGAACGTTTTTTGCCTTCCCAACACTGGGGGGCGCTCACTCCCCAGTGGACTGGACAAGCAAATAAGCATTAAAAACTCCCAACTAGATACCACCCTGGGCTGAGAACCATTCTGCCCATATCACTTATACATGTGCCTCAATCATAAAGTTGAGGTATCAGCTTTGATGTTTTAATTGTTGGTTTGTTTTTATGTCCGTTTTATTTGTTTTGGTGTACAGCACTTTTCCCAATAGTGTTATTTTAACGTGCTTTATAAACAAGACTGAATTGCATTGTATTGTATAGTTTACATATTACAGTATAAGTGAATTTCTGTAAAAGATTGAAAGTAAAAAAAATTAGAAAATAAAAAAAGAGTGATCTGTAGCATGCATGGCACATATTGCAACAAACTGAATGCTTTTAAACAAAAATAACTGAAATAAACAAATGTGGACAAAATATAACTAATTATGTAGTTTTGTTGATCAAAATGCAAGCTGTACATGCAGAAGAAAAAAAGGGGTAAAAAAGAAAGAGTAAAGCCTTTAAAAGTGGAAAAGCTTTGTTTGCTCTTGTTACAGCAGAGGGAGTAATCCTCCTGTGTTTTCTCCTGGATTTCCTGTGAACATTATTATTTATTTTTCCTTCTTTCTCTCCGTCGTTCTTTGCGCCGCCGGTGTTTGCCCTGGACCTGCCAGCAGCATCTTAGAAATGCCTCGCTCACTTCCACATCTTCCCATCGAATTCTGCAAGAGAAAGAGGACAGTCTTCAGCTTTAGCTGTCTGCTTGCGTTTTCCTGCACTTGCATCAAAGAATGTCTCACCCTTATTGCACTCTTTCACCATATCTCTTTCTTTCAGTAGGTTGTTTTTGAATTCTGTGGAGTCGGGAGAAAACACATGGGTAACCAGACAACAAAAAAAGCTCATTAGTAGCCAGAAGAGCATTTGCTGCTTGAGGATAAATTAGGTTCAGTGTACCTGAATTCAAGGTGTCTTGGTTGTAAGTCCTCATCTCTGTGCAGTCTAATGTCATCTCACCTTCACTGATTATAGTCCCCCTGCACACACATAAGGTAAGGAAATTTTATTTATCTAGCACCTTTATGGGAATTAAAAGGAAATGCAACCAGAATAATCTAATGTTGATCTAAAAGTGTATAAACTAGGTGTTCTTGTTCAGGCTGACAAGTATCTAATTCCATTTCTATTGGTCTAAATAGTGAGCACTCTACAGTTTCTAAAAAATAAGCTAGAGAGTGACTAATCTAATTCCTTTTCTGGGTTAGAAGTGAGTACTCCAGCACTCTTATTAGCATAACGTAAAAAGGAGAATATTTTAGTATTTAGTAAAGAATCACGTCTTACCCAACAGATCTGCCCATTTCATACTCCAACCCTGAAACAAGCAACCAGTGATCAGAATGAAAATACACAAAATATTCAGATGAAACATCAATGAAAGACTGCAGCTAAAAAACAGATTACCTCTCTTTTTCCTTCGCCTAGTCAACACGATGACAGCGATGACAATCAAAGCCAGTAGCAGGAAGGTTGCCAGGAAGTAGCCCAGGTGCTGCACGAAATAACCCCGTTGTTCAGGGAGGAAGACGTTTACCACACGGGGGCTGTCCTCTGAAACCTCCTCCATCTCTGGAGGCAGAAAAAGTTATTAGAAAAAATCAAACAAGGACCTTCAGGAAAAGTGATGCAACTTTAAGTGAAGAGATAACAATTTACTGTTAGCACAGCTCAAACTCTAATGCATTCATAAATCATCAGGATTTTATTTGACAGACCAAAACAAACGGTTGCATAATTGTGAAATGGAAGAAAAATGGTTTTAAAAGATTTTTAGCCAACAAAAAATTCTGAAATGTGCGGCGTGCCTTTATATTCTGATGCCCATAAATAAAATCCAGCACCTTTAAATTTCCTTTAAATGCCACCTACTTAATAAATACAGTTAGCATAAGAGAAGGAAGAAAGAGCTCTGCCCAGATAATACTGCAAGTGAAATATGTGCAAAATGTTATTTGTGGCAGAAACTAGAGCTGGTTATAATCATGAGCATAACATTCAAACATGGTGGAAGCAGCATTATGCTTGGGGAATGCTTTTCTCCAGCAGATAAAAGCAAGGGAAGCTTTTCAACACTGATGATGGAAGAAGCAACACACAAAACCATTTAAAAAAAAGACAAACAAAAACCTTGAGACTGATGCAGAGATGTAATAGTAAGACTTTTAAATACTTTAAAATCAAAGCACATTCAGGTGCTAGACTCAGTCAACACAGAGCTAAATCCAATTAAAAACATAAGATTTAGGTTTAGCTATTGTGCAAAGAAAAATGAGCAAATATTCCAGTCCAGATGTGCAAAGCTTGTAAAGACACCCTGGAAACCTGCGGCTGTAACAAAAGCTAAATGTGACTCTATGAAATATTTTCTTAGAGGTAAAAAGGTTTAAAGGTCTGAATACCTTTGGAAAGAAAATGCATCGAATAGTTTTTGTTCCCTCCAGAGCAAAGGGGGAAAGCAGAGAGTTAAATGTCAGAACGGTGTAATGGCTTCCAGGCCCGGTGTCATGCAGCTGTTATTTTTTCTTCTTCACAGTAAAAACAGACTGACCAGAAAAGAGGAGAAATGTGAGGAAGCCGAGGCAATTTCAGTAATGTGGTCGGCCTGCGTGTCTGCATTAGTTTTCCATTCACAGCCATTTTTAAGTCTTCTCGCAAACATCCAGAAAACCAGCTGCTGCGTGAGTGGAAAATAAATAATTCAGCTCAATGCTGGGCAGCAAACAGGCAACAGGATGAAGACAACTTTGGTTTTGGGATGAAAGCAAATCATACAGGTGGAGAAGAAAGGTTTTTTTTTTTCTTTCTTTGAAACTAGAAAGATGGCGTAACTGATTAGAAAGATGGCTTCCTAAAACCAGAAAAAAAAAAAAAAAAAAAACACCTCCACCACCCACTGTTGGCGCTAATTATCAGCTGTCACTGCATAATGTACCTAATATGCATGCAAATGGAGACAAGTCTGAGGTCAGTGTCTCTCTGGAGTACAACTGACCTGCAGAGAGCCGGAGCCGCCCATTAACATCATCCTGACAGATAAGACGAGTCTGTTCGCGTCAAAGGCGATTTCACATATGCTGCTCACAGAAACTCTCTCTCTCTTTTGTTTTTTATGTTGTTTTCTTTTGCTCAGCGGGCCATGAATCATCTGCAAGTCAATGAACCGAAGAAAAGCATCTGAGATTTGAGCTGAATTGTTGACTGCTTGCAAAATGTTTTCTTTGTGACAAGGAGGACGCAGTCGGTTTGTACTTGACATGAGCGATTGCAGCGTGAAAAAGAAAAGCTCTCGTGACATTTGTCATTTCCGATTTTAAAAAAAAACGCTCTGATACCTGGGAGAGAGCAAACCGTTCGAGATTAGATCGACGGTGTGGGAAGAGAGGCTGAACACAGTGTACAAACTCGGATCCCACGGCTCCACGTGTGCATTTCTTTTCATCTCAGCGTGATTTATACAGTTATTAAACAGGCTGGCAGCTATTGAAGAGGGGAGGAGAATCTATAGTCCTACATGCATTCAGCCTCGCTTTGTGCTTTCATGTAACAGCTGGCCCAGATGTTGAACAGATGTAGATGGACTTCCTCTGACTGCGCGTAAACATGGCCCTGCCAGACGCCGATGCACATCAGCAGAGGCTGCTTGAGAAAAAATAAACAGCAGAGCCGATACCGCACTGGTCTAGACTGAGGGCCGGGACTTTCTGGAAAATTAGGTTAAAGAGGAACAAAAGGCAAGACGTCCCCACCCTAACAACAACATTTCAGCACTTTTTCTGGTCTGCTTCTTCAAGTAAGTGCAGTTAAAATGTGTGAAGCTACACAAAGCGTTGTAAACTATAAAACTGTTGGTGGGGAAAATTACCCCACTTCCGCTCCAGGCGGTTTAAAGCTTCTGAAGAAAGAAAGGCAAAAAAAAAACCTGATTAAAAAAAATCCCACATCAGTGGTCATTAAGCTTTGGAAAGATTTGCCTTCTTTTCCTTTCACCTCTTCATTTCTTTCTCACTCGACTGGCCTCTGCATTCCTTCTCTAGAACCTCCTCCTTCTTCTGCTCCAGCAGAAAAACAGGGAGGACTAAGGAGAAACTTGGCAGGAGCAGAGTCTGAGTTAACTGACCAACTATGCCTGTAAATATGAAAAACACCCAGAGCAATCCACTCCCTCTGTCCACAATATCACCTGGAAGCCAAGAGAGGAAAACAGCAGCAGAAGATGACCGAAAAACAAACCTCTGGTCAGACTTTCTTAAGCCTGACTCACTCACTTGGTTCCAGCTCATCGTTCAAGAAGATTCTCGGAGGCGTTGTGGGTTCACGCGGTAGTGAAGGTCCCACGGTCAGCCTGAAGATTCGCCTCTCGTGCAGACCGCAGTAATGGTGGTGCAGGTGGCAGGAATAGAGGCCTTTATCCTCAGGCATCAGGTCAGAGATGGACAGTGAGAAGTCGCCGTACGTGAACGCGTCCTCCGCCACGCTCATCTTGCTCTGGGCAAACAAAGGCCCGTAATCCCGTCGCTCTCCGGAGGCGTAGAGGTCCACCAGTCGGTCAGCCTTGTTGGGACGCACCCCGGGGGGCTGGAAGTCCCAGTGCGCCACCTGTTGCTGGTCCTCCTGGAGGCCGTCTCTCCAGAGGGCCCGGCGGTTCACACAGGGCAGCACAATGGAGCTGCCCAGCAGCACCACCAACACCGTCTTCTCTCCGTCCCAGTAGCGCTTCTCTTTCCGAGCTGCAAAAACCCCCTCATTATGAATCTCAGCTGATAGTTTGAATTATTCTGCCTCACAGCCTGAGGGCCTCACCCGACTTGGTGACGTTGAGCTGGATCTGAATGGACTCGTGAATCTGACAGTAGTGGTGGTGCAAGTTGCAAGTATAAACTCCTTTGTCTGTGTTTACAACATCTGAAAGACAAAAATAATTTTAAAAACACTCAACCAAGGTTTCCCTCTATTATAAGCCTGGAGGGCTACCAGGCTTTACTTGCAATCCCACCAGGCTAAACATTGTTTATCTATTTAATTTAGGTTTTAACGTTTGCCTCTTTTAGTACTCTATAGTTGGTGGTTCGGTTTAGGTAATAATATAATTATTTTCCAAATTTCCTGTCAACTTTAAACATTTTTTAACTTTGGTTGATCTTATCAATTGACTGATGATTAATTGATAAGCGGCTATTTTCTTAAAACCCACAGTTTTTTCCTGTATGAAGAGGGCAAAATGTCTTTCCATATCATAAATGGCTAAAATCTTCATAATATGCTGAATTTTAAAAAATGACATCATTCAGTTTTAGCACTGTTTTGTGTCAGATGTATTAATTACTGACTGAATAAACAGAACATTGTGCACTGCAAAATCTTACCAAGTAATTTTGTCTAGTTTGTAGTGCAAATATCTTGATACAAATCAACTTAAATGCAACTTTTCATCAAGAAATAGGAGTTTGTTTTAATAGGTAATTCCTTACTATTTATATTGGCAGATAAATTAACTTGTAACATGGGAAAAAATGTCTTGTAACCAGTGACATAATCTGACATTGGAACATCAATAATAAGGAATCACTGATATTAAACAAGTCTCTATTGCTTGCTAAAAAATTACTTATGTTAAATTTGTCTTATTTGAAGTGGACTAAGATATTTGCACTTGAAACTAGACCAAAAATATTTGGTAAAATGTTGTATCTTTGCAGCAAAGTTGCAAAACAGAGTTTTTGAGATAATAAAAAAAACCCAGCAATTCTCCACATTTCACATTGAAGTTTGTGATTGTGAACATAAAAAATTAAGTGGTTGTTAAAAGTTTTACAAGGCAGTGTAGCGCAACAGAAAACCAAAACAGCCTCACTGTTGATGACGAGCGAGAAGTTTCCATCGGTGAAAGCCGAGTCCGGGATGGAGACGCGGCCCTTATTGAAGCCGTTGTAAACCCTCTGCCGAGCTCCAGGCGACATGTCCAAAACCCGCTCCACTGAATATTCAGGGCTGCTGTGGACGACGTCCCAGTGGACCACCCTCTGACGGTCCTTCAGCCTGTCCTGGGTCCACACCATGCGAGGGCTGTGGCAGGGCAGGACGGCCTTGGAGCCTGCAGGGAGGGTGATGTTCTTGGCCTCCACCACAGCAGGCCTGCTGCTGCTTTGACCCCAAGCTGACAAAACGCATTGACACATTTACATAAATTCATTAGAAATTCGTCTTTCATGAAGACATTGCTCAGAAGGATGAATATTTTACCTTGTGGCAGGAAGACCACAGCAAGAACTGAAGGGGAAAAAAAAGACATGGTGGTTAGATTCTGATGCTTTTATTAAAATGTTCTGGGTTCTTTTGGGTCGGCCTTTTCCCTCAGTGTGGCTTATTGGAGTAACGGCATCTTAGAAACAGAGGCGGTCCTGATCTGTTTGGCGCCCTGGGCAAACCACCGCCAATTTCTATACTTCAGTCTCTAATACCCGAAACATGAGTGCTTCAAAATGGCTGCATCATTCCAGTGTCTTCAAATAGACCAGTTCACTACATTTTTTCCAATAGATCTTGAATATCAGTTGCTGTTTGATACATTTTAGCCTCATGTTCGATGTTGGATTCAGGCCACAGAGTTGCAGTTAAATTTAAATCCACAAAAAAGGTTTGATAACATAATATACTAATAAATAAAACCTAGATTTGACAACTGTTTTTTGTTTGTACTCAACTTATCTTTGACTGATATTAGAATTTATGATCCAAAAACATAAAAAATAGAGATATTTTTTAAAGGAGCGGATACTTTTTCACCACTTTGTGTCAGACTCTGTCATCCTTAAAGCTGCAGAAATGCTTTTGGACTTTGATCTGCTCTGCCAAGACAGACAAACCTTCAGATTCAGCAGATGTGGGTTCAGTTCAAAGTCACAAAATGTAAAAAAACAAAACAAAACCCAACAAAACAACAGGGTGAAACTAAAATCCCAAAGTGGAGTCACTCAGAAAAAAAAATACTTACAATATACCCTGGAAAATTTTCTTGTTTGTCTTTTCTTCTTCTGGTGACTTTCCTACGGCTCACTTGCTATTTCTAAAAACTCGGTGCTTTTTGGCTGTATGTTTACTGAAAGGCCAGTGGAGGTGGATGCTGCCAGCGCACACAGAGCCTCTATTCACAGCTGATGGCTTTCTGCAGGGCTGTGATCCTGCAGAGGCTCTCACTCAACCCACAGCCTGTTTTCCGACGTCCAGGAACCTGACCAGACACCTGCGTTTCCTCTGGACCTCCAATGAAAACACCGAGCCAGCAGAGAGTTCGAACATAAATAGTTCAAACTCTATTATGTGAATATTTCACAATAGTTGAAGATTTTTTTGGAAAAATGACAGAATCTGTTGCGTCATAAGCATTTTTCTTTACATGAAACGGGGGGGAAAAAACAGAATCAGTCTGATAAAAACTGCTGACCCATTTTTTTCCTACAACACAAACTATTTTTATTGTGTTGCTAGAAAAAAATCCCAGAGTCCTTAGCTGGCTGTATGATGCATAGAGTGACACATGCACCTCTCCCACTTCCTGTCAACAGGCTGCGATTTTTCTCTAACTGACAAGAAAATATTTGGAAAGCAACATTTCTGGAGAATAAATTACAAACACAGTTATTATGTGGAATTTAGCTTTTTATTGTAGGGTACAACATATAAAAGTGGCAACCAGCTTTTTTTATAAGTTGGAAAAATGAATAAAGTATAAAAATCCAAATTTTGCAACATTTTAGCAGTCACAGCGATTACAGTAAAGTATTATGTTTTGCATTCTAAATTTTATTTTTATTTTCTTCATTTTATTTTATTATCATCTCTGTGCAGCACTTTGGTGCAGTTTTAAACCTGTTTTTAAAGTGCTATTTAAATAAATTTGACATTGACATTGATCGCCGATTACCAATCTTTGAAGAAACTTAACCTGCCAAGTCCAATTTTGGACGATTTTATTCATCTGGAATTTTGCTCATTATAGTAAGAAAGTTGCTGAATTGGCAACAATGAAGTGACAATTTTTAACTGTAATCTTGCAGACATGACGTGGTGGGCCGGTCTGTCAGTGAAGCTTGTTTCTCACTGGAGAGCAAATCAGGACAGTGGTTAATTTTTAGTCCTTTGCCAAAGTAGATAAGATTGGCTTCACATGTAAAACTGGTCAATCACCGATCTCCTAAAGTTAAAAAAATCTGCACCGATAAATCGGCTGCCCAACAAATCGGTGCGCCCTAATATCCAGGTCTCATGTTGTCACATATTTGAAACAAAAATGATCCCACATGTGTTTTTAGAGCTACAAATAGCACAAAAAAACTTGTAAGATGCTGCAGGAACAGCTCATAAAACTCTGGGACTTTTTCATGACATTTTTAAAATGTAAAAATCTGATCTGCAAGCCGCACAGACCCTACATTAAACACCACATCCTGGAAAACTTTACTGGCTTATTTTCTTTCACTGAAGCGTACTTTCATGCAGATGTTGAAACAAAAGTGCCTCAGCCCCTGTAATTGTCTCTTATAAAACACTGGCATTGACTCATCAGACTGTTTTAGGGCTTAACTACGTGCTACTGAATTACCAGAGATAATAACAGATATTAAGCCAATGGCTGATGTCATTCAAGCTGCAAGAAGCCGAAGGAGAATCCTGTCAGGTAAAGAAAAGTGAACTTGTAAAAATAAATTTGATCTGTAAGCAGAATTGTTGTCATTCGTGAGTTGTGTGAGTGTGTGGGTGACTCATCATGTGGTCACAAGTTTAAGAGTGACAAATGTTCGTCTGCACAGTCAGCTAGACGTTCAAGCACAAACTGAGACACGGTTAGTCAACTGAGGACAGAGATGAGTTTTAGAAATGGCATTTAAGGTTAGCTTTATTAAAGCATTTCTACCTGAAAACAAGGCATCTACATAGATCTGAATGTCTTTAAAACTTCTTTTATTTCAACAATTATATTTAAAAATAAAAAGCGATATATCTCAAGTGTTTACTTATGCCTGATAGCTAAGTGTTGATTCAGTTCCTCTGATAATTACAATAAAGCATATTTTTTATTCTCCATGTAACTCTTGAGTTGTCTTTGCTTCACAAATCTCTTGAGGTTGAAGTTACGTGTGTAGTGCACTTTTTTCTTCCACTTAACTTTCCATCAACCTGCTTGGACACAACATTTTGTGAGCAGGCGACTTTTTATGCAATTACTCTTTTTTTCTGTGTCTGATGTGTGTTTTTGCATTACTGTGTATGCCATAACATAATACAGTCATATTCAATAAATTACACATGAAATCCTCCTGGTAATTCCACCAAACATTGATTTCTGAACTCTTCCTGAGTTAAAACATCAGTATTGTTGTTTCTAAATTAAAATAAACTAATTTTATTTGCATTATTTGAGGTCTGAAAGCACCTCATCTTTTTTCTTATTTTGTCCATTTCTCATTTTCTGAAAATAAATACTAAGAAAATAAAATATGAAATCAAAGAACAATGTTTATTTTACCAAAACATATACCTATAAAAATTTAAAATTAGAGAAACAGATCATTTTAAGCAGGCTATTAATTTTAAGTCCCAATGAATCTCATTTCAGATTCAATATTAATCTATCTTGTAAAATAACCTTAAAGCAGGTATTTAACCTTTGTTTCATTAAGTCCACATTTATGTTTTTTTTAAATATATTCTTTTATTGGTCTAATGTAATGTTTTAATTTTAAAAGTCAGATTTGTATTAGCCGTACGTGGAAAATCATCACAAATTAACAATAAAAAATCATTTTAAATGTTTAATTCTGTGTAATTAATCAATATAATGTGTTTATCTTTGTGATGAATTTGCTAAAATAAATGAACTTTTCAACAATATTCAGATTTTTGAACTTAATATTTTAGTGGTCTTGCATGTTGTTTTTCATAAGGTGCAACACCTGAGTCAAACCTATAAAAATAAATGCACTATTTAATAACATTGTGATGTGTGGGCCACTTTAAGCTGGACGGAGTGGGATGAAGGGTGACCGGTCTCCTCAGAGTCTAAACACACTTATTCTTCTTTCCCTGTCATTTTCTGCCTCCAATGACTGGCTGCCTGCAGCTACAGTCCAAATCAAAACAGCAGTTCTCATGTTTTCCATGCTGCTCTGCTGTTTGTGGCCGATCATTAAAACAGACCCGACCATCATAAACATGCTGCGGATGAATCCCCCTCCTCCTGCTCCACGTTGCCCTGGACCCAAAGCGACCCAGTCGCGGTGAAAACACTCATTACTGACACATATAATGACTGGCTGCTGGATTGTGCTGACTCCTGCTCTTAGACCGCAGCTAACTGGAAACACATTGGGCTGAAGCCATAAAAAAAAAACATTCAGATCACTGCAGAAGTGCAAAAGCAGGACAGAGTCAGACGCAGCCTAACAGCCATCCTGAAGGCTGAAGTTTATGTTTTACGAGTAAAACACTCAATCTTTTTTATTCAGAACACAAAAAAAACTGAAAAGAGTTTGTTTCCTGAGACATAAATACATACTTTAGAGTTAGAGTGTCTGCAAATTTCGGAAAGTTATATTTGAGATTTAAAAAATGAAAAACAACACCAGAAAGTTAACTAAATAACTTAGGAACTATTTTAATAACTTAATGAAGTTTTATTATATATTTCTCAAGTATATAATTGAGAAAGCTCTCATTTTACACACAATTACAGTACAGTTCCTGATTCCTCATGAGGTGAGGTGGCAGTAAAAGTTAAAAACCCAGTTTGTTTATAATGAATTATACAGAAAAAACATTTTGATTTTGTTTAATTTCTATCCTGCATTATAGAATGCAGGATACAACTCCCTTTTCTCAGTGTAACAACTCCCTAATTTCTCTGTTAGAAAAACAGCAAAAGAAACGAAAAAATGTCACCAGCAAAACTGCAACAAAAGCACAAAAAAAGCACAAAAAAAGGCAAGAAGCAACTATTGATTGAATCTAAAAGAGAGAAACTTGCATAAAAAGTTAGTGTATCTAAAAAGTATTAAGGCTGACAGTTTAACATTAGATGTTTGTTGGGGGTTTATTATATTAGTTACCAAGCAAGCATAAAACATGACGGGTTTCTGGATGGACACAGTAAAACATGGTTTCCTCTGAGCTGATCTGACCGTCCTGGGAGAAAAAACACCTCAGTGTATCATTTTCTGCTCCTCTAACCAGCATATTGTAAACCACAAAACACAAGTTCACATGTGGCCCTCTGTGCTGCTGCTGTCATCAGTGTAACGACCCACTTATCTTAGATTTTATGACTTAATCTCTATTGTTTAGGTTTAAGTGGATCTAGTCAGCTGGATATGCTTCCCCCCCTTCATAACCTGGATCCAATTACAACAAACATTCCTTTGTGACTTTTTTCAAGTTCTACAAGAATAAGAATAATAAAAAGTGAACATTTAAAAAAAAACAATCAAGGAACTTACTCTGCAGGAGATTCATATCGAGGCGCATCTTCTCCTCGGTGCTTGCAGCAGATGTGTGTCTCCGTCAGAGGTGGTGGTGTTTGTGCACATCGGTTGTTAAAACACTGAAGATTTTGCGAAGCTGCAGCTGGGTTCTGTTGTGTTCCTGCAGGCTGGAAGCTCCACAAGCTCCACCTTCACCAGGCCATGAAATTCAACACTGCCACAGCTCCGGCCCGCTGCGCTGCACACACACCCCCCCCCCCCCCCCCCCCCCCCCACACACACACACACACACCCACCACACCACACACACACACACACACACACACATCAACTTCTTTAAAAAAGGTCATAAAGCAAAGAAAATATGCAACTCTGTGTTTTGATCCCCATCCAAAAGACTCGCAAACACATTTATTCTTGTTTCTTTTAGTCTACATGCAAAACCTTATTCCAAGAAAATGTTTGTTACTTTCCAAAGTCCCCGCATGGAGGCTGCTGAAACATTTGGCCCCTGAAGTTTTACAGCTTGTTGTTTGGACTCTGGTTTCTTTTCGCGCATATTTCCATGATATAGTTTTTCCCACATGGAAAAACTTCCCCTTTCCTCCTTCTTCTTCTTTTTTTTTCCTAAATTAAACAAAACTCGCTCGTAGAACTCCAGAAGAATCTTTGCAGATTTTTTTCCCCCAAACTAGACCCATTATTAAAGGATTATCAAAATGCCTTTTGGAGACCTAACCACTCAAAACCAAATTATGTCACATTCACTTAGTTTACGTAACGACGCAATAACGCCATCTAGTGTACGACACTGACAAAAATCACAACCTTTGAACCTGAACCACGAACTCCAGTTTATTTTATTTGCGGTTTAATTGATATATCGACACAAAATAGCTCATAATTACAGTGGAGGGAAAAGTTTTTCATAAGATTTATAATCACTTCCAAGTAATCAAAGACCCATAAATAACAGTTGCTTCATTTTGAAAACTTTTGAATAAATATAGCTGATCCATGAAGGCTTGGAAAATTAACAGCATCGTGAAAATCCCTTTTCCACATACCATGTAGCAACCGTGGGAAAATAAAAGATGCTCTCATCGGCTGAGAGCTAAATGAAATCTGGCCAACATGCAATGCATTATGGTAATGTGGCAGAAACCTACCACTGCCCTGAAGGTGAAACATGAGGCGGCATCTTCAGCAGGGACAGAGAGGATATTCAGAAGATGGATGGAGATCAAAAAGTCCTGGAAGAAAACTTGTTCCAGGCTGGGTTAAACCACAGCATGTTAATGTGTTAAGATTGGCCCAGTCAAAGTACAGATCTAATTCAAATAAAGAATTGACTTCTTTATTAAATCATTGATTCTCCCCAATCTGACTAAATTTGACCTTTTTTTTTTTTTTTGCAAAGAAGAGTTTTGTGAAGCTGGCAGAGACATGTGATTGACTCATTTGGGATGAACATTAAAGCATGCCACACATTTCAGACTTTTTATTTGTAGGATTATTTTTTTTAAAACCATCAATCACATCAGGTTCTGTTCTGGGGATTACTGTGGAACAATTAGAGATGATGGTGCAAAAAAATGATTTTGCATAAAACCACTAGAATTAGAAACAACTCTTACCATACTCTTCATGAGACTTCAAAAGAAAAACAGTGTCTTCAGTCAGAGGCTTTTTCAAATTCACTGTAATACAAACTGCTACGGCAGATAGATTCATTGTGCCCACAGCTATCATCGTCAACAATAACTCTGAAGAAAACTTAGTTAATATAACATTTCCTCTCCCTTTGGGATCAATAAAATGTTTTTAAAATTTTCTCCCAGGCTACAATTCCTTTTTGTTTTGCTTTATCAAATTAACTGTAGGTTTTGACTGTAAAATGAAAAAATGTAAATAAGTCAAAGGATTCTAAATAATCATTCAAAGTACTGGATGTAGAAAGGAATAAAAGAAAAACTTTTTGAGTGAAATAAAAGTGAGATCTTTATTTAGACAACGTATTTGCAGATCTTAACCGAACACAAGGATCATGACCTTATGACCTGGCGATGAAGAGAGGTGTTCAGGGTCAGCATGTGGGAATGATGCAACACAGACTAAACATTTGTTGTCAATGTTCCTCAGTTCTTTGTTTTTCTGTATTGTTTAACAAAGATCTTAGGTGTGGTCCAGCCGTCCACAGCTTTCTTCAGTCCAGCTCGCTTCCATATCCTCTCAAGATCCTCCTCAAATCTTTTCTGCACACAACATAAATAACCAAGCTTATCTGACAAGAGCACACACAGAATAAGAGAATAGCAGAGTTACATTCAACCGTTTGCACCTCACCTGCTTTTTTCTCCCCCTGCCCTCCAAAATTCTCCTCTTCAAGAATTTAGTCCGTTTTTGCAGCTTCTTGTACTTATGCCGGTTCATCCTTCGCCGTCGGATCTCTAAAACATTCTTGCATTTCATGGGTGTTGCTGAGCCCTCCCCGTCCTCCAAAACTGGCACGGAGATCGGTGGCAGCAGCTTCTCTTGCGGCAGCTCTACGTCTCCCTGCGGCGGCGCCGACTGCAGCAGCGGCGGTAGGGAGTAGCGGAGAGACAGCCAGCTTTCCAGCGGACTCACCGAAAGCTTCCGCGGCACCAGAGCCTCTTCCAGCTCTGGCTCAAGCTGGACCCATCGTGGAGGAGACGTATTATCTGCTGCTGTCGAGTAATTTCTTAGTTTCTGCTGTAGCGATGAGCAGCAAGACGGTAGGCATGTGTTCAGAATCCCTCTATGAACTTGACCTCCATCTGGGAATAAAAAGAGAAAGAGTAATTTAAGATGGTTTTCCAAAGTATGATCATCTCAACTCAATTTTTCAACTTCACACAATGTAACTGCAACCCAATACTCAAAGAAAACTTAAGGGGTCAAGAGGTTCACATTCCAGCAGGTCTACCCCAAACATAAAGCCACAATTAAAGCAAAGATCAAATTCAGTTGTTAGAACAGCTGAGCAAAAATATAAAATAAACTTCAACAGAGACAGACCAAGTTCAACTTTCAATCTGACAAGAGTTTAAGTTTTTCTTTTCCCACAAAGATGAATCATCAAACATTTCACTCTCTAAATGAACAAAGATATTAAAGATAAACCACTTAAAGACTTGCAGCTTCAGTTGCAGTGAAAGGCAATTAGATGCATGCCACATGTGGAAATATAATTTTAAATCATGCAAAGTTTAGCTCACATTTTTTAAGTAAGTGTTCCTTTTGAGATGTCGAGAAACTCAAGGGTATTGTATTAGAGCAATCCCAATGATTAATGCCAAATTTTAGTACTGAAAAGGTTTTCCTGCAAAGCTATCATAACCAGGTAATAGCTACAGAGAAAAATACTAAAAAATTTTTCCACTAATCTGCAATTTTCTCAGGAGAAATATCAGAAAAAATGTAGAATAATAGTAAAATCTATATTGCCTTTCTTGTTTATACTTACAGGTTGTTCTACTTAATAATCGTGGGACAACTCTCAAGGCAAACATCATCAACAATCAACTAAATAAATTCATCAGTAACGGGGTGTTTCATCAGAGGTCCTGCAAACAAGAAGACAAAGCTGAATTAGTACAACTGGGTTGACAAATTAAGCAAAACAAAGAATAAAGACAATTAAACGGAGGTAATTAGAAACAATAGTGAAATTGTCAGTCTTAGTTGTGTCCCTGCTGCAGTTGATTCAGAAAGCGACTAAATGTTAATCTGATTAATTAGTTCATGTAGAGAGATTTACCAAATAAAGGCAAGAATATTTTGTTTCCAGCGCTCAAATATCAGCAAACTATTCTGTCTTAAAACAATACAAGAGTTATTTGCAGCTGGTTTTGTAGATCAGGGAACGTTGCGTAAAATAACCCAGATTGTGGATAATAAAATTAGCTAAATAAAATTCAGAGTATGCATATTCAGTAATGCAAATTGATCAAACAACAGAATGAAAGAAATCGAAAGTAGGACCAGAAACCATAGCAATAACGACCTGTTTCGTATTTGAAAGAGTGCTTTGCTACTAGCTATCCAGCTAACAGTGGATGCGGATTTAAAAATCGTTACATTACGGAATATTCCTCCATAAGAGTAACAAAGTCCCATTTTAAACAGAACGACAACACAAACTACTGACAATGAAAACAAATCTTACATTACCAGATATTTTCGTGACCGGGTTTCCTTCTCAATGTGACTTAGGAATTCAACTTCCGGTAGGTGCGACACGTATTCACCACGTTTCCTGTTTTGACTACAGAACAATGGTTCCGCGCAAGTACGAGGTCCGTCTCCTCTGGCGGCCACTGCTAAATAAAAAATACAAATTGTCGAGAGCTTTAAACTCTAACCGGGTCTGAAAAATGATTGATTATTGATAAACCCAAAGAACTATGGTTTATTTGCATTTTTGTGATTTTAGGACAAATTGAAAAACAGCACATTTACAAAAGAATATGAGTAAAGTTTGAATATTGTATTACACAGCCTTAATAATCGAATAGCCTCTCTGCTCACGAAGGCGTAATTATAAGTGACCAGAATAAGAAAAAGAGACCATTTTAGTTTCTGTTTTAAGGTAGTTTTGTATATATTTCATATCTAGTATTTGAATCTGGAAAGTAAGATGGCTATGGAAGTATTGTGTCTAGATGTGAACCACTTCTTCATTTAGACAATTACTTTGTGGATCTGACAGAGTTCAACAGTGTCTCAGGAAGAAACAAAAACTCATCACCACGCTTAACCAGAGAATGAGTTCAATTGTAGTTTAAAAAAGTTCTTCCACCAAACTAAACGGAGCATGGAGGACAAAAAACAGATATTTACTCTACACAATTACGTTAATATGCATAGTACTAAACAGCACAGATTTTAAGCTACAGCAGTGCATGTGGAAAAAAAACAAAAAAATATATTATTCCACTTTAATCAAACCACCTTCAATATTAAATGAAAATAGCACAACATAGGACAGTACTGAATTACATCAAATTACTATAAACCTATTAGAAAAATGTTTTAAAAAATAATTTATCAAAACTATTTTAAGTGTATCATGTGACGATATCAACAGCAGTTATTCCCATATTTTGTATTTATTTGTTTGTGAATCTGCATTACTGTGAACCTCCATGGAAACATGTTTCCACTGAGTCATTTGTTCCATGAGCAGATTTATTTTTCATCATGACTACATTAAGTTTCTTTGTGGCTATTTGACTCATGTCTGAAGTCATCTGCTTCCCCTATTTGGTTCCACATGTGAAACCTGGGCTGTCAGTATCCTCACATTTTATTCTGGGGGAATAAAATTCCCATCGAATCATTTAATTAAAGAAGTTTCTCTTTGGCTTTGTGAAAATTGTGCGTGTGTTTGTAAAAGCAATGTCCAGCAGACTTTAAACTTCTTGGGGAATTTATTTACAGTAAAAACAAGCAAAAGCAAAACATTCATTTCATTGGAAATCCTGATGACTTAACTATTGCCGACACTGGCTTTCCTTACACTGTCATTGTGTGATATAAGGCAACTGAAATGGTTAATGGGTTGTACAGAGACATTTTCCCTTTTACAGTCTGAAAACCTTTAAAAATCTACAAAACTGTCAAAATCAAATCTGA
Organism: Poeciliopsis prolifica; assembly: GCF_027474105.1. Lineage (NCBI taxonomy): Eukaryota > Metazoa > Chordata > Actinopteri > Cyprinodontiformes > Poeciliidae > Poeciliopsis > Poeciliopsis prolifica. The sequence continues at coordinate 6,453,565 of NW_026562398.1, forward strand.
AATCAAGAATACATGACATAAAACAACAGTAAATATTTAACTTGGCAGTAAACTTATGGTGTTGCTCCTCCCAATTTAAAATCCACCTGCTATAAATATATGTACTCCTGTTAAATTTATATTTATGTACACAAAACCAGTAGCTTAGTTTGGATTTAGTCACTTTTAAAGCAAATAAATATACATGGTTTGATCACATTTGCATTGTAAACTTACTGCACTGAACAAGGTTAGAGGCCTGAAACAAGCCAGGCGTCACAGGTAGAGACTACAATTACACCAACGCAACATATACAAGCTGAATGACAAGACGCTGAGTGTTATCACCAGAGAGGTACCGTGTAACTCACACTTCACCAGGAACCAAGGAAAAAATAAAAACATGGTTGGAGAAAGACGGAAGTACAAAAATAACGTGACTGACTATATTGGTACATCGGCTAACCATACAGGCAGTGACTCATCACGACAGGCAATGCAACCAATTCTTCAGTTCCTCGAATCAAGTCTGATTAGTTAATCTAATACAACTGACAGATTTTGGTAGATGAGAATGTGGGTGAAAATATTGAGGTAACATAAACTTAAAAGGCCAAGAAAACTTTAAGAGTATCAGTCGAGATTCTCTTTCCAGTAAACTTTCATCGTTTGTTAAATGTGCTTAATTTGGAGAAAGTAGATGGAAAGTGTCTTAGTGCAGCAATTATGTTCTTCTCTTTGGATTTTACACAAATGAACTTTTCTGATGCATGATGCGCGCCAAATCCTTCAGAATTTATATGCGAGACTGTTATTAAGCGAAAAACCTTAAAGGGCAAATGTCATCATATTTTAACACCAGAAAAGAATAAATAAATAAATACAATTTGCACTAATATTTCTTTACACAAATTGATAAAAATAATGAGGTAAGAACTTATATTTTCCAAAACAATTATCTATCCAGTAGATTTCTCAATGTAATTTAAATGATTAAAAAATGAGCTAAATAATTACTATTCTGATGTTAATATACTTATTTATAGTTTTGGTTGTGTGTGATTTTTATTGACGTTTTGTTTATTGTTTTCAGTTGTTGTGTTTTATTTTGGATATTTAAAATCTTGTTCCAGTGTAAAATGTTCTGATCAAAATCAAAGCTAATTGACTTCTGAGAACTGAACGTTATTCTCATTATTTTCTTTATTATCTACAAAACAACAGTATAATCATTTATCGCAATAATATCTGGGACAATTTATCTTCTAGAAAAACTTATTTTGTTTGTTGTGTGCAGGGTCCAACACGTGATGTCATCACTCTTTTGCAACTTGCACTCTTAGTTATCATTTTCCTTTTTCCACATACCTTTACATATTGCTCCACTTCAGAAATGGAAATAAATTTTTTACAATTGTGAAACAAAAAGCCTCATTTTAAAAGGTGAAATTTTAAATATGATGATACATGCCTTTTAAGTTGTCTTTATCTTTGGGCTGCAGGTTTCCTCATGATGACAGCTAAGAGCACAGTCTGTACTTTTTATAGCCAGAACGCCATGACTTCAACAAGACAACTAAACAAAAGTGACATTTTCACAGATAAAACATTTACATTTGCAGATCAAATGTGCACTTCTACAAGAAAGGCCAGGAAAATAAAAGATAAAAAGAAATACAACCAGGCAAGGGATGTGGAAACAGGCAAAGAAATGAGTGGAAGGAAACAAAGGATGTAAAAATGTGGCCCCTTTTTGTGCGTAACCCTTCCTAGTGTCCTCTGGGTTTCTGGATGCATGTCCTCCCTGAGCAGCCAACTGCAGGCTCCGTCTGATAGTCCTCTCTCATCTTCATCATCGTTCTCCTTCTCTTCACACGTCATGTCAAATGCATGGCTCTCAGAAGGAGTGAGACATATGGGACTGCTTTTGGGAGAAAACAGGTCATTGGTTACAACTCACAAGCGACATTTGATCACTTATATTTTCATACAGGGTGTTTATTCCGTTTGATCGTAGTAAGTGTTGAATGACATAAGTCCAACCTGAAGATGGAGATTCAGGATATAATCAGGTGGGCAGGGTTAACAGTTCTGCACAAAGAGAAGCACAAATAATCAAATAAAAGACCAATAAATCCCAGATATGAAAAACATGCAGAAATTTGGAGGTGGAAAATCTAAAATAACTGCAGGTGACTCACTGATGACTGATGGTCATGTGATCGTTCTAGTTTGATCCGAATGTCGGTGGCTTTCCCTCGATCAGATTTACCGGGCCCTGGGGGACAAGACAGCAGAGGAAGTAAACCTTAGTGACTGCTTTTTGTCACAATACAACAACAAACTTTAACATATTTTATTGAAATTTTATGCGATAGGCCAATGCAAAGTGGAAAATTATGTACAGTGATGTGTATGATGAATAATCCAAATTATTTTAAGGCATAATAAAGGTGGGGGAAAAAAACATTCTAAGTGGTCAGTTGTAATTTTCTCCAAATACAAAGGTGTAATTTGTAAAATGCATCTGTAGTATCAGCCTTTAGGGGGCTGCTCGATGTCACAATTATTTTTTTTTACATCCAAAAGTCATCTCCAGGGGAAGGAGGGACTGGAGAGTCCTGAGTTGCTTTTTTGTCTCTGCTATATTGTATTTAACAAAAATGTTCTTGCACTTTGCTTTGTACTAGTTTGTCACATTACATCCCAATAAAAGGTATTAAAGTCTGTAGTTACGTAATGCAACGTGAAAATGTTCAAGGTTTAGCATATTTTTTACAAGGTAAACCTTATTCGTCTTTTATTATACTTGGGAACTACTTATCACAACAACTGACATGTACATCATATTTTTAAAAAGTGTTTTTCTTAGCAGGATATTTCCTCTGCAGTTTCAGAAAAAGAAATTGGGGTTAGTTGTTTTTTCCGAAGGCTCCAGAAATTCTCATTATAATGATGAATCTGCAACCTGCAAAGATCTAATAATGTTGCCACAAGAGGGACTTTTTCTTTTTTCTGTATTTCACATGAAAAATCTCTTTGCAACTTTATCTTTAGAGTTCACTGTTGTTTTCAGAAATGGGGACTTTTGCTGACCTAACCAGACCTAACCACAATGATCTATTGTTTATTATAATGTTGCATGGTGTCTAAAAATGATCGCTCTTATGTTCTTTATAATAGACTACACAAGGTTTTCCACTAACCTGGAGAGCTGCCACGACTGTTGCTGCTGGTGCAGCTGATGCTGTCCTCCAACCAGGTGCTGTAGGTGAGGGAGTCACGCTTGTGAGGCGTCCCGGCTGAAGACAGACTCTCCTGGGTGTGACAAGAGACTTAAAGCTGCAGTACGAAAAGTAATTCTTACATATTTGTGAACTTTTATTTAAAAATATATGTTTTTTACTTGTCCATGGTGTGTTGTGACAGTTTTAACAAAACTTCTTCCTGCCTGTGCTACTGTTGATCTTCTGAAGAAATGCACTGCTCCCAACCAAAAACAATCAATCAGAACCAGGAGGAGGGTCCTGGCGCTGTCAATCACCCTTCCGTGTGGCGCTGACCATTCCCCTTTCCTTACTGCTACACTGAAGCTAGCATAGCCTATCATGAATGCTGAGGCTAATTAGCATAGTCACTGATGGTGGTGGATAAACAGTTTTTCTGAAATGGTGAGTTGAATCTCTCCCACTGGCACATTTAACCGCGAGCACACGAGGTTGATTGACAGCGCTAAGACCGTCCTCCTCGTTCAGATTGGTTGTTTTTGGTCGGGAGCGCTGCATTTCTTCAGAAGGACAACAGTAGGACAGGTAGAAAGAGGTTTGTTAAAACTATCTCCACAGCATGGAGATAGTTTTAACAAACAAGTAAAAAACATATTTTTTAATTAAAGTTGCAAAATGCAGAGTTTCCCACTCACCATGCCTGTGTCGTAGTCCTCTGCTGCCTCGGTTTCATTCTCCTCAACCACACTGGTAAAGCTGCTGGCGTTGGATGAGGAACGGGAGAGGTCGTTGCCCTCAGGGATGGAAGGGGTCCTGCCACAAAGATGAGAGCTGCAGCCTGGGTTACCACTCTCTGATCCCACCAAATGCATTGCATGCAGCAATACAGCATGGTGCCATGCTTATGCAAGGCGATGCATGACAAGTTCAACAGAGAAAAAAAAAAACATGCTATGCTGCTGCAGTCTGTCATGCTCACCTGTTCTTGGTGGTTGTGAGAACCTCAGGAGAGCTCTGGTCTGAGTTGTCGGATTTTGGGTCTTGAGAAACGTGGCCACTGTCAGGAGTCTTCTGAGTGTTAGGAGATGTCTCTCTACTGGTACAGAACAAAGTAAATAAAAAAACAGTTTGAAATGACCAACAAAGCAACCAAGAGTGATGCAGGTACTCATTGTGGATCTCTGCAGCTCCTCCTGGCTGCTGTACTGATTCATACACAGGCTGGTCATTTTGGTAAACACTGATTGTTGATTGTTGAGCAGTTGTAACAATACTATTCCCAACTTCAGATCATGGATAACCACTACCTTATTGGATGCTCAAATTGTGGGATAATCTGCCAGAGGACTCTCTAGTTCATGGCTGTCAAGCTCATTTCCATTTTGGGTCATATCTCATTGTTCTTAAAGGGCCGGTTGTGCCAGAATGTACCAATGAAACCAATTAAAATACCAATAAATAGCAATGTGAAAAAACGAGAACAAGTTCAAAGCGCAGTAATAATAAACAACAGTCTTCATCCACCTTCTCTCCTGGACTTCTTGGATGTTTTCGATCCCGATGGCGCTGCTTCGCCTGGAGCTGAAAGGACCTGACTTCTTCCTTGTTGGGCTTTTTCCTGGGATAATCAGAGACTGGCAGGGAGAGCAGAAAATCAAGTGTCAGACTGTGGGAATACCTTCTAAAGTTCTATTCCAATCCACAACACATTCTAAATTTAATTTAAAAGGAAAGCAAATTCCAAAAACACATTCTGATTTATCAGGGTAATATGTGGCTTTTCAGGCGCTACAAAGACGAGAAAAAATAGGGAGAAATACGCGTTTCATGCCAAGAGAAGGTGAAAGTCCCCCTGTCAGAGCACGGCGCGCTGAAGCGGGAGATAAAAGATGAGCAGGCTGCAGAGGCTGCCTGTAAATATGCTTCCTCAGCAGCTGCTTTGTTCAGTCAGTCTCCATTTTTAAAGGTCTCAAATTAGGAACTTAAAAAAGATTTTAATTTCATGTGGCTTCAGAGAGCAGCAAGGCAATTCTCTTAGTGAAAGCTCTGAAGGGGGGCTTACTGAATTATTTCAATTAACTAACTGGACATAAACAGAGTAGAGAAACACTGTAGAAAGATAGCACCTACTGCAGCAAAGCAGAAAACAGTAAAACGAGCGTGTCAGTTTTAAATTAACTTTGGCCTTTCAATATCATATTGGATTTGTCCGTTTAATTTTTAAAACTAAACAATTCAAATGATTGGATTTCCAAAAGGAAGTAAGAGGAGCTGAAATGTGCAGGGAATTATGTTCGGCCTTGATGCAGCGGAGCCATGCAGACAAATAAAAGCAACAGAAAGCAGCAGAAATAAGTTCAAAGGTAGTTAGTAATTAGACATGAACCTCTTCTACTGTTCCTATCCCTATGGCACTGCCACGGCGTCCATATTTACTGGGACTTTTGCCTGGGACAAGCAATGACTGAGGCAGACAGGAAGAGAGGAAACAGAGAAGAAGAAGAAAGAGTGAGGAAGAGGAGGAGGAGAGGATGGTGATGACATAAAAAAGAGAGATGAGGAGGAGAGAAAACATGAGATTTATACAAATATATATGAGATTTCATGCAGTAAGTCATGTCAGTCAAACATAAGTTAACTAGAGAATACAAATGGCTCCGTGGGCAACACAGGCAGCTGAATGGGAGAGAGACATGATGAACCGGTTATGTAAGCAATATATGCCTGTGAGGAAGATGATGAAGAAGAGATTAAAAAAAGTAGCAGAGAGGAGCGGACGATCAAGTATTCTTAGGTGTCATCATAATGTGCTAAACACCATTAGAGAGCATCTTCTCAAAAAGAAAGCAATCATTTTTACTGACGGCTGCAACAGTAAATCCTGTTCAATGTATTTATCTTTTTTCCCATTGTTCAGCTCTGGAAAAAAAACTAAGAGCCCACTGCAGTGAACCCGACTGAAAACCTCCTGGTTATTCCACCAAATATTGATTTCTGAACTATAAGCATTAGTTCTGTTGTTTCTAAATGAATATGAACGTTTCTTTGCACTATTTGAGGTCTGAAACCACTGCTTCTTCTTTGTTATTTTGACCATTTCCCATTTTATGCAAATAAAAACTAAAGATTTGCTTGAAATTTCAGAGACATGTTGTCAGTAGTTAATAGAATAAAAGAACAATGTTCATTTTACTTAAATATATACCTGTGAAGAGTAAAGGCAAGGGAAATGATCATTTAAGTGGTCTATTAATTTTTTCCAGAGCTGTATATTCAGAGGTTTGCATGCAGCTATCATGGGCATGAATATAAAAATAATTTGGGGCTTTTAAATGATGAGTTTGAACTGTTATTGCTAATGTGTTGTTAGCACGTTAGCAATAATAGACCAAAAATGGTCCCAAAAACACATCCTAGCCTGTTTTGGAAAGGAAACTCTTGCAGATCAAATCCAGGTCTCTCCGAATACATCTAACAACATGAATGACATTATTAGGATAGCAATGCCCATGATGGGTGGATGTAAACTGAATGCAACAGTAACATCGGATAAAAACCTTGTAAACAGCTCAGATCAGAAAAGTTGCTAGATTAAAGAGCTGAAGCAACAATGATGCTTTGAATTAGTTCATCTCGCTTACAAACATCCTGAAGTAAGGCAAAGTTACAAGGTTTTCATCCTTTTCTTCAGTCAACAATTTTCTGTGCTTATCAATTGAACCCATGCTTAACGTATTGTGCACATAATGGCAGACATATTGTTAGCAAACTATTGGAACACATTAGAGATTTATTATGCTTGTATTACAATGCAAAACACAAAATATTACCAAGTAATTTTGGTTTGGTTTCTAGTGAAGATATTAGACAAAACTAACTTATCAGTGAGATGTTTGTTTTAAGTCAATAATTCCTTAATATTGATGAAAAGGAACTAGTACAAGTACTAGAAAAGGTAACTTGTAAACTAGTTTTGTCTGATTTCAAGTAAGATATTTGCACTAGAAAATAGTCCAAAACTACTTGGTTAGATTTTGTGTTTTTGCAGTGAAGAATGCAGATGCTTTAGGATTTATAAAGGACAGCTTTAACCCCAAACCATCACCACAAGCCTAACAACCAGCCAGTTTCCTCTCACTCCATCTTGCAGACAGTTTACAACTAATTGCAACATGAGAGTCAGCTTCCAGACCAAAGCAGTCTGTTATTGATCCCCTCGGCTGAGGGAAAGGTGCGTCAGTGTGAGAAGTTAATGCGGCAAGCGTGTGAGGAAGAGGCGATAAAGGGCCGGGAAGAGGTGCTGGAGGAGGCAGAGGTAGCGAGGTTCGCCTTAATGGAGGCGAAGAGAGGCACTGTACTTACTATCCCAGGGAATTTAGGGCTCTCTGCAGGACTGTGGCTGCTCAGGTTATTGGAGACTGCATATGGCTTCTTTAAAGTTAGACTCATGGCATCCATTGACTGGCTCCTACCGCGAATCACCCGCTACGGAAAGAAATGAGGAGGAGGAGATACATTCAGATGGCACTGATATTTGTCCCCTACAGGAACCGGGATCGCGTCTTTGACTTCCACTGACAGAAAAGGAAGAAGCAGACAGCTCTGCTGATGAGTTATTATATTTAGGTAGATGGCAGGACGAGGAAGAAAGAATAAGCAGATGTCAAACCACCAAGCTGCTAAAAGTAGTTAAATTCAGTTGGATGCAACGCAGCGGAGAAGCAGAGCAATTCGAAATCTGCCCAGTCGCTGTGAATTAGTGACAGCATCGTGAAAAAGTGTGGCAGCTCAGCAGCATGCAGAGAGCACAGCGTCAAGTTGCTGCCAGGATGCACGAGGAAGAAAAGCTGGGAAGCAAAGAGGAGCAAAGAGCTGCAGAAATCCACTTCATTCAGATTTAACAACAACTGGGAGGCGGTGATAAAGCTCTTACAGCCCAGCTTGTGTACAAGTGTCAAGAGCCTGAGCTGCCAGAGAAAAGCCATAAGAAAAATCCAACGACAGGTATTAAAACATAAAGGTCACAAAAAGTCAATGCGTCAGTGTTATAACATTGATCTATTTCATCTTACAATACCAGCAAAAGCAGTATCTGCCGAATGGATAGGCTGACATTTTTGAAAATACAAATATTGTCTTTTGTGCAGTGAATAATGGAGAAAATCAATATCTTGCTCAATTCTGTCTCTTTGATAAAGTCACAGATGGCAGCCAGTTATTTAAGCCTAGAAACAAGAAGCTCCAAATAACTAATTGCAGCAGCACCTCTAAAGGTTGTAGATCAATACAACAAGAATGGTGCAAATTCCTTCCACTAGCCAGTAAAATGTCTGAGGAAACCCTCAAAACATACAAAATGTAATCCTAAATTACGCTGACGTATGTTGGGCCTGGATTAAAGATTTGCACATTTCAAACAGGACTTTGCTTTTACATAGTTTCTTATGGCAGTGCAGTTTGTGCATCTGACTCTCCTTTTACCTTAAAAGATTCAAAGAATCCCCCTCCTCCTGCATTCCCATTTTCCAGTTTGTCGTCCTCTCCTCCAACTCCCATTATGGCCTGGCTGTTCACATGGAGTTCCTCATAAAGGGTTTCAAGCAAAGCTGATCGTGTTCGCTCCTGAAACCACAACACGCAAATGTAAAAAAGAGAATGAGAAACGAATAGAATGTACAGATTTTTTTATGTTTGACGAAAAACGTCCAAGAACTCACCTCCAGCTTTGCAAACTTTTCAGCTTTGTAGCACGCATATTCTGCATTGATTAGCTTTGTAAACAGAAACTCGTGAAATTCAGGGCCCTAATTAAAAGCAAAGCAGAGAGAGGAAAGCAGTTCAACATAAAAATATGATGACTTGACTGATTGTTAAGCTGCGTGTTTCTCTTACTTTTTTAAACATGGCCGGGTTTGGGAGAGCTGGGCCAAAGAAAGGAACATCATCCCGAGCCGTGACTGAAACCTGGGAACAAATATTAAGGCCGAAGAATAATCACTCACATCAACTATCTCAAAGAAGCAGAAAAAAGTAAAGTGAGGAGAGTTTACCTTGTAGACAACGTTGTCAGAGCAGGGGTTGACCACCTGGACCACAACGTAAGCGTGAAGGAAGTTGGAGGCAATCATGTCTGGCACAAAGGGAGTATTCTCCTCTTGGAATACGATGGCCACGATGTCGTTGCCTATGTGCCTTTTTCTCTGCAACTGAAGCACAAAACTCCAGGAATAAGCTTGAGATTATATTTAAAAAATATTTCAAATTTGTGATCACGTTTTTCATCTTAAAACCACAAAGTAATGTAATAGACGGAAGCTAATGGTTCTCACCAATAGATGTCTTAAATCTATAAGGCATGCAACCTCCTTTACTCTGACACTCCTAAATGTCAATTGCAGTTAACTTCAGAAGTAACTAATAAAAAGCACAAGCAAATGTAGTTTTATGTCAGTATAAATTAAATTATTCTGTGAAAGTCTCAAAAGGGTTGTTAAGAGAACATGAAGACCAAAAAACAAAGAATTAAATTTATAGAGAAGTGTAAAGCAGAGTTCATATTCTGTATTAGGAAGAGAGGTAGAGCGTCCCATGTTAACTCTGGAGGAACTGCAGACAACTAAAGCTCAGGTGGGAGAATCTTTGCAGTGCAACTAACAAACATGACCTCTACAAATCAGGCTTTTACAGAAGAGTGGACAAAAGAAAACCACTAGAGTCCCACCTGTAGTTTTCTGCAAGTCATATGGAGCACACAACTCTGCTAGGATGACATGAAAACTTGACTTTTTTTATTTCAAGCAAACCACTGTTTGTGGACAGAAACTAACAAAAATACTAAAAATGTGTAATGCCTAAAGTTTAACTTCAAAGCCAAAAAACAAAGTCCACTGCTAATTCGTTCTCAAGTATTCTGGGAACATAATCAAGAACGCCTTCATATCTTATGACAGTAAGCTTATAAAATTTGCACATTTCCAATTGTATAAAGCAAAAGAACCACAAACAACTATAAATAAAACACAGTAGGTGTAAAAGATGTAGTTCTACATTTTATTTATCAGATGAATGCCCTCCATTTTCAGAAAATGCAGACATTAAAGAGCAAATGCATCCTACTTTCAGTTGCCAACATGTAAATTTGCAAACCACCACAAAGAGGCGCTGTTTCTCTTGAAGTCAGCCAGACAAGTTCGCTGTTTTAGGTCAACCTGGCATATATATAACACCCACTACTGCTGGCTGGGAGGCTCAGCATGTGAACACAGACATTCCCATCTGTGTCTGTACAAAATGTGACATGCTGGAGTGTAAACTAGCATGTAATAATCAGTACTTGTGTGGGGAAAAGGAAAAAAACGATACACAAAATCAGAAAAATCAGCTCACATATGCAAATGGTAATGGATCATGTATGCATTTTATGCACTGCTATTTTCTGACTCAGCGTGGGTAAACAGGGAAATGGTGTACTGTTATACTCAGAGGGGAACTTGCCTGACCGCTTGATATGAATCTTGAAAGGTGTGTCGGAGTCCCATGGTGTCACATTACCTGCTGCGTGTCCCCCTCTGTGTAAGGCAGCTTTGTGGACACATGGAACATGACCTCTTTGTTGCGGTAGTTGCAGTAGATGGATTCGGTGCCAGTCTGCCCATGAGTCACATCTAACCCTCCGCGGAAACTGCAAGTAAACAGAAGCATGTCTAACAGGATATTCCACCATCACTGCAGAAAGCGTGACCATTTACTCCTGCAGCGTGCATGATGGGATACAAATAGGAGTGTAGTGGAGTTCGTTTAGAGCCTTGACAACTATTGTTTGACACTTACCCTTTAAAATTGTGTAGCTCAATCTTTTCTCCCAGAAACTCCAGGAACTCTACAAAGGCAGGACTTTCTTCGCTGTTGCCAAACAGCTCCTCTTCTGACGTCTGAATCCAGGAAAGCAAATAAAAAAATAACATATTCATATCTCATAAACATAATAACATTACAACCACACATTTCTTTGATTTCACTTTTTATAGATAAATGTTTGAGTAAAATGAACATTGTTTTTTTATTGTATGAACTACTGAAAACATGTCTCCAAAATTCCAAGCAAAAAATTTGTATTTATTTGCAGAAAATGAATCCAAATAACAAGAAGGTGCAGTGCTTTCAGGTCTCAAATAATGCAAAGAAAACAAGTTCATATTGATTTAGAAACAACAACAGTAATGTTTTAACTCAGGAAGAGTTCAGACATCAATATCTGGAGGAATAACCAGGACGTTTTCAGTGGGGTTCAATGCAGTGGGCTCTTCATTTTGACCAGAGCTCAATGTACTACATTGGGATTTTGCGCAAATGAACTTTAGGAGTATTTTTGCTATGCTGTCCTCTTTACTTTTACTTGAGTAATTTTATTATAAAGGTTCAGTCAGTACTTTACTACTGAGTAAAATCTCTGGATTCCCTACTTACTGTGAAAAACTCCACTGAATGAACAAGGTTATTTTAGCCATACAGGTTTCTTAAATTTTTCATTGAAAGAAATCTACATGGAAAAGTTTCTTTTTTAATGGATTTTTTTATTTTGTAATTATTCTACCTTTATGAATTTTGATATTCAAAACATAAAAACTTCTGCATAACTTTATATTTTGTTCTGTCTGATGATGTAAATGAAAATATGTCGTAGTAGTGCCCCTCTTACTTGAATAAAATGTTTTGGTTACTCTACCCTCAGTTGAACAAAAATCTATAAAGCATGGCATGCATTTCCAGGTGTTGCAGAACAAATTTTAGCTGCAATTGCAGCAGTGAACAGTCTATTCACAGGTGTCAAAATGCATTTAGATCTGGACTTTAACTGAGCCATTCTAGCATTTAAATATGCTCTGATCTTTTCTGCAGCTCCTTAAGAAACACATGGGGTTTTGCATGTAAACCAATGAACCGTCGACTATGAGATGTTCAAATCTTGTAATTTTTTTTAGCCTGTCCCTGTTTTAAACCTCTTCACAACTTTATTACTGACCTTCTTGCTGTGTTTCTTGTTGACTTTAATGCCACTTTCTGAAAAAGTGAATGAATTCCAATAGTACTTTCCAAGTCTAGTTTAATAATATCAAGTAGAAGGACTGGGAAGAGTGGCAGAGAACATTTGTTTGGCAGAGCAGCAGTTATGGCACAAGCACAAAAAATAAAGATACGCATATTGTGCTGCGATAACTTCAATAATTGCCAAATGCCAAATTAGACAGAACCTTCAGAGACGAGGGAGCTTGTGGTTACAATCCTCTCAGCCTAAACGGTAATTATCAGTTGATAGTGAGAAAAGGAGTTTTTACCTTAAAACAGGCAGAATAAAGAAGAAGAAGCTGCCTTTGTTTATAATATTCTAAGTTCCTGAAAGTCGCCCTAACCAGAGAGTCTTTCTCAAAATTAAAAGCGCCTACTTTTAGGCCTTATCAACACGTGCCTATCAGAACCTGCAAGTTTTCTTGGAATAGCTCAGAGTTGCTCTTTCGTCCTTCCAGCCCTGCTCCCTGACACAAAGGAACTGATTGGCTCAGAAAATGAGAGGGTGAACTGAAGGCAGCAACAATGACTGGCTTTGACAGAAAGACATAATTAGTACAAGACGGACTGAGCATAATCAGCTTCCTTGAGGAATATAAGAACTTGCATTGAATATGCATGCTCATTGTTCACAGGAGGAAGAAGAACAGCACGTTCCCTGCATTCCTGCAGCTCATAACAGAACGAACACCTACTCTGTTACTCACCTGTCCGAACCTTTGGTAGATGACCCCAAATTTGAAGTTGTTGCTGATCACATGTTCATCAAATGTGACGATGAGTCTTGAAGCCTAAAGAAACACACAAAAGATATTTTTTGTCAATTACCTTCTTGATAAGGGCTGATCAATTGCAACCAATTGAGCTTGATTAGCAAGCATTTCTTACTTTTTCTTCGATTCTTTTCTTTGCATCGAAGGTATGCAAATGATTTGCAAAATATTATTCAACAAATTCAGTGGAAGATTTATTTCAGTGGGTACATTGAGATTTTAGTCAGCCAGTTCTGAATAATTTGCCTCAGTGATTTAAAAACAATTAGGAGGTAAAAGAACAAATTGGTGATGAAGGGATATGGATGTCTTAATTATTTTAGAAAAAAAAATCTGGAAAGAGTTTTATGCATTTTATTCAGGCTTATAGAGTAGATTTATGGATTTGTAATTATAGCTGGAAGCCCTTTAGATTGTGACTATGTCAGCGTTGGATGTCTAGAAACTGAATTTGCTGGAAATAATAAGCAAATAGCTCAACTTACATCAGATTGGGTCTGTGAGCAGTTTTTAAGTCGAATCGCAGCCTCTGATGGGTTTTCTTCCAATTTTGTCCGGTTTTAGCTCCATCTCTCTTCCTATCAACCCTGACCAGCATTTCTGCCCCTGTTTAACACTGGCATCTCTACAGCATGTTTCACTGTGAAAATGTGTCAAGGCTGATGTGCAGTGCTTTATTTCTGACATAGATGGAACTTTGAATGAAAACCAAAATGTTCAAACTTGGTTTTGTCTGATCAGAGGAATTTGCTACTGGTTCTTCTTCTTGGTGAAGTACAAATAGATACAAATAAAATACACTGAGGTTTGTGGAACTGTAAAACCAGCATCCAGTGTCTCCTTAACACTCGCACAAAGCTCCCACTCCCCCTGCTTGTCAAACTATTTAAATTTTTAATTATTGAGCGAGACAAATACAAAACTGGCGGTGCCAACTTACTTTTGGATAGAGGACAGGGTAAAAACGGTCCACGTTGACTTCCTCACAGACGAGCTTGGGTTTAAATTTTCAAAACAACGAAAAAGTCAGGATGAGGCCACTGATCAGTTATTGTTCACAGAAATGCATCTCTTCTCACCTTGGCCATTTGGACCACGTTGGGAAACTCTGTTAGGCAGGAAATGGGGATCACATCTTGGTAGGTTTTCAGCTTGGTTCTGTTGACGTTATAGAGTAATAATTCATCCATCAGATGCTATAGAACAAAAACCAATCGTCAAACTTCCCCTCTCTTTGCCTCCTGTTCTTCCTCCTATCACACCCACTCTCTGGTCTAAATAGTCCATCTGTTACTCCGTCGTTGGAAGTGACAGCTCTGTTGACACTCTCTTTAGCTTTATGGCTGCTGCAGTAACAGCAGGACGACGCGTCCATCCAGTCACACATTATCACCACACTGGGGATTTTAGGGGAAAAATTATTACGCTGCATTTGCTGAAGCTCTTCAGCTGCTAAAAGTGGTAAACTTTCCCTTTAAGCCTTTACAATAGTTCTTTGTAAAGCTGAGAATCACACAGGCTGCACACATACATACTGAGTGTTACCTGAGCATGAGACGAAGATGTTCCTGGTCACCAATCTCATCATATTTTATGGAGAACACCAGATGTCCAAGGGAACTGTCCAGTGAATAGTAATTAAAGTGCTCCTGAGGGCACAGAGTTAGCACAACGCCATTAGTATTCATCAAAAACAAACCCAGATAATCAATGCATATGTCATTTTGCTGCAGTACTTCCACCAGACAAATGGACAAATTTGTTAACATCTCTAAACAGATGTGAAAAACATCTTAAGATACATCCGAGTGTAATTGCACAAGATGTTCAGTGGAAGAACCTTCAAATGCAGATTACTGAGTAGCACATTATATTTTAACCTATTTGCCCTTTCAACTATGACTTTACACACAGATAAAGAGACTTTAAGAATGTCAAACACCAGGTTTATTTTATCATTACCAACTAACTTTGGAGGTTTAAATGTTCCCCAATTAAGTACTTAAATCATTAAAAACTGAAAACCAACAGATTATTTATAAATCATACAATAAAGCAAGAATTTCATAACCAAAAATGGATGCTTATTCATTGAAAATATATGTATATTTTTATTTTACTTAATAATCGTTTCCTTTTAAGCCTGTAGAATAATTCATTGCCTAATGCAACGCATTACAAATTCATATTATCTTCCAGCCTGAAACATCACAGTAAAAGGGCTTGGCTTCTTCTGCTCTTAATAATAAAACTCATTTGACACTGAGTTGCTGTGCAGATTTACCAGTTAAACATTAGTGTCTATTCGATGAGCTGCAGTGACGGTTTAAACAACTTCAAACCACAAATAATTAAATATTAAACAATATGGTCTTATATACAACTCTGGAAAAATAATCAGTTTCTCTGATTTTACGCTTCTTATGTTTATGTTTGAGTAAAATGAACACTGTTCTTTTATTCTATGAACTAATGTAGCATTTATTTGCAGAGAATGAGAAAAAGTCACAATAACGAAAGAGATGCAGTGCTTTCAGACCTCAAATAATGCAAATAAAACAAGTTCATATTCATGAGTTAGACTAATGTTTTAACTCAGAAATCAATATTTGGTGGAAAGACCAGGAGGTTTTCAGGGCTGTGGTCTCTTCATTTTTTCCAAAACTGTAACCTTTAATGAATTAATTTCAAATATCTCTTTTTTATCTCATCAGTGACACTTTTAAATCATTAGCAATTTGTGTATTAATTTATTTTTTGTACATTTTGTATGAATTACTTCTGGTAAGTCATACAAAATGTGGTGCCTATCTCCAGCGAACATTTCGGGCGAGAGGCGAGGTACTCCCTAGACAGGTTGCCAGTCTGTCGCGGGGCAACACAAAGACAGACAGGACAAACAACCATGCACACACACACACGCACACACACACCTAGGGAGAATTAAGACTGTTTTGGACTGTTGGAGGAAGCCGGAGTACCTGGAGAGAACCCACACATGCACAGGGAGAACATGCAAACTCCATACCAACAGAGGACCTTCTTGCTGCACTGCGCCACTGTGCAGCCCGTGTTTTTCACCATTTTTGATAAAGTTCAGATCAGAAGAGAAGAAGCTGCATTAGAATTGTACATATAATTTACTCACCTTGCCCAGGAAGTGTTTCCTGTACAGTGTGGCCGTTGTGTTACATTCCAGTTTAGTGCGGCTGCTGGGTGACGGCGGTCGGTGCTGCTCCGGGTCCCCAGCTTCACTCAGCTCATGGTTGGTTCCCTCAATCCAGTAACCACCAAACTGTGGCAGCAGAATGAGAGGAAAGGGGCTTTTTTTTCCCAACACCTGTTGAAAATACGGGTGAAACATCAGCACTGCAAAAACTTGAGCGAGAGCGCCATTTAATTCCCTGTTGATTTTGCAGCTTTTTTCTCTCGTTTCTCTTAAGACCAGAGAAAGAAAATTCATGAAGAAGGTGAAAAAGGCACTAGATGGTATTAAGTGAAAAATATTTGATCATCTAAAACCAAGCCTTAATTCTGGCTTCCTCAGATTTGCTACATGCCCATTTAACCTCCAGATTAATGAGCTAATCACTCCTGATCAGTGATCACTTCTTGTCACGATATAATGCACACCAGTTCACAAAATCAATATCTTTCTTTTCTACCTCTCAGCCTTTTGGTCAAGACCAAAAGGCTGAGAGGTAAACGTACCATTATTTCTTTTTACTTGGTGCTTCTACAAGAAGCACCAAGTAAAAAGAAAAACCTGAAACCAAAAAGTAAATTTATCATAAAATCTTCAGTCTAAAAATCCATGGAAATTAAATTCTAATGGCTTGAGAAAGATGATGTTTCAAATTAAAATAGTGCAGAATTTTGGTTTATTTTATAGTCAAAATACTTAACGAACATGAAAAATAACAATACTATATGGCTTAGAATATCTGCACAAATTTGTTTGTTTGATGGTACAGATTGAAGTAGATTGAGGCTAAATGACCACGAGCAAGTATAAAATTTCCATAAGGAGAAATGCACCAAAAATCACATTTTTGTGTTATAGGCATCCATCACTGAGAAATATCTCAGTGATGGATGCCTATTTTATTCTCTCTCACGGATTAAATACACATTTTCTCAACCTTTAATCTATTATGTAATGTATTTTTTCTGTATTTTCTGTGACAAGTTTGTCTTTCTTTAATAAACAGGGAGTGAGCATTAAAATTTGAAATTGTTCAATTCTTTGTAAGAGAAACAACATACAGAATCAGCAGATGATAACATTTTTCTCTCATTGTAAATAAGAAATGCATTTTTCCCACCTCATGAACACTTGGGTATGGAATGTAATCCTCTTCAGTCTGAAAAGTATTCAAATAATAAAAATATATTCTAAATATACACTGATAGAGCAGTCATACAGTGTTATATAATCTCTCTTATTTTCTATTATTAATCTCTTTATAAAAGAAACAATTCAAAGTTTTGTTCAAACCGTTCACTAAACAATTCAGCAATACTACAATGTTACACAGATATTTCAGTCCGGGTCACATATTAAAAATAAAGTGCCTGTGAAGGCAAAGTCGTACCTTTAGAGGTGGAGGAAAGGCGCATCTCTGCTCATCCATCCTGCTGCCCTGTCACAAGTAGGTAGAAGACAATAAAAGAAGAAAATTACACACAAAAAAACGTCCCAATACAAACACACACACAAAAAAAAAAAACAATGTTCGTAGAGCAGTGTAATAATCATAGTCTAAAAATAAAACGTAGCAAACTGGGAGAAAAGGATCAAACTCGTTATATAACAACAAGACTTCTCCCAGGAGACGTGAGGCAGAAAGCAAAGCAGTGTCAAATAGGAACAGATGGAAAAAAACTGAAACAGATATGTTTCATAGACGGGGAAGGGATACTGAAAGACTAGAGGACAGTGTGGGGTGGGGAGTGGAAGCAAAGTAGTAAACAAACTGCAGAAGTGTGGGAATTAGACCCTGAAGGCTTACAAAAATGCAAAGTTGGGTGGAAATGCTTCACAGCCATTCTCACTCAGGTGTGTGTGTGTGCGCGCGCGCGTGTGTGTGTGTGGGTGTGTACGTGTGTGTGTGTGACAGAGCATGGGGAGAGGGGATGCAGAAATGGAGAAACGGAGTTGCAGTCATGACAAGGCTAAACTTTATTAAGGTAAATATATATTATGCAGCTCTGTTTCTGTCGAAAGAAATATATTTGTTTGCACAAAAAGCAACTGCAAAACATAAAATATGCGAAAGCTTCTGGAAGCCTTCTTGTCTGCAGCGCTTTTTGATATTTTTGAAAATGATGACTAATGTGTGTACGCCATCACCGGAGCATAAACTGCAAACACACAAAAATGCTGTGCCTTTTGATAAGCTGTTTAGCCTCTCATGTGTAGGATTTCATGACTTATTAAAACATCTTTCCAAAAGCTTCAGTAAACCAGGAGATAGTGTTTGAAGTGAGATAATAAGCTTACAGCGCTGTCAGCCAATGTCTCAACCAGAACGTTGGTAGAGACGCTGAGGAAAAGCAGCTGGTGTGAAACCAGCAAGACTCAAGATTCAATTGAGTAACAAAAAAAACAGAAGAAGATAAGGAGTGTCATCGCCAGGAAGAGATGCAGCAGAATTAGAAAGAGACACACCGGCAGGTTAGTGTTTTCAGCTTTGTGAGGCGAGACGGAAATACACAGATCTATGCATCATCTTACCTGCATCTTTTCAATCATTTCAAATAAATCTGTGGTCTGAGGAGAGGAGATGACATGTCTGAGTTCATCTGACAGTATGAATGTTTACTTTAAAAGAAGCTTAATTGATTCTTGAAAGAATGGCATTTCACTTGGTAATCATGTAGGACCAAACATCAGTTCCGCAGTATTTTAGCGAATACAGACAGTAATACCTTTCAGTTTTCTGCAACAAATTATTTTAAGGTTTAACTAGTAGATGAATATTGAAAATGATGACTAATGACGGAGCCTTGTAGGGTGTCATCATTCTGACACCCTAGAATAACATCCAGTTCAGTCAATTGCCTTTATGAATCTCAAGTAGTGTTTCTCTCATAATTATGTATGACAAATACAAAGTGAAGTATACAGAAAATTGTGGCATAAAAACAAAATTGTTAGTTTTACTGCCTTTTGCAATCACCTGATTAGTATTTATAGCTGTAATTGCTTTTCACATCTGTCCAAACATTTTACCTTTTTTCATGAAATACTTATTGTTTTTCTACCTGTAATTGCCTCACCCTATACATGTTTCGTGCAAATCATCTGAACAACTCTTGTTGTGTTATTGTGTTTTTACTGCAAAACATTCCTGAAACAGCTGACAATGAGCAGCACCAATCCGTGGACTTTATCGACCCGGTGTAGTTAAGAGATGGCTGAACGCTACAACCTGCAAAGCCCGACACAAATACCCTGTGTACAGAGCAATCATGTCTTAGCTTTGTGTGAGTTTGAGTAAAGTCCTCCACCATGTGCAAACAACAGTCTGCCACAAACCCTGAAAGTAAACAATTCTGGCTGTAACCAGAGATTAGAAGCAGAAAAGCGCAGAGCTTCTGCACGATTCCTGGCTTTTCAATAAAACGTTAGAAAACTTTAACATTTTTTATACAAAAAAAAAATTAACATCTGTGTCCAATTTTAAAAATATTTTGCATAAAGTGAATGGCTTTGGACTTAGTTTTCATTCTGTTCTGCTTAACTTCTGTTGAAGATTTGCAGTGTTTTCAAAATAAAATCACTTACACTGCTCGGTTTCCTCCAGTGTGTCTTTGTCACCATGGGATGATGTTGGCGACTGCGAAGGTTTTCCGCCATCGTTTCTGTTCGCCTCACTGAAAACTAAAATCCTGCAGCTTCGAAGCTCTTCACTGTCACTAACTTTAGAACGTCGGATTTCAACTTGTCACGACTACTGAGCTTCTCTGCAAACGCAGACAGGTAACTGCATCCTGAACTAAAGCTACATCCCTGAAGACTAAAACCCAGAGGCAAGATCCTCAGGCAGATATGCGCTGTGTCCTCAGCCGGCTTGCAGTGCAAAGCCTGAAATCTAGATAAGCGATCCTCAGTGTGAAGTTAGAGGTGTCTTCTCTAGTCTTTAACTCTTTGGAGAGTTACAGGATGAAATCAGGATTACATCATCCGCCTCTCATTAAACACTATGTGCATCCTGACTGACAGCTGGAGGTGGAGTCCAACGTCTCTGCTGTCATAAACGGTTGTAACTAACAACCAACAAAATATTTAACAACACAGAAAAGGAAAATGTGGCAACAAATGACTAAACTGGTGAGAATCTAGTATAGATACCCTGTAATGTTTCCACATACTTGGCCAGGGTCAAAATGCTAGAACGTGAACTTCCAGTAGGTTTTGTGAAAAGGCTTTCTGTGTTTAATGAAGATGCATTCTTCTAAAGTGGGGCTTATTTTAAAACGATGAGTAATGGCACTCCTTCAGCATTGAAAAACTTTTTCCAGTTTTGCTCTGAGCTCACAACCAGGCGCTCCAGCTCCACCAATAGTAACGAAAACCTAAAGGTAGCTCCGCATTTGCAGACAGTTTTCTCATTCAAAGGCATTAGAGAATGGAACAAAGTCCCAGAAAGTCTTAAACTTTCCCCTGACCTGAAGGACTTTCTTTGTAATGTCAGGAAAGTGTTATTAGAAATCTTCCAGAGCAGAAGTCAGGCATACAATGTTGACATTGCTGTAACTTTATGACAGTACAGTGACTGAATATACAGTATACGGGAGCTTTCAATGATTACTTAAAACAATTTTATTAACTCACATAGGGAGGAACTACATATAGAAACTAACTTTCCATCTTTTATTAATGTTTTTTTTTCATATTGTCCCTGTTTTAAATCAACTGCTTTACTAATGCTTCAAGGTAAATGTCACAGTCAGGTCAATGTGCTGTGTTAATTTTCCTCCACACATTTGCTGTGTCTGCTTGCAAATTACATATTTTTATACTTCTTTACATTTTTCCAGGAAGGAAAGATTGCATAATGGAAGCTGTCTTTTCAAAAATGAGCTGTTGATGTCTGCAGCTCCTCCAAAGTTACTGTTTCAGTTCCAATGTCTGGGGTTTATGATATTATTCTGTAACCAAGCAACCCTTTACAACATGTTTATCTTTACCTGTCTGGTGTGTCCTTGGTCCTCATGGTGCTGATTGGTCACTAATGTTCTCTGACAAATCTCTAAATCTTCTCAGAACAGATGGATTACAGCTCACTGAAATTAAATTACACACAGCAGGACGCTTTATACTGACTTAGTGACTCCAAAAGTCGGTTGGTCATACTGGATTTTAATTAGGGGTATCAGAGTAAAAATGGTAGAATAAATCAGCATGCCACAATTTTTTGTATGAAATAAAAAAAAAGATCACTGTAATTATAATATGTACTATCATAATTATATATAGAGAGAAATATATAAATATATATCATTTTATTTTCATTATTGTCATGATTAGTTTATTTTACTTTATTTTGTTTGTTCAAAAACTCAGATTACGAAGTATATTTTATGGTGTACATTGGCAAAGAGTTGGTAATTTTCTGTTAATGATTATGTCTGTTAATTGTCATTATTACTACTTTTATGAGTCAGTTTGTAAATATTCTCTTTTATGTAATATAGCTTATTTGTAGGTTCTTTAGCACAGTAAATCGAACAGGCAAATGAATACCATAACTTGTTTTCAATATACAAATTTCTGTTAATTATTGAGTCGGGAAGTGAAGCATTTCATGAAATTGAGATAAATAAATAACTTCTTCCAACTCCTTTTTAAACAGAAAAGCAGTGATAAGTAAATCATTTTTGTTCTTGGTTATGTAAGGCATATTTCTCTTGTCTTATTGGCTACTTGTCTTAATTTTTAAAAATCTGTTTGAAATAGATAAATAAATAAAAATAAATATGACAAAAATGTGTGGGTGTGAATACTTTTGCAAGGCACTGTATGTATAAACTCTCTGAATAGCAAGGAGTCGGCATGCATGCGTTATTTTGCAGTGATGGACACAGTGGAGGAAGTGGAGGATGATCTCTGGGGAGTCAGACTAGCAGAGACAGCAGGTGTGAGAGCTGAAACCTTTCATTATGAGAGCTAATAAGATCGTCATTATGACAACGCACAGATTAAACGCGCAACGCCACATCTACCCTCCTGATGTTTCAGCTACAACTCTGCAGCCTCACTGCAGAGCTCATTAGGACTTTTCCCGGAGCAGATCCAGCTGAAATAGTTTTCTTTGAAGCAAAATATATTTGGTGGAACTACTACAATTTGCTTAAATAACATCTGATATAGATGGTTGAATGAAGGAAGGTTGAATCATGAAACGTCCTCAAAATGCAAAGCAGAGGTTAACAACTAAAGTCTATGTAAAACAGCTAATTATTTTCAAAATATTCAAAGCTTTTGACATAAAATAAAGAAGGTAGATGGCTTTGTTTGTCTTCATGAAAATGTACAAGTATAGCAATAGTTTGAATATGTAAGACCTGGTGGGGTTAATTGCAGATTGACCTGTTTTTTATTGCAGGGCTCTGATTATATCGATACAATCCCTCTGAGTCTTGCCCTATTAAGTTGATGTGTATTCCACATTCCTATGCTGTCCTTTAATTTTCTCAAAAAACTGAGGTAATTTATAAATAAATTAATTTAAACCATATTCTCTACTGTTTTGCTGTCAAAAACCTGCAAGGTTTCAAATATCCTTCCTAGTTGCATAATGAAACTAGCAGGTGTGAGATACCTTCAGCGTGCTGCAGGGATCAAGAGTGACTGCTCAACAACCCAGTTTCGATTTTCCTAATCCTTTTTTCTCCCCACTCCCCCTGCTACGCACAGATTAAGTCAGGTTGTGAGAAATGTTGGATAGTGTGAAAATCCTTTAGAAAACCAATCTGACATAACTGAGATGTTATCCGCTTATGATCACCAACACAATGTAGCTCTATCTAACTTTTATTTTCACAAAATACCACTGGCAGGTTTTTCTATCCACATCTAATTTATTCAGTGTGGAAAGATAGGCCTGAAGGTTTCAGCGGTTTGGTGGATTTGCTTGAAGCTGTGAAGGTGAAAATGAATACATTTTTCCTGATTTGTTCCAAAATTATGCTGATTCTCCTAAATAAATATAAATCCTCTGCAGTCAGAAATGTAACTGTTACAGACTCAACTCTGGACTTAATAATATCTTGAGTGGATACACAAAAATGTCTGAACATTTTTTGTGATTTTTGTGAAATTTTCTGAAACGAAAGCCAAATCAATTTTTAGGCTTCTGTCCATCATTGCAAGCGGTGCCAACAAATACATCCGGCCCTGTGTTATATTTTTAGGACTGACAATCAGTGAAACTCTAAAGTGAATCCGCCTCAGCTGCGATCTATTTTAGTCGCACATGACTGATGATGTTATGGGTGACGATGTCTTTTGAAAAGAAAAAAAGACAAGTCCTGTTATGGGCTGTGACTTGTGGGCTTTGATGGAATCATGCTTGTTCAGCTTAGAGCGAAGATTTGTCAGCGTGAGGCTGACTATTTCCTGCTAAAAATAGACCTTTTTTAATTGAGTCAGTCAACATAATAATTGCAGCCACAGAGCTTTGTGTGCTTTAATTACACAAGTTATACAAAAGAATGTAGGATTAAAAAGGACATCAGACAAAAG
The DNA here is from genome assembly GCF_027474105.1 of Poeciliopsis prolifica. Classification (NCBI taxonomy): domain Eukaryota; kingdom Metazoa; phylum Chordata; class Actinopteri; order Cyprinodontiformes; family Poeciliidae; genus Poeciliopsis; species Poeciliopsis prolifica. The sequence goes on from NW_026562398.1 coordinate 6,477,363, forward strand.
AACATAAGAGACTGATAATAACAAAGGATCACACACAGAGGGGGGTCACACAGATAAGGTCAGGGGGTCACGGTTCAGACTTAATGCCCCCGGATAACCTCTCCCTACCTTGTGAAGAGGTGAGGTGCTGTGTGTCAGTTCAGGCTGCAAAAGCTGAGGCTCTATTGGTGCAGAAATTCGGGGGTCAGCCCCATCCTGTTTCCTATAATCAGATAGATGCAAGAAAAAGATTTGGTCAGAAAAGGTCACTTAGTCTGAGATCGAACAGCGAAAGGTAATGTCATGGGGAAGGTTACCAGAACAGGCACTTGTGTTTGAAACACTGCTCTGGCTGGAGGCTTTCTTCTTTAATCTAGACATACTGAAAATTGGAATTGAATTTGTAATAAAAGCCGGAAACTATACATTTCATGTCAGTGTAGATCCCGGACCACGGCTATCTAAATCTTTTTATGTTGATCTGATGTATTTTAAATGTTTTATTTTTGAACAGTTTTATTTATTTTAACAAGATATACCATAAGAAACAGTCTGGCTGGAACTGGGCATTTTTTTCATTGGATTAACCCTGATGGATAACCATCCTGTTGTAAATTTAAATGTCTGTTCTTTTTCTGATCAGTGACAGCACCAAGCTAAGCACCACCAAGTTGCAATAGAGACTGATCTGCAGTACCAGAACCAAACATGGAGAATCAAAAAAATCAACAGGCAAAAGATAAACACATGTATCATGTGAGTTTTTCTAGATCTTGCTGGGACGTTAGTTCTTTAATCCTGGATATGCTATTCAGGTGACAGAAGATTGACTTTGCCTACCATCTTTAAACGATTCTGAAAGTCACTTAAGTAGAAAATCGGACACTGATCAATACATTTGGTGTGTCTTGATTATTCAGATAGTGCATCTGAGGAAATGTGATGCTTACTGTTTGTTTAGGTGACTTTGTGACATTATTATAAGTGCTTTGCTGCTGAAATGACTTGACTTGACTGATACCCAAACATAGCTATTCTCAGTATTAGTGAGGTTTAGAAAATAAAGTCATTTATGGTAAAACATGTGGAGATGTGTCTGTAGTTTGTTCAGTTTGCAACAGAATAAGACGTTCATCAGAAAATAGAAAAGTCGAATCAAAAACAGCATAATGTTGCTTTATTTTCTCCCTTTGAGCCTTAAACATCTGCCACAGCACATATAGAATTAGATATATATCGTAAATCTTAAACTGCCTTCCTTTTTCCTATCTTGTCAATGTATGTTGACATATCAAATAGTTTTATGGGTCGATATGTGAGGAAGGGAGGCAGATTTGGTGAAACATAAAATTTTGGTATGTGTGTTTTGATGAACTCCTGATTTAAGTTCAATTCACAGTGTATGGTTGTGTCAGAACGTGGTTCAATAATTTTGCTGTGACATAACTGTCTTGTTGTATTTTCCCATATATTGTCAACTGAGCACCAGTAAATTCAGTTTCAAGAACTCCGATAATTATTTGCTGAATTAATCAAAAAGTAGGCCATGTCATCAGTTTCACTTTCATTTTTGTGAATCCCAAAGTGAGTGAACCTTCCTCAGCACAAACAGAGTGTTTGCACAATATTGCGAGACATTATGTAATGTTGTTATCTTTGCTGCAATTGTGAAGTTTTGTTCAAGGAAGCAGAAAAAATAAAAAACTCTTGCAGCTTGAAGTAGTTGGTGCAAATGGTTAGTAAGATGATGCAGGAGCTATATTTATCTCCCACTGTCAATGAAATGCAAGAAGGACAAGAAATAGTTTTTTTTCCATGGTAGCCACAACTAACCACTCTAACCAAGCATACAGTGCTAAATGCGCTAATCAGCAATGTCATATACTAGAGCCAGTTGTCCTTGTTTTAAAATAAAACAGCAACACCAACTGCTCTCCCACAATGTGGAGTCACATTGCCTCTGCTCCTTACATACATATTTAACAACTGCTCAAGGCATAGATGACCAAAGAATATTATGTTACGCCAATATTAACAAGCATTTTTTGCTTATACAAAATTGAAAGACTAAACAGTTCTGAGTGTTTTTTTTTCCACTTTTCTTTAAATTTAAAGAGCTGAAAATAAAGAAAATACTTCATCTACCAGGGGACACAACATAAAAAGCTTCACATTTATTCAAAAGTTTTCTCTCTTCTCTAATTCAGTCTAGCTGCAAATTGCTGATGGCAAAGCTGTTTTCACGCATCCTTTGTTCTAAACTTAAACAGGTTGTTTTTTTTCTCCACAACTACTTTGATGAATGTGCACTGATAGGGAGCCACTTTCTGCTGAAGTTTGTTTCATGAATTAAGTCAGTTTAAAAAAAAAGCATGAAAGACGACCTGAAATTATCCTGATGCATTAATAATAGAAATTGAACCTAAATATTGCTGTCTTTGATGATAAAAGAAAGCTGAAGACCCGGCAGTGAAAAATATATAATTTTCCCTGCATGTAGAAGGGAAAATGTTGCTAGAAAAAGTAATATTCAGACCACAACCTCTTGAGAAATGAACGCTTTTGTGTCAAAAGCGATTAATTCCTCAAGAACACAATGACGGTACAGCAGAGGAAATGCTTGGAGCTGCTGTAGAGGCTGTGGAAAAGACAAACAGTGATTTAAATCTGGGCTCACATTTGTTGAGTGCACTCAGATTCAAATGTAGGTGAAGAAAACAGAGCATGAATCATTAACAAACAGCGCTGCCTCAAAGCTATTACACAACGAGCGACTGTGCAATCAAGAAAGCATCTAAATGAAATGGGAACAATTCTGAACATGATCCGGTTCTCAAGATAACAAGAAACCACATCTTCCCGAGCAGCTCTCCCCGCGGGGGGTCAATACTACCGGGATCAGCCGCCCTGAACTCTTCATTCTCACCGATTCTCCGCAGATCGATGGAGAACACAGAAACACACATTAAGGGTACATTTATGACTGGAAGTCAATTTAAAGAAGATGTTGTGTAGGGATTATTGGTTCAAACTTGCACTCATAAAATGAGACAAACTGGAGAAAACAAACGGCTAGAAAGATTAAGATCAAAACGAGAGTTAAAAATCTCAACTTCAAACTCCCTCTTCATAAACGTGAGCTGCACCACAAGAGCCCAGATCGGTTCTCTGCACAAACACCACTTCAAATTACATAAGCCACCCCAGCTGGTAAACGGGAGCAGCACGAAAACCGTCCGGAGAATCATGAGGAGAGCCTGACGTCCAGCTCAGAGCAGAGCTGCAAACTTACTCACACACACAGAGAGAGAGAGAGGCTGCAGAAAGCCAGGCGCTCCCCTTGAAGTCCGGACAGCGACCCACACTCTGGACCGATGACTCACCGTCTGAGCCTCCTCCTCCTGCCTGCCTGCCTGAGCTCGGTGATCCTCTCTGTCTCTGCTGCTCCGCTCTGCTCACTCACTCGCTCCTCATCCGTTGCTCACCTGCTGGCCTCACTCTCAGCTCTTCAGACTGCAATACACTCCCAGCCAGCATCCTCTCTTACTCTCCTCCTTTCCTCTCAACCGTCCCACTCACACCCCTCTTCTCTTCACCACTATCTCTCTCTCTCTTTCTCTCTCTCTCTCTCTCTCATAAACACGCATCTGCAATCTTTAGTTGTTTTTTCCTACGTTGCATCTACATCCTTCGGCCATGTTTGAAACCTGAAGCTCCACTACAGTCCCACTGAGCCTATAATACTTGCTGCCCTTCCACCCATCAAAGAAGCGACCCTCCCCCATTTCAGCTGCTGGGAAAGAGAAAGTAGGGATTATCGAGGGAAAGGGGCTATCCTTCAATCCCATGCTGTCTCATGAGCTTGGAGGAGCTGTTGCCACAGCAACCAACATGGGCTACATGTTGAAAAAAACACATATGTACATGACAATTCATGATCATAAAATACAGTCTCGGTTACATTTATTGGCACTACTGGTAGTATTTGCAAAAAGCCCTAAAATATAAGATTTTTTTTCATCACATATTAGGGGGAAACATGTTTTTAGCACAATTACTACCTAACACTTGGATGATGGAGACGTTTTATTTATATAGCACTTTTTTATGCAGCACTTCCATGCAGTTCAAACTACATGAATCAGAAAGAAAGCAACACAAGAACAAGAACAAGCAAAGCAAACGAAAAACTAGACTTTAAAAAGTATTTTCTAAGTTTGTTGTTATGGAGAACCAACAAGTATAAAGCTAAATGTTGGTTCTCCATGTTTGATTCTTGTTCTGGGATGCTAAGTATTCCACTATGTTATTAACCGTTTGCAACTGTCATGGCGCCTCGTCTGTCATTCCTCGTCTGTCATTCGAGGCGCCATGACGGACGCCGAAAGTGAGGATCGGAAGTATTCAACAGACCAGCTGAAATTGATTTCCAAAGTTGTTTTGTCAGTTTATTCACGGCTCCTACTTGATCGAGACAAGCTAATTTGTCTGTGAACATAACACATCTGGTTGGGGCTGATAGGCGGCGGTATTTACAAAAAGTCTGAAACAGCTAGCTTCGAAACCGACCCGTACTTCCTCCCTCCTGACGTGTTGATCAAATTACCAACTGAATTCACACTACATTATTTATATCACTAAGTCATAAACAGTATTCCCCTTACAATGGAGCAGCCTTAACACGTACAAAAAAATGAGATACTAACCATTTCTCAATGCGTGCTAGGCTACATGATTATTGCCTAGCATCATCATGCAGCGACGACTGCCGCCATGGTTACCAAGGGTTGGACTGGAACCTTCTCAAATTAGATTAACGTTAGTCTTACATTGTATCACGTCTTCGCTGCAAATCCGAGATTACATCGAAGGTTGTCAATAATATTGACCGTGCAGCCATTTTTACTGCGAAATCAACTGAATAGAAGGGATGTTAGGCCACCATACTTGTGATAGTTTACAGGAGGGCGTCGGTTATTTTTACGTCAGTCGTGGCGGAGCTGGCCGAGTTTCGAACAGAGTGACGTCACGCGCAAAGGGTCGATGACTTTTCACATACTTTTGAGCGAGCAGAGGTTTGTAAACCATTTTTCTTCCTATCAGCTTCCACGCTTTATGCCCGAAACCATGTAATTATGGGATTATTGTCATGACATACGAGTTGTTTTGTTAAGAGAAAATGGGCTCTCCGTTGGATCATTTTTAAATCCCAGGAAAACAGAAAGATGCAGATTAATATTATACACTGACCAATTTAAAGGTTTATTTCAAGTCTTCATGTCTTTTCCTGCCAATAATTTTGTTTTTCAGATTTGTTTTTAAAAAAGTATATGAAACGGTGTGATTTTGTTTAACATTAAACTCCAAAACTTCTGAACAAGCATTGCAACTTCCTTAAAGCTCTTTGTGCAGAATGAGAATCCGAGTGGGGAGGTTTTTAATTACTATAATGAGCCTGATGAAATTCCCTGTGTGCATGTGCGTTTCCTGCACTAATCTGGCATGCACAGTTCCCAGGAGACCCCCCGACTAATGTCAGAAGCTGTGCCTTTTTATGCCAAGCCTTTTCCCGTCATTCTGTCGGTACCTGAACCGAGGTCCGGTGTGTGTGTGGTGTGCGTTTAGTGTGTCAGACATGAGCAGATAATAAGGGATTACAGCACAGCCCTCATGCCGGGCTCTATTAGGAGCTGCTGCGTACGGAAACAAACAAATACTGCTGGTGTCATCCAAAGCTTCATGGATTAGAAAGCAAGCTGTAAAATTGACACAAGCTTAACAATTTGTAAGATTTCAGTAATTTTTTATGTGTAAAACGAGGTGAGAGGGTTGCCTTTTTTATTTTGTTTAAAAGCACGTCAAAATTTGGATGGGTTTATTGAGTGCTTTGAGCTTATAGATAAAAAAACCCCCATGATCTAATAAGAATGCCCTGCCTAAAATCTGATTAAATTTAGCTGGAATTTTGCCGTGGATCAGTGCAGTGGGCTGGGACAGATTACTCACATCATGAAAAAAACAAACAAAATTAATATAAAAATAGAGGACCAAAAGACAGAGTCTTGTAGAGCTTTATGTTTTGCTTGTGTGGACTTGGATAGTTGGTTTTAAACTGAGAGCACCCTCATGTTTCCGTGTCCTCTCCAGGGATCCAGAAGTAATCCCTTCTGCCTGACCTCGCTATCAGGGATTCCCATCCCTTTAGCCCAGTGAAATGGCCTCTGCTCCTTCCCCTCTGCTCGGACCTTGGAGAATAGCTGCCATCCTGAAGTTTAACCATCATGCGGCTCCTGTATCCTCGCCTCACCTCTCAGTTTCAGCTTTTGGGAAGCTTTTCTCAATCAAAAAAGTGTTAGATAACATCCTTTGAGACTGAAGCTCAAACGATGCTAAAGCTCGCTGGATCCTGTAATTCCAAAGGGATTACAGCCAGACAAACAAAAGAGTCAGGATGTGTGCTCAATGTGAATCAAGTGGCAATGATTTATTGGAATTAAATATGTATATATAAAATACAGTTTAATTAATTAACAAGAGTGAGGCCTTTAGAGAAGAGTTGGGTTTATACTGATATCTTTTTACACACAAATTGATTTAATTTGCCAATTAAGCACTTGTCCAACCAGGATTTTACTTTGGGGTATCCAAGGAAATGGAAATTAATACAAATGTATGCGAAAATGTTTGAGTTTGTGAATAATTTCTACATCCATGTATTGTTTTCCTTTCACTTATGCTTACGTACTACTCTGTAATTTTAATTTGCAATACAATGTGTTGATGTTTGTGGCTGTGGTTTTCCTTTAAGCAAAAAAAACTGGATGTTTTCCAGTTTGTTCATGACAAACTGGAAAACATCAAGAGATATTCACACTTTTTCACGCCACTTTAACTCCACGAACCAATAGAGTTACATAAATGTTTCACATTAAATAAATAAACCTAATTAAAAGTTGTCAAGCAGCATGACGTTAAAGGCTTTCCCTGCTGGGTTTAAATGCTTTAAAGCCTGCCTCTCCTCACTCTTAAACAAATTACCTGGTTTAATCAGGACATTTGCAAGGCAAAAAAAGGAGTGCCAGTCACATCCAAACTTAAGTGAACTCTGCATCCCCACCAAGGTTTCTCTGCAGTTTGTCTGAGCCCTGCTGTGGCTTTGATTGTGATTGTTTTGACATGCAGCATTTGAGCTCGATAATGAAACTATAAGGTTGATGTACTGTGAAGGATTTCAAGTCTAGCAGAGAGATGAAGCATGTTTATGGTAAAAAGTCATTTTAAAATTTGGTCATTGACATAAACAGGTCATACTGGAGGTTATTTAGCCAAACAATAGCCAATAAAAGTTAATTGTATAGGTTTCTTTTTTAGATTATTTTTCATCTTCTTAAGTAATCCAAAATCTTATGGGACTAAACACTAAAGTTTGTGGTTGCAATGTGATCAAAGGTAAATAATCTCAAGGTTTATGGATATATTTGTAAGGGCTTTTTATAAAAGTAAAATATTTTTGCATATCTGATGGAAAAAGTAAAAAAAAAGAAAATTGTGCGGAATAATAAATTGTCCTAAGACTATTGCGGATTCATGTGGATTTCTATTAGCCGTCTTTGCAAATCTGCAAGCAGCTCCATCATAAAGTCTTCACAATCTCCCAGAGCACAAGTCTCCTATTTCTTAATAGCATTAGGAGCTGAGCAGACGGGTTCCTTGCAACACTTTGCTGTCTTCTGCTAGGTGTCTCCCACCTTGCAGGCATCAATTACTTTAATTTTCAGAGTGCTTGGCAGCTTCTTAGTGGAGCCCATTGGTTTTGATTGTTGAGGCAAGGTTTGCAAAATCAAATTATCTTTAAAGGCCTCACCTTACTTTAAGTGCAAGGGAATATAAACAGTGTGGTGAGTTTTTTTTTTTTTTTATGGATTCATCAAACCCTGCAGCTCCTACCATGGGAAGCCATGTTTCATAACAAATATCTGTTTCTAATAGATGATGTTGATTCAAACCAGTTTAAAGTTTGTTTAGATTTTTTTTTTTTTTTATGAAAGAAACCCCTGGGACATTTCTGTCCAACAGATGTTTGCTATCAAACACTTTTGGTTGTTTGATAATATTGAAATTACAATCTGGTACTGGTGTGCAATACATATTCATTTCTTTTAATAAAGAGGGCATATGTTTTTTTCTCGTTTGCGGTGGAAAAGATGAAACGTCCTTCAGCGCTCTGCCTTACCACACCAGTCGTTTCACATTTAATGTCAATAAACTGGCTCCAAAAGGAAATTAGTGTCCCCAAGAACATATCCTGAAGGACAGAGTCATCAATAAAGAGACGGGCCCTGTCTCCTAAAAACCTGAGGATACCTTGTCTCAACTTAAGTCAAAACATCTCTGCAGTACAAACAAAAGTTTCTGCAGGTTAAGAGGAAAACTTTAAAACTGAACAGCTGCAAAATTCCGATAACATAAATTTCAAACGTCTGGTCGTAGTTGTCTGGCTCTTATCTCCACCTTCAGTCGCCGGCTGTCATCTGAGCTTTATGTTTTTTTAAAGACATCTGTTACTGGTGCGGGATGATGGATGACACGGCAGCACTCGTATTACTGAGACGAGCAGAACCAGGGGCGAGCTTGTCACTCCTGCGCTATATTTGGTCGGACAGCAGGAGACTCGCAAGGAGAAAGTCTTGTCTTCATCGGCCTTGACAGCGTGCTCTCCCTCCACGGTCGCTCTTTCAGGCAGCTCAGCTGGACGCGCGCTGATCGGTGTGAACGACTGAACTGACACCTGTCACAACTTAACGTGTGGTAGGAAGAGGAATATTTGGAGACGAGGCAGTAAACATAAACACAGAGGTGTTTACAGTGACACCTTTTTAGTATCGATTAGCACAATCAGACGTGTGAGGAATTGAATTTGAAGCCCATTCAAAAACAAGAATCCTTTAAAAACAGAAGAGGGACATTTTTTTGACTTAAATAAATAGGTCAGGACAGAAAGTGACAGTATTTAACTTGATAAGTGACAAGAGAAAATTGGAGTTACCCATAAAAACGGATACTAACTTCTTAAGTCTTATCTAAACTGTTAATTTCCAGCAAAAGTGGCACCAAAATGTTGGTCAAAAGTTAAGCCTGTGCTTTCACTAAGTTAACTGTGCTGAAGCACATGTATGGCAATAGTGGCGTCAGCAGAGCTCTTTCAAACACTAGGCAGGGAGTAACCAGCTCCAGTAATCCATCCATCATGCTTCAGGGACAAGGGGCCGGAGTGCACTTTGTGTCTGTATGTATGTTCATTTTTGCAGAGATAGAGAAGGAGAGAGGCCCCTCCGAGAACGTCTCAGTGTAGCCATTATCCACACTAACCCTCCTCTCCCATTTCCTCCCATCGAGGGAGCTTAGCAAGACCGGATTACAACCAATTACAGGCCTCCCTGGAGAGCATGAAAACAGGGCTGGAGGATCATCTATTTATTGTGTATGACCCACCAGATGGGAGATGGTCATTTTACGTTTAATCAGCCATAAGACCCAGAAAACTGAACAATTCCACTGAATACATGGAACAGATTAAGAATAATTACCCACTGAGAGCGCATGCAGCATGCTAATCTCTAGATTAGAAATTACAGTTCACAATGAAACAAGGTCTCTACTTTCATATCCTCCTCCCCCTTGCTTTCTGCTATGCACCAGCTAAGCAGAGGCTGTTGTGAATGCTAATGCTAATTAGCATGGACACAGATGATGGCGGAGATTTCCTGTAATGGTAAGTTGCTTCTTCACAATTAGCACATTAAACAGCAACTGCACGAGGATGATTGACAACGCTAAGACCCTCCTTCTGGGTCTGATTGGTTGTTTTTGTTCGGTCGTGGAGCATTTTTTTCCAGTAGCTCAGGGAGGAGGTGGATGAAATTGATCTTTTCACAGATTATCTGTCTCATCAACCCATCAGTGAAAAAATGTCAACCTCCATGGGTGAAAAATAGAACAAAAGATGTAAATTTTTTAAAGTAATTATGAGTTTTGGCATTTCACAAACAGCATTTTTTTATGTAATAGGAAAATTGCAACACATTTAGGCCAATATGTTCAACTAGTCCTGGATCCTTTAAATGCGCAATTCTGATTTTTTATGAACTCCGATATTTTTTGTTGTTGTTTTTGCTTGGTCGGTCACAATAAATGTATGTAATTTTTATGTCATCTCATTCATCTTATTTCTATATAAATAGTTTTAAAACTTTCAGACCTTTTTTGTGTGAACATTTGCTGCTTTTGCACCTAAATTTCCTTTTTGCGCGACAGTAAAGGCTACGTCTATACTTTTCTGTTCTAAGAGGATGACTCTGTAATCAGGCGGCTTAAACGTTGCCACAAACAACAAGTTTTGCAGTCTCTGCTTCTCCTGTGAATCTGTTCCCATTACAGTAAAAGGTTATAGTGACACAGTGGGAAGGTGCCAACCAATGCATCCTGCAGTGTTCTCTGAATTTTAAAGAGAGACTCGTATTATCCTACTTTTCTTCTTTGATGTAAAGCAGACATGACCATCTCTCTTCATCGAGTTATCTCATCCAGTCTTTTATCCTTCCCTCCCTCTTCATTCTTTTATCTCCTGTGCTGTTTTGTATTCAGTTTTCGATCTTCCTCTCTATCTCTATTGCCTTCTTTAAACACGATGCAGGCATTAGGTTTGAGGCAGCTGCAGCTGACGGACAGACAGGCTGTAGCCGGTGCAAACTGGGCCAGTCACTGAGTAATTCAGGCCTGGCTGTCAAGAGTGATCCCCCTCTATCTGTATTCCAGTGGGAAGGTGTGATGATTTCTGTGGTAAAGTACCACTCAGTGGTACCCTGGCTGTGTTCCTGCAGCGGCGGCGGGACGTGTGCATGCTCACATCCCTGTCGGCCTGTGTGTGTCACACGCAGCTCTCTCTAACCTCAGCAGCTCTGCATAAACAGCAGCGTGGACTGATCCGCTCTACCTTTCACAGCCTCATTTGTCTTACTTACAGTGGAGCTGGTGGACAAATCCACACATTCGTACATCACAAGGACAGTCTGAGTCACAGACACTGAACTCCGCTCCAGAGATACAATCTTTTCAAACCAGTTTTTTTTTTTTTGTTGTTTTAAAGGAACTTGTAAAACGTAGTTTCCTATTTCTGTCCTGTCACAAAGTATTTAGATTGAAATCGATGACGTACTCACCAAATACTTCTTGCCTTGGAGAAGGTCTTGTCCACTCTTTAAAAAAGCACAAACAGAAACAGAATTATTTATAATTTTCATTGTCACTCTCTTTCAGATTTTCTCTCCTAAAATAGATTAAAAATAGCAGATAAAAAGTGCATTTTAAAGGCTCCATTGTACAGAGGAGGATTAGGGACAATGTTTCTAGACTTGCACATGGCAGCATGTTGGAGTAGCTCTGTACTCAATCCTGCATTTCTGTGGAAAAATATTTATATTTTTTTAATTGAAAACTGTTTCTTCTTGTTTTGGATGCCATGTACCTGGACAGTTTATTTCCCTTTGGAATCAATAAAATATTTTTAAATTTTGAATTACAATTCACAGAATCTGAATTGTTTAAATTGTTTATGCACCATCAAATAAATCCATCCAAGATTCATGACAGGATTCAGGATTCAGCCTTTAGGTTTTCAGTAGAAATAAAGTGGAAGGTTACAAATCCTAACAAGGAAGGTGTAGTTATGTGATCCTTGTTACACGTTAATGTTGGATTTTGATGTAGACTGACACAAAAATTTGAATTGTGAGATTAAAGTCAGGTTATACTTTTTCAGTGGCTGTAATCCTCTTCCGTACCACTTGAAGCAGTTCTTCAATGAAACCTCTTTTTTTGACAGTCAAAAGCACATTAGCATCACCTGCTGGCACATAAATTAACCCTGCAGAAAAGATTTCATGTGTCACTTCAGATCAGTTGGAATCTGGAAAGTGGTTTTGATTTACTGGGAGTAACAAGGAATTGAAACATAAGTCTCTTTTTCACTGCACCGCTGGACCCGGGTCGACCCGGGTCGGTGTTATGCCGAGAAATGTATCCCCTCGGCATAACACCGGACCCTGCAGTGCAAAAAGGACTTTAGCGACTCCTGGGAGACTTGAGCAATGCTTTTGCATTGCACACATTTTAGTCAACCTCATCTAAAGAAGCTAAAACAGTTGCACTGAAGTGTCTCTTGCCATCTGTTGAAGTAGAATTTTCAGGAATTAGATGCTGATTATTTATCTGTTTTTCTTTTTGAACACAAAGTGAATTTTATCCTGGTTGACTTTTAGGTGGAAGGCTCATAACTCACTGTCAAGACGAGGAAAAACGTGTCATCTGTTCCTGAATCAGACCCTATCTCATTACACTGATTGCTTTTGTGGCCTTTCATGGCCTCTGTCGCATCCCTGTTTTGTTTTCTCTGAGCCGTATGTGCGGGCATGTGCTGAGGTCCTCGGGTAGAGGTCTTTCTGCACTTGAAGTCAAGACCCCAAGGATTTGTTAAGACCTGCCACAAGAAATCAGGTCAGACGAATCATTGCCCTCCTTTAAATCCCAACTTTAAGCATTTTCTCATTTGACAACCTGTCCTGATTTCTATCTTCCTTATTCCGACACCAAACTGTTTATTTAATATCAGAATATTTTCAGCATCATCTTTTAGCAACCAAGCCTTCATGTATTGCTTGCTTGGATTCGTTTTTATGGCTTTTTTTATTGTGATGTATTGATTGAATTCTTGCCACAATTAGTTCACATTAATCTTCAGATTTTTTTCTAATTCTGAAATTGTTTTGTTTTACTAGTCATTTTCATTATGCAAATGCATCAACAGACAACAGACACTCTGTCCTGTGCTGCATTGTCTTAGTTTTATAAATATCACATTATTAGGAACATCTATTTGATGAATAAATGGGTACGATCTTGTAATCCCTTCATTATCCGTTTCAAAATGACACTCTGTCAGAGAATGTCTATTTTGCTTTTATCATCAAGAAGGATTTAATTGGAGAAATAAAACAAAATCCTCAGAACTGTCTGGTCTTTTTATTGAAAAAAGCCATTTTTATAGCAAAAGTTGGTTCTTTTATAGATTAATTGTTTTGTGGAACATTTTTTGGCTCTGATTTTGATGAATGTTCTATAAATATGGGTCAGTGTAACATCCACACCAGAAACAGTATCATAATTCAGTGTGGGAGACTTTGAGGGATGAAAATGTGAAACCACTCTCTGCCAATAGATGGCAGTACATGTGCAGAAGAAAAACCCCGCAGTCCCAAAGGATTAACTTTGTAAACGCCTCCAAAGCATTCTTTCATGCTTTTATCACCACAAATGTCACATAGATAACCACAGAGGAAATTCTCCTAATATTAACAGTCACTATTCATGATTCTTGGCAAACATGCAGACGTGACACAATGAAAAGTGAATGTTCTTCATGTACTGAAATATCTGCATCTAATCAGAAAGCAAAACTACATAGAAATATTGAATAAAAGCTTTCTGGACAGAAGTCAGACTATTTCCATCACAAATCTAAACACCAACAAAGTAGGTTCTTGATAACAGTGCCACCTTGCTATGATCACTTTAGCTTTGCGAGTTATATTGTGGTGGATTTGTCTTGGAGCATTGAACTAGTAATGAGTTGACTGCATTCTGGAGGCACAATTCACTCGTTGTTGTGATGTTAACTTCGGAAAACAAGCCAAGGATAGGCTCTGTGTCTAACCAATGATTAGACACATCTTTATAATGCGATATTTGATATCTTTCTAATTACACTTACTTAAAAAGTACGCATTGGTTATTTTGACATGCAGTTTCAGCAGTAAACTTATTTCTACTTCTGAAAGCTTTTATCGCATTAAGTTAGTAGCAAAATAAGCACTGTACAAAGCCTATAGGAAACATGTTCTTTTAGTGCTTTGATGCGTAAAACACTGAAGAAAAACATCAGCAAATCCCATCGTTTCCTGACTTGCAACTCAGAAGTAGTCATTTCCAGTTCTGAGTTTTTAACTTACTTGACGGGAAGGCAGTACTAACTGGTAGCAAAACAAAAGTACTACAAAGTGCCAGAAAGGTAAATGGTTTATAGCACTTTCATATCAGCTGATCACTCCAGTAACTTTTACACCGGTTAGCTAAAGCAATGCGCCATTTCCACTCTTAAACAGACTGACTGAAATTTATTATTTATTGTTATTTTAATGGAAGGTGGGAGGCCACATGGGGATAAGTGCATGTTGAGACCTTCAAATTAACAGATCATCTGTCTTCATGTTGAGACACAGAAACCTGTGGCTCAACATCTACGTCTGTATATTTATTATAAGACAGAAGTAATAAACAGGCCATAATATGGGGATATGTGGTGTTGAAATTTTTGTTCTGCAAGAGCAACTTTCTTCTTCAAGGGAAAATGAAAGTGAAATATGAAGGCAATCATTCAAACTTTTCTATTTATTTCTACTTAAAAGAAGTGGAATGAAAGGAATGCAAAGAACAATAGTAACGGCAAAAACGTGCTTCTAATTTATTAATTCAACAATAACAAACAAAACCGCACTCAATCACAATAAACCCAAAAAGAGGAGACACTGGAACCAAAAGTAAAAAACAAAGTGAGGACTTCTCCTTTTCTGGTGAGAAATTTGCAAAAGAATAAAATGAAAGCTTAAACTTCCTCCTTATCAGAAAACAGAGTTAGTTACAGGAAACAGAGCCTGGCGCCAGGTAAGAGGAGAACTGAAGTCTGGAGAGAAAGTTTGTTTTTGTATGAATCACTTGCAAAAACATTTTTTCTGAATGTCCTCGCCTGCTGCTCATCCCTTCTCAAGTTTTACGAAACTCCCATAAAATGAGATCAAGCAGGGTGTGCCGGGAATAAAGAGCAAGGCTCCAAGCGGGAATATCAAAACCCTTGGAGCAAATATTAAATAAACAGTTTGAGTGAGTAGAAAAACATAAAACTCGGCAGCTGAGACAGAGGAGAGATACTGCTGCACAAATGATTTGCCAGTGAAAGTAGGTTCTAGATAAGTATTATATATAGTATTTGAATAAATGATAAAAGTCTTCTCATCCCTCGAATGTTCTCAGCTACATCACATTTAAATATAAAATCCATTGAATTTATGCACAAAGCATAACTCTGAATTTATGCTTTGTGCTACTATTCTGAAAATGATTTTTAAAATTATTATTTATGACTTCTTTTTTAGTTAACTTTATGCGATTCGTAATTCCCATCAGCAATTTGCTTCTTCAGGACACCAGTAATCATATTTTCTAATTTATAAATATTTACTGATGCTCTCATTGAACAAATGGCGGCGAAAAAAGCCAAAACTATCCATCCAGAAAATGTGGACAGTTTGAGGGGATTTTAACATCATTAATTGTAATTTATTGTGACAGAAATAAATCAAAATTCTTATCATGAAAAACATTTTTATATTTATTTTTCCAGTAAACATGTATACCTTATAATATGGAAAGTCAAATGGGTTTGTATAATCTGCGTTTTGAGTGAGGTTTTTACACCTAATCCCAAGAATAGTCCACAGAAATGACAACATTTTAAAAGCTTGGCAATACAAGTAAATATTACACCAAAAATTGTGGTTCCTCCTTTCTCTTAGGAAGGTATCAGCCTAACATATGGCAGTAATGGAGACAAACATCCAAGAAGAGAAGAAGAGAACCACCAGCATCAACAGCTATCACACTTTTACAACAAACTAAGTCCACTTCAACTGCATGAGATTTCCTCCCTCTCTCTGCAAACTTTTTTAACTTTCACTTTAGAAATTAGCCGAGGCCATTAGTGCGCATCAAATCAGCGACATTGCTCACAGCAAGTAGGTCAGCAGTCCCGAGGAAATCCAGCTTAGAAATCACGACTCATTACTCGGACATAAATCTGACGCTGTGGCATGTTACTTCAGGACTTTTCTGACCCAACATGTAAAAAAACAGATTATAACCTAACTAAACTTTACCCAATCATCCTGGGACTTCGGACCTTTCATATGCCACCAGTTGCTAACTAAGGCTACGTTCACACTGCAGCCTGAAGTGACCCAATTGGCCTGAAAGTGTCCCGCATGCACAGTAGAGGGCGCAATAACGTCACACAAAGAGTCTGACCTCAGACTTTTTCCAACCGCAATAAAAAAACTTTTAAAAAAGAAGAAGTGCTTAGTGTTTGTGGAAGTTAACGTGAATGCTAGTGCAGTGGAGCATAGCTTACGATTTTAAAGTTGTCATCTGACCGCGGCCAGCACATCAACAACTTAATCCTCGTTATCATCCATCATGGTTGTTGTAGGGACGTTTGTTGGGGATCGATGACGTTCAGGTCGCATGAATGTGACCTTAACGTTCAGATTCACTTCACACAAACGTATTGGATATTCAAGCGGCCTGGATATCATGTTCAGGCCATCATGAAAAGATCAGATTCATTCAAATGGGTTATTTCAGACTGCAGTGTGAACATAACCTAAAAAACTTCAGATTTTTGTTGTAAATCACAGAGAAAAGGGAAAAGTCCTGCTACAATGCTTGTCTAGAATCAAAGCCGTTTCTGGTAACTGATGCTGCTAAACTCCTGGTTAAAGTAACTCCGTTATGCATGGAAGTCACTTCCTTTTCCCACGGTTTTAATTAGTCTGGTGGAGTCAGGGTCAGTTCTGCACCCACCTGAGCATCTCTAAAATCATCTGACAGTTTGGTAAAAAGGTCACAAATCCTACCTGGCATCAACAATTACAGCTACACTTTGAAGATAACAAAAGACAGCATCTTCAGCACTAACAACATTTTTTACACCCTTTTCTGTTTTATGTTACTTTATTATTCTCCCACACAAATCTTAAGAGCAGCAAATCATTATTCTGTAACATTAATCAACAAAAATTCACAGGAAGTTAATTGATAACCTTAAAATATGTGTTTATGTTTCTATTTCTACTTCTTGTGTTGTCACAAAAACACTGAAAAATACAAAATCATACCTTGTCCCACTTGGCAAAAAGATTGTACACCCTTGATCTACTGTGAACTTATGAACTATAAAGGATGGATGAATGTATCTGATTAACCGCAAAGAATTTTCCACTGCAGATAAGATACTGACTTCTCATAAATTCTCAACACAGTCCTCAGTTTTAAAAAAAAACTCCCTCTTTAAGAAAATAACCTTTTAATAATCTAATTTGAAACATCCAAAAAAACATGAGAACGTGTGAACATTGTTTTTAGTTCCTGAGCATGACGCCTTAGTGTTTTATTGAACGGACCACTTCAGGCAGAAAGTAGGAGACAGCCCAATTCTGCAGGCAACACTTCTTCCAGGTTCTGGATAAAAATATGTGCTGACCATGTATTGACGGTCCAAAATTCCTCTCGCAAAAACACAGAAAGTGCAGCACAACAGTGGGGAAAGGGAAGTTTGACAGGCGAATGAGGGGGTGCAGATGCAAACCCTGACAGAGAAATGGCCAATCATGTGATCTCGCTTCACTTCACACAAATGGCGGATTCACATTTATACAGGCTGTATCTTTCTGTGCTGTCCATGGCAATAAATGACCTCCTGAAATACATTTATGTAATTCTTTACCAGTCCATGGAAAATGTTCTAAGGCTAATTTAAAAGCAGCCTAACCAGGGTTATAGTTTCGTTTTATTTTGTCGTGACTTTTTCGTTTGTCAAACTCATTTTCATTTTGGGCCAAATCAAAAATCTGAATACTCTTAAAGGGCTGGTTGTTCCAGAAAGTATTGATAAACCCCATTAAACTGTTAAAATATCAATAAATAGATGTTTGTTTCAGCATTCAGTAAGTGTTTCTTACTTTCTTTTTTTTTTTTTTTGTGGTGCTAATTTAGAAACATTTATAAGGATTTCTTACAATATTTGCACTAATGTATGATATTAAACATGACTCTTTATTAATCGCCATATCGGTCACGGACAATAACTTGACATCAAGTAAAGCTCAGACAGCAGTCACTTAAATCCAATGTTTATAACCAATTCAGAGAAAAAAAATGCTGTAAAATCAGAAAAAAAATTTGTGGCTCTGTTGATTTTATGTGAATTTTGTAGAATGGTTAAAAACTGCAGTGACTTATTGATGTAATCTGGAGTGTGGAGGGCCACATAAAGAGCTGTGGCGGGCCGGATCTGGCCCTCAGGCCTTGAATTTGACACATATCATAGAATATGTTTATTAGTTTTTATTAATTAAATACTAAATACTGTTTATTGTTTTTCTTCAGTTTTTATAAGTTATTGTAATCTTTCTAGGTGCAGAATTTAAAAAGTATTGTATTGTGATTATATTTACATCGATTGGGCTCAACAGAAAATCCCATTTTCAAACAAATATATTAAATTATTCAATCAATCAATCAAATTTTATTTGTATAGCACATTTCAGCTACAAGGCATTTCAAAGTGCTTTACATCATAAACACAAAACACGAAGGCATGCAACATAGAATAAAATACCAAGGTTTTTTTTTTTTTCCCTCTCTTTTCCCTTTCTTCCCCCTTCCCTTTGACACGGAATTTAAGCGCCTGTTACCGCCGGACTCCGCCGTCCGTTTAACCACGGGTATTCGCCGGGCCCCGTTGCCCACAACAGGAAAAAAAAAAAAAAAAAAAAAAAAAAAAAAATTACATACATATCCACAAAATCAAAGCCATACATATTACATTTCAAATGCAACTCTAAACAGGTGCGTTTTTACTTGAGATTTGAAGGAAGTCAGGGTTTCCGCTGTTTTACAGTTTTCTGGAAGTTTGTTCCAAAGTTTTGGTGCATAGATGCTGAAAGCTGCTTCTCCTCTCTTGGTTCTGGTTCTGGGGATGCAGAGCAGACCAGAACCAGAAGACCTGAGAGGTCTGGAAGGTTGATACAACAACAGCAGATCTTTGATGTATTGTGGTGCTAAACCGTTCAGTGATTTGTAAACTAACAAGAGTATTTTAAAATCTATTCTTTGAGCTACAGGGAGCCAGTGGAGGGACTTTAAAACTGGTGTTATGTGATCTGTCTTCCTGGTTCTAGTGAGAACGCGAGCAGCAGCATTCTGGATCAGCTGCAGCTGTTTGATTGATTTGTTGGACAGGCCTGTGAAGATGCTGTTGCAATAATCAATGCGACTAAAGATAAACACATGGATGAGTTTCTCTAGATCTGGCTGAGACATTAGTCCTCTAATCCTGGAGATGTTCTTCAGGTGATAGAAGGCCGATTTTGTTACTGTCTTTATGTGGCTCTGGAGGTTCAAGTCCGAGTCCATCACTACTCCCAGGTTTCGGGCCTGATCGCTAGGTTTTAGTTGTAATAACTGAAGCTGTGCATTGACTCTAGATCGTTCCTCTTTAGGTCCAAAAATAATGACTTCAGTTTTATTTTTGTTCAGTTGGAGAAAGTTTTGGCACATCCACACATTTATCTGCTCTAAGCATTTATTCAGTGATTGGATGGGTTCAGAGTCACCTGGTGACATCGTAATGTAGAGCTGTGTGTCATCCGCATAGTTGTGGTAGCTAATATTATTTCCTGTTATGACCTGAGCTAGTGGGAGAATATAAATATTAAATAAGAGGGGTCCTAGGATTGAACCTTGGGGTACCCCACATGTGACCTTTGACCTCTTTGATGAGAAGTTTCCAATTGAAACAAAGAAATCCCTGTTCTTTATGTAGGATTCAAACCAGTCGAGCACCGAACCAGAGAGACCAACCCAACTTTCAAGTCGATTCAGTAATATGTCGTGGTCGACAGTGTCAAAAGCTGCACTGAGATCCAACAGAACCAGCACCGTGGTTCTCCCACAGTCCGTATTTATATGGATATCATTGAATACTTTTACGAGGGCAGTCTCCGTGCTGTGGTGAGCACGAAAACCAGACTGGAAAGTGTCAAAGCAGTTGGTCATCATGAGGAAACTATTTAATTGTTTACACACAGTTTTTTCAATAACTTTGCTGATGAATGGGAGGTTTGAGATTGGCCTGTAATTCTGCAATAGTGATTTGTCCAGGTTGTTCTTTTTTAACAGTGGTTTGATGACTGCTGTTTTCAAAGCCTGGGGCTTTGAAAATTATTGCTGAACAACTGACTCTGGTATTTCCTCACAACTTTTGCTGTCGCCATTTTGTGGATTAGCACTGACAAATGACATAAATGTGCCCAAAAAAACAAATTTAAATTTGAAAGGCTAATAAAAAAAATCAATAAACACAAAAATGAAGGGTAGTATATCTATAATTATAGCATGTTTGAGTTACTTTTATAAATGCATGACATAGATCAAGTTAGTTATAGTTTTCTCCCCATTATTTACCATTTTACTTTAGGTAAAATCTTTTCTCTATTTTGTTAGTTTTAAACTTTTATAACCTCGAATCTAACATCATTGGATCCGTCTTACATCCACATTAAAACCTCATTTCACATCTTCCTGGGTAATATTAAATATTAAAACAGCAGATCACACTGAGGTGCTCTAAATGCTCATAACGCTGAAAAACGCTCTTTATTAATAACCAACAGAAACATTGTCAAAACAATAGTAAACGTGAGCCGATCGGACAGCCTGTGTGGGTTGAGTGAGCTGCTGTCAATGGGCTCATTCAGCCCACAGAAATGAGCACAAAGAGGCTGAATGTTCTCGTTTGGCGCCGCGGTACAGTAAGAAACACCGTAACAAACACACATCGGTTCCAGATATTTATGACAAGAGTCCAGCGTAAACCAACAATGTTTGCGTGCTTGACTCGTGTGTGATGATCGTTTCTTGATTCTCTGATTAAACATCAATGAGTGATTTCAATAATTCATTGTTTTGTGTGTTTTTGAGGGTCAGGATTGCTGAGGGAAATTTTGATCTTTGATTCAGTGTTATTCATATTTTATTATTCTAAATGTGTATTGAAATATTAAACAGTGTCACATATTTTCACGTTGAAATAATAGCACAGTCTAAGTCGTACTGGATGGAGAATCTCTGTGAAGGTTTTGCCACATATTTATTGTTGAATTAAGGTTTGAACTTTGACTGGGCCACTCACACATGACTACACTCATATAGAAAGCTTTCCATTGATATTTCAGGTGGATAATTAGACTATGTAAAGTTCTCTTTTAGTTTGGCCTTGTATTTAATGATATAAGGATTTACTGAACGTTTATTCACAAGGGCCAAAATAGTTGAGTCAAAAGTACCTTTGGGCCAAGAAAATAAAAAGAAATTCAAGAAAGTAGATTTTTTTGTTAGATTTTTGTAGGAAAGAGATGTTGTTCATTGAAAAACTTGAGAAAGTTTTTGCTGTATTAACAGAAAACCATTTAATATTTATTATTAAACGAATTAAATAAAAGTTAGGGCCCTCGAGACTCCAAGTTACATCAATAAGTTCTTCCAGTTTTTCACAAATCTCCACATTTTTACTGCAAATATTTTCAAAATACAATACAGTGAGTAATAAAAAGTCACATTTAACATCATACATTATCACAAAACATCTTTACAAACAGTTTTATCTTGGCACCACAAAATCTGTCATTTTTATCACAAAAAAGCACTAAAACAATCGCAAGATCCTGGATGAATGGCGATTTACTGACATTTTCACCATTTAATTGGTTTTATCAATATATTCTGGCTCAACCGGCCCTTTAACAACATTTTTGATCTGTCCCAAAATTAAAATGAGTTTGACACTCCAATTATTGCACAGACTTGTTCATGTATTTATACTCATAGTTGAGAGAAAATTAACTGAACATTAAGAGTTATGGTCAACATAACTCTAATGATTAAAGCTAACATGCCTCGGCTTCCTGTTGTGTTACAGATGGCTTGCGGTGGTAGATCTGTATGTGAATGTGACTGCTGCAGTAAAAGTGCAAGGTGGGTCCCCTTTAGGGCCCCTGAAGGGCCCTCTGGTTGCCCTGCAACTGCTGTTTGTTTGGCCGCTGCCCTCAGAAGGGTGCTTGAACTGCCTGTCCTCCAGCAGCTCTGCAGTCACATTTAGTCATGCCAACGTTTACCTTTGTTCAAACAAAATCAGTTTGTCCGTTGTTGTCTTTCGTCTTAATGCAGTACACTGTGAAACATTAGCGCTGCATTTAGTTGTGTCTACTCTCTTCAACTCTTCAAGTCAAATAAATTTAGCAAGAGTTGAATAAATTTGAGTTTTCAGGTTAGCACTTAAACTGAAAGACGAAAAAGATGGGAGTGGAAACTATTTCCCAGAGTGCTTAGCGGCATGGAAGTGTGTTACATTGATCTGACTAAAGCAAATGTTTATTTTAAAATGTTTCTGAACTGAATTCATTGTGATGTTCAATAAAATTCATTATCAGATCAGAACTTTTGTTCATGCAATTTGGAACAAGAATTTAAATTATTCTAAAGTAAAATACGTAGACATTTTAACTTGATAATGTCAGTGAAAACACAGAAATCTCTAACTCTTTAACTTGGTGAGGGAAGTTTTTTCTTGCATATTTTGAAATAATTATTTGGTTTAAATCGCAGCATTAAGTTAAAACTGACAATTCAAGATTTAATAACTTAAAAACAATGTTTTACACAACTTGCATTTGTTGTTAAATCAACTTTATGAACTTTAATTTCTGAGTTAAAACCAAAATAATTTAATTGTTGACTTTAATCGCATTTTTAAGGCTGCAGGTGGATTTTCATTTTCAAGTTAAACCACCTCCGGTTCGGTGCTCGACTGGTTTGAATCTTACATAAAGAACAGGGATTTCTTTGTTTCAATTGGAAACTTCTCATGAAAGAGGTCAAAGGTCACATGTGGGGTTCCCCAAGCTTCAATCTTAGGACCACTCTTATTCAATATTTATATTCTCCCACTCGCTCAGGTTATAACAGGAAATAATATTAGCTACCACAACTATGCGGATAACACACAGCTCTACATTACGACATCATCAGGTGACCTTTGACCCCATCCAATCACTGAATAAATGCTTAGAACAGATAAATGTGTGGATGTGCCAAAACGTTCTCCAGCTGAACAAAAACAAAACTGAAGTCATTATTTTTGGACCTATAGAGGAACGATCTAGAGTCAATGCACAGCTTCAGTTATTACAACTAAAACCTAGCAATCAGGCCCGAAACCTGGGAGTAGTGATGGACTCGGACTTGAACCTTCAGAGCCACATAAAGAAAGTTACAAAGTCGGCCTTCTATCACCTGAAGAACATCTCCAGGATTAGAGGACTAATGTCTCAGCCAGATCTAGAGAAACTCACGAATGTGTTTATCTTTAGTCGCATTGATTATTGTAACAGCGTCTTCACAGGCCTGTCCAACAGATCAATCAAACAGCTGCAGCTGATCTAGAAGCTGCTGCTGCTCCTGTTCTCACTAGAACCAGGAAAATAGAGCACATAACACCAGTTTTAAAGTCCCTCCACTGGCTCCCTGTAGCTCAAAGAATAGATTTTAAAATACTGTTGTTAGTTTACAAATCACTGAGCGGTTTAGCACCACAATACATCAAAGATCTGCTGTTGTTGTATCAACCTTCCAGACCTCTCAGGTCTTCTGGTTCTGGTCTGCTCTGCATCCCCAGAACCAGAACCAAGAGAGGAGAAGCAGCTTTCAGCATCTATGCACCAAAAATTTGGAACAAACTTCCAGAAAACTGTAAAACAGCGGAAACCCTGACTTCTTTTAAATCGCAATTAAAAACACACCTGTTTAGAATTGTTTTTGAAACATAATATGTAACAATTCATTGTTTATTCTGTGTTGCATGACTTTGTGTTCTTGTGTTTATGATGTAAAGCACTTTGAAATGCCTTGTTGCTGAAATGTGCTATACAAATAAAATTTGATTTTGATTCAAATGTTTTACAGTGTAAGGTTTAGACACCAGGTTGTCAAAAACGGCTGATTTAAATATATGACCATAAAGAAACGTTTGTTGTTGTTGTTTTCTTTTATTTAGATTAAAATGTCAAATTCCTCTCAGAATCTGCAGATTAAACCAAACTATTCTAATTTTTTTGTCTTCTTGTTTACTTGCAGGACTGGCATTTTTCAGATAATCAGATGACCTTATCAATAACAACTGAGAACATCTCACATTTCTAAACAATGCCCATCTTTCCATTCAGCTGTTTTCTTTTTTTTTTACAGGACTGACAAGCATTCTTTCAGCTTTTCTATGTAACATAGAGCGTCATTGTTCAGACTGTGAGGGCGCTCATTTAGCAGTTCATAGCTCTGTGTCATGATTAGGAGTTTATGAGCAGAGCCACCAGGCAAAGCCACATAGCTACAGTATGCGTCATCTTATTAACAAATATGTGAGCTTCTACAAGTAATAGATAGAAAACAAAAGTTATATTTACAATGTCATGATCAATCTGGACTGCAAACCTTTTTGTAGAAAATAGAAATTCTCAGCGAGGTCATGATCTACGTTGTGCAAAACAAATATCAGCTGCATCAAAGTTGGATTGGGAGAGCAGCGTCTTGTATCTTGAGCTCCTTGGCGACTGCGTTGCTTTCATTGAATGCCAATAAAATGAAGCAGGCAGGTTGTATTACACATCCCCCGCTGATCTATCAGGCTGACATACCAAAATGTCAAGAGTAATGCCTTTCCAGGCCACTGCCACACACAAAAAGATTACTGTTTCCTTAAAATAGAAAGCTCGTTTACTCCCCCACTGTCTTCAATCAATTGTTCCACTAGCTGCAGCAGATGAAATAAACAACAAATAATGAGGCCAAACACAGCAGACCAATCTATGCATCCGTCCAGCCACTTCTCCCAGGGGAAACACTTCCTAAGCGTCCTGAAAAGAAGGCCGAACCGCCTCAAACCCTTCTGGCAGTAGCGCATGAAGCTATGTAGCTTACCTTGAGATTTTCCTTTTATGGAATTGTTTGTTTATTATCCAATCCTCTCTGCTATTAACAACATTTTAGAGAAAAAAAAACATCTTTTGTGTCAAAGCATCTTGTCTGAAGCCCACATCTGTGTGAGTCTGTGTGGGTGGGCACAGGTACATCAGTTTACTTTTGTTTATTTGATGGCTTTGAATGAGCAGAGCTAAAATTGGATGAGCAGAGTTTGATCCCTCCAGCAGTTATTGGGATCCTGCCTGAGCTTTTTACAGTGAGTATGGTTCTGGTGGAGTCGCTGGTTGATTAACTTTTTCTTTGTGGTTTTGTGAATTGAAGAGCTGACGGGTTATCAGGTTGGACAACCGTGACATCTGCCGCTCTCTTCCTGAGCGTCGTGCTGAAACTGCAGGTTTAACAATTAAAGCTCATCTAAATGGGGGTTCCTTGATCTAAAGTCCCCAGCGACTGGCCCCCCACAGTAATCACCGCCTTTCGCTTTCAGTTTATACGTTGCTATTTTATCTTGATGACTGACAAATAAATTTCACTGAAACATCAATCCACAGAGTTCAAAGTTCATTCAGAAGCTACATTTATCCCTTTTAATTGGGACAGTTAAACATTTATTGAGTACTACTCTTGGAAGCGTTAGCATTTGATCAATTATTTCCCATCTCTATTTTTTGTTTCACTTTTCTTATTCTTTGAAAACACAGCCACAACAAATGGGATGAATGCTACTTTCAATACTGTGATGGAGTATTCAAGTATACACCTTGTGGAAGTACCCAAAAAGTGTCTTTGTTAACTCCTTAAAGTATGAGGTTGCAACAGATGAGCAGGTTGACTTTTCTCTAGTCTGCCCCTGACTATAAACAAGAGTTTTCCCTTTTAATTCAGCTTTTCTTCACAAGTACAGACCAGAGTAAACTCTGCTACAATCTCATTAGACTAACATGAATTAAGATAATCTAGTGCAGTTCTGCCACAACTTTAGTCTGTTTTGTTGGAAACATCTGCTGTATTTATACAGCAGAAATTGAAAACTTAAAAAGTAAATCTCCTGTACTGAAGGCTTGTCTTTCAAGTCTGAATAGTGCTGTTATAAAACATCTACACTATAAATGTATCACCTTTGCCCCTCTTCATATTACAAAGATGATGACAAGGCGCAATAAATAGTCTCACAACCTCAACAGCCACAGCAGTTGTTGTCACTACCTGTTTCCTTTGAGATTTCAACACATATTTCCCCTCTGGAGTAACATTTCTGAGTAAGATTACAATCAGACTGACTCAGCGCAAGTTGAAAACTGATTCCAAACAACTGAAAGTTAAAGTTCTCGAGGAACGACCAACGTGAAACCGACAAAATAATAAGAGTATTGAAGAAATACAAGAAGTGTGTGATACAAATGCAGAAATTGGTATTTAAAATGTTTCTTGCAGCACTAAAGTTGTGGCTGTTCGTCATTTCTTCTGGCCTGAAGCTCTGTTTCTTAAAAGTTTATGAAATTTTAACTACATCCAACTACAATGGACAGAAATATCCAGAATTATAAGTTCATTCTGATAAACAGTTTACTTTTTGCATAACTGCCAAGTATTGTGTGAATGAAACCCAAAGACAGAAGCAGCTGTTCATATTTTAACAGACAAAAACCTGACTTGAGCTTTTTTCTTGTGTGAAAACGGCTCAAGATGAGCTGCCAACTTTAACTGATGTCAGATTATAGTCTATAATCTACACAGCGAGCAATAAAAAGTCAAATTCACCGTCAAAAATAAGTGCAAATATCGCAAATATTACCAAATCAGAACCACAAACACCTTAATTTTTGTTGCAAAAAAATCACAAGAAGAATCACAAAATCTTGGAGGAACTGAAAAATGCTTAATAACATTATTTAATTTTAAAAATGTATTAATAATTTAACAGTTTGTGAACAGTGATGTCAGTAATTGACCACTTTTTTCAGTAACGAGTCATATAACACGTTGCTATTTCAAATCCAGTAGTCAGACTACAGTTACTTATCAAAATCACTTTGTGTTACTGCGCGTTAATATTGTCTTTTGTAATTTAATTTTATTTCCTGTACGCGTCTTGGGGAGTGATCGCCGTTTTTATACGACAGTATCAGCAGCGACAGAAACGTAAACAATGGAGGGAGGAGGGGGATGCACATTTTGTTGCTGGAAAAGCAGGAACTATTTGGAGTTTCGCTCGCCAAGACCGATCATTATAAGCGGCTTCTTGTTTTTCTCTTAAGTCACTTGCAGATTTAATGAGGAGGTTTTGGAGCTCGGAAATAAGCAGACAGAAACCCCAGAATTTGTCTGTCATCCAGTTAGTTTTAGTCAGACTCATGATCCCGCTGTGTCTTTGTGAATGTCAAGTTGATATATTAGCTCTGAATGACGTCGAGCTTCACGTTGCGTTGTTACATTGTTGTTGTTACCACTATAAAATAACTATAAAATAAATAATTATATATTGGCAAAGATTAATGCAAGTTTCTGTCATTAGCAGCTGCTGAAAGTAACTGAAAAAGTTACTTTTAATGTAACTTAGTTACTTTCCAAATCAAGTAATCAGCAATCTCCGTTACTTTTTCAAGGAGTAATCAGTAATCCGATTAAAGTTACTTTTTCAAAGTAACAGGTTTTAAAAATACATTCTGGCACAACCGGCCCTTTAAGGGCCTTTATGATCTTGATTTGGCCCAAAACGAAAACAAGTTTGACTCTGAATGTATCAGCAAATAGAAAGAGCTCTAAAGATAAACCCTGTGGAACCCCAAATGACAGGGTGTGAGATTCAAACATGAATGTTGACGAAAACAAGAAAATTTTTTAAAAATTACAGCTAAGTCTGCTACAATAACAGATTTTGCTGGACAGTGAATCGTCCCAGAAGTTAGCACAATAAACAATAATATTCTTGTTTTGAGAGCATTTTAAAGTAATAAAATTGGATAATAATGCAAGAACACATTCTCAAAGATTAATAAACTTTAAATACTATTGAACATTTAACACTGGAACTGGGAGACGTTCTAAACACCCCAAAATAAATAAACAAAACAACAGAAACAAAAAATTAAATTAATTGGGAAATAAAGGCTAGATGAGACCAAAACACCAGACTGAAGACTATTATCATCCAGTTTTGGAAAAAATAAAGAGAAATATGCTAAATTATGCAAGCGAGCTTGTTTAAATTTCTCATGAGATTAATTGATTTATTGATTATTGTGACAGGCCTATTTGCAGCACCAAGTTTTCTTCAGATCAAGAGCAGCAAGCGAAGCTGCCGTCTTAAGAGGTTATGACTTTTTCTGTCGGCATAAACACTGCGTGCACTTAAACATGTTTGCAACGTTGACAACTGGAAAACTGAATATGCTGGCAGGCGAAAAAAGTGCAAAGCTGCGTTCATGCTCAGCATGCACTTCCCTCTGGAGAATTACAAGCCTTCTTCACACATGGGATTATTTCTCAGGCCAGGAGTTCCTGATCTGAACAGGTAGATTCAGAAAGTTTGTCCTGTGTGTTCCAATACTGGTACTGCTCGGTTTTAACAACTTGTTAATTAACAGTAGTGTATTTTTAAGACATTCTGCAGGCCATTTTCAAACACACACACACACACAATCAAACACACAATCGATCTCTTCTGCCAGGCAACAGTTGCACTGGGACATCCATCAGAAATACTTGCTGACTAATGCTTTATGTCCTGCAAACAATGGTCAGAGAAAATAAAGCAAAACCCAACAAACCTTAAAAATGCTGAATGAAAAGCAAGAATATCTAAAATATATCTATAGTAATATATATATGCTGTGTTTTTCTGCAGATTAATACTATTGGAATATTTTATTTCCCCCCATTTTAAGTTCATTTATTTGTCCCGTTCAAGTTTCAAAATCTCCTCCCTGAACAATATTAATAAAAGACATAAATGCATCAAGACAGACAGGCAGGGATAAGGCGATAAAAATGACATCATTCCCGTGTAGGATCGGCAAAGTGGAGAATATTCCGCAGAGTCACGGAAGCAGCAGCAGCAGCCAATAACCGAGACTGGGCCACATTAAGGCGAGTCATTAGGAATCAGTCTCATTCATCCTTACCCTCCATAGGCTCCAAAAGTGAAACTCCTCTTTCTCTGCGGCATACTGGCGAAAACAGAGCCAGTCAACTCACAGCTGAGTGGAGCCGACCGGCGCTTGGTTCACTTACGCTGACTGAGCGTGTTTGCGTGTGTCAGCGTGTGTTTGTGTGCGCTGCCTGGCTGCCGCCTGAGCTCCACTCCCCCAAAGCCTGACATGCCCTGCCTCCACTTCTTCCTCCTCCTCGTCCTCCTCCTCCTCCTCACACGCGTCCTTCACGGACACAGAAGAAAACGCAAGAGGATGAAGAGGACACCGAGGAGGAAGAAGCGGGGGCTGCTGACCAGGCGAGTCTCCGGAGGGACCAGGAGACGCAGTGACCAGCTTTCCACACAAACACGACGCGCCCTCCCTCTTATTGGTGCTGTTTATTTACTCCAGATGGAAATCAAAGCAAATTATCATGCACGAAAATTGTACACGTTCGAAAAGGAGCAGGTGCAGATACATCTTTCATCAACTTATAAACATTCAAATCTCCAAATTTCAATTATTTCCACTTAAATGTCACAGTCTCATTCTTAAATGCACAGTTATTTATACATTTATAAGCATTTTCGGGCCCTTTTAAAGAGTTTTTTTTAAGTTGGTTTATATTTGTGCTTTTTTAACTCATTTAATCCACACTGATAAACAAAAACTCTTTTTGTTTCATTTAATTTTCTTCGCCTTCTCTGCCACAAAACATTCTGTATTTTGTGTCAAAGTTACTTTTCACATGAATCGTATGATTTTAAATTTCAGGACATTTGATTTAAAAAAATAACGAGTTTGTATGTTCCCAGTATCTCACGTTATGTAGTATTCAGATCATTTTTTTGTATTATATTTTGTATTACAATGGCTGGAAATTAGCCTCAAAGTACACAATATGTTAAATGTGTGTATTATAGGCCAAAATTAAACACTTTAGGTTTAATTTGTTTTATTCATTTAAATGGACTCAAAAAACGCAATGTAAGCAAGATAATTCAGCTTTTTTTCTTCTAAAAGGAAGCACGTCAGTGAGAGTTTGACTTTCTGTAACAGTCTCGTAACACCGGTTCTTCCTCTTTCTCCACAACAGGACAGCTAATCCAACAAGTTGTAGACATCAGATGAGCATTCCTCAGAAATGTCTCAATAACAAGCATGTTCTCTGCTGAACTGCTCCACTCCTGCGTACTGTACGGCAGGTGTCGACCTCTGAACGACTTTCTTATCTCTTCGTCTTCTGCAAACCTCTGGCATGCACACAAATGTTAGCTCAGAGTTATGCCTGCAGTGCTTTTACTGCATCTGCACTGATTAAATTGAGTCTCTGGACTCTCCTGTTGCGCCTGATTAACGATCGGCGGTAACAACGGAGCATTAATGCTGCCCCAGATTATTGAATAAAAGGGACCGAGATCAAGCATCAGCCAGCTGTCTGAAAGGTGCTGACTGTCAAAGCAGAGAGGGGTAAGAAATATGGCTGTTATTAGTTGGAAGACACTTAATCTAGCTTTTAATCATGAATCCATAAAAAAAAAAAAAAAAAAGCACCAATCTAGGAAGTAAAAATCTCAGAGTACCAACTGCGATGCCTGCATCACATTAACTGCAAAGCACTTCTGGTTACAGAGCACTTAATTAATCAATGGGCTTATGAAACTACCACAATCAGGCTGAAAGACAATTACATCATTGCTTCATAATTACATCACTGCTTTATTTTTGACAGAAATTAAATAGAAAAAAAAAATCCACACAGTTCTTGGCTGACTGTGTTGGTTTTGCTTCTTTGCAGTGCAGTAATGGTTCTGGACAGACGCATGGCTTGAAACAGGGGTGTCCAAACTTTACGCCAAACATTTAGACTCAAATGTAGTGGCGAGCCAAAGAAAATAATTTAAAGTCAAGCAAATAAAGATGCCCGATATTTATTGTAGAGCCAAAACTGTGAAGGGATTTTTACGACGGTGTATAAGGGACATTGTAGATAGAAAAAACAGAACTTTTATGCCAAAAACTCAGAAATTTTGTGATTGTGAAAATTTTAATTCTGAAATTTCTGGATATTTTTTGTTTTTTTCTAGACAATTTCTGATAATCTAAAATTTTTATTTTTTTCTGGAAAATTTCTGAGATGACTAATTTTTTTTATTTATTTTGGCGGAAATGTACTACTATTTTTCCTACAATACGTCACTGCAGAATTTGCATATTTGCTGTTTTAAAAGATAGTTTTTCATTTATTTTGGGCTCGTTTGAATAAATGGATTTTCAGTAACAAAACACAAAATCTTACAAAGTATTTTTCTGTAGTTTCTTGTTCTATTGGCAGATTATTTAACTTATAACAAAACATTTTTTGTGTTACAAGTTAATGTATCTGCCAACAGATAAATTATTCATTTTTTCATCAATATTAAGGAATTATCTACTGCAATCAATCCCCTATATATTGCTTAAAAGTTGCTTGTTAGTTATTTAGTCTTATTTCAAGTGTGATAAGATATTTGCACTAGAAACTAGACCAAAAATAGTTGGTTAGATTTTGTGTTTTTGCAGTGCAGGATTTGGGTCACTTTGTTTCAAAACGCTTGATATTTTTAGTCAGAATACAATCTGATTTGGGTGCAGAAAAGTTTCAGTATAAATCTCTTGGTTTCACCTTTTAAAACTTGGTTATAAAAACGTGTACTTTCTTTGATACTTTACATTTTATTTTGGTAACAATTTTCACCCTGATTAGAAATTGAAACTCTCCATCTGCATCTGTGGGTAAATTTGTTGAATTTTTTTGAATTGCAGTTTGGGGCTGCTCAAAATTAGTCAGAGGGCCACGAACGGCCCCCAGGCCACACTTTGGACTCCCCTTGCTTGTAATGAAGTGACTGATAACAAATATTGACATGACTGGCAATAGCATGCTGGGATTTTACAACTTTCAACTTGCTTTATCAACTTTAAAAACCACAATGTACTTTTCTGTGCATGGCTTTCAAAGCTGTACTTTAGGTATTTGTACAAACTACTCATTAAATATTACAATCACAGTTTAGTCAGTACACTTTTAAGTAGAACTGCACTGTAATTTTATCAAGGAGTCATATCAAAACACAGAGGAATCAGGTTAAAGTTGCCCATATGTATATGTTGTGTCAGATCTTTAGAATCAAGAGACAAAGCTGTGTTTAAAGTGACACATTGTCTGGATATTATAACCAAGTTAGTTTTATGTAGGAGCTTCAGAAACTGCAGAATCCTATTTTAAAAATAGCCATCAGACGAAAAGAAAACTGAATTGCACATCATCCTGCGTTCCCTTTGGCTGTAAACAATTTCAAATTATGCAGAAGTCTAACCAATCAGTCTCTTACTTTCTGACTTATCTATTTATGTTCCTTCTTTGGACGACTGAAGATGACAAAAAAAACAACAACAAGAAAAAAAAACATTTTGAAACATTCTGAACTTGAGATTCCCTCTGCGTTTAAAATATGCACCCAGACCAATTCAGGAGGTGAAGTCAGTCTGGAGAAGTAATATCCAAACTTTGAGTGAGTTTTAGGACAGTACAAACACAGTCTGGGTTATTTAGGTGCCACATTGTTAATTTCACATGTCGTCTTTTGTTGGTAGCTTCAGTCATCTCTCTCTATAATTCAATTAGCTAAAGTAGCTGTGATGTTTTTAAGACATTGAAATGGGCGCCTTTCATCACGTCACCTCGGGAACAAGTCCCACAGCTGCATGCAGTTCTGGTTCTTCTTTTATCCAAAAATAGAAAGTAGATGTGCAGAAAAAAAAAACCTCCCAAGGGTAAACAAACTGAGATCCCTGACAAATAAGTACAAGTCTTAGTCACGACGACAAAACAAAATGGCTAAGAACAGCCAAAACACACATTTTGGGCAACATCAAGGTATTTAAACGTGCACTGATTGATTACATAAAACATAAAAAACACTATTCCTTCCACTCAGTGTCAGTGACTGACTAAAATACTGCCCCATAAACTCAATAATTTATTTCCAGCCTGTGTCGATGAAAGGGTAGCAGCGAGGATAGATGCTGGAGCATGCCTGCTGCGTAGCACATGAACGATGAGAGGGAGTGGACAGAACGGAGGTCAAAACCACTCATTCATCCTCAGTCCCGCTTTCACCTGGCAGAAAATCTGTGGAAAAGATGAAGGAGATACCTGCCTTTAAGGAAGAGGATGTTGTTTTTAACTCAACAGCATCGCAAGCATTTTCTCCTCACGCTGTGGATGGTGAATCTGGCCAGAACTTAATTTCCTCTGTGTAATTTGAGCTTTAATGTGTTTGCCTTACACAAGTATAACATTTAAAACATATCAATTTATCTACTAGTTTTGTGTTTTTCTCATTGTTTTCATCCTGCAGCCTCACAAGATGTTCAACGGTTAGACCAGGGGGTGTCCAAACTTTTGTCCATGTGGGCCAAAATTGTTGAGTCAAATGTAGAAGAAAAAAAAATGAAATCAAGCAAATAAAATACAGTATTTACATTATTTTTTTTATCTACAAAAAAATCATAAATTGAAATTAATTACATTTCTAGAAAAAAAATTCAAACATTTTAAACTTTTGTTTAAAACTTGTCAACATTTGATACTCAGGAATTTCTAATATTTTTGTAGAAAATGTCAGTTTTTTATTATTATTATTATTATTTTACCAACATTTTGCGTTGTGCTAATGTCCTCTTCTTATTTACAGTTGTCATCATTACTATTTTTATCCCAAAATTTTCTTATCTTGTTATTAGAGCTGGTTTGCAACCATTTTGTTTATGTAAAATAATTTATTTGTTGGTTTTTCAGACTTGTATATTGAACAGGCACATGAATACTTTGATAATTATTGAGTCGGTAAGTAAAATATCTCATTAAATTGAGATAATATTAAACAAGTGTTAACTTCTTCCTGCTTCTTTTCAAACAGAAAAGTAGTGGTAAACAAATTATTTTGTTTTTGATTATGTTATGTTAGTTATCGCTTGTTTTCTTATTTTTAAAAACCTATTTGAAATAAACAAATAAAATAAAATCATGTTTCACTGTTTCTGAAAAAGGTTCACAGATTATATTCCCATAAAGGGATGATTTCTATAAACTGTTTTTGGTATGTGAGACAGTATTTGTATTATTTTTAGTCACCAGTGTTTTTTTTTAAACTCCCTCATGGTGGCCATTTTTGTCTGATTTCTTTCTTCCTCCTCCTTGTTGAGTCATTATGCAAACTTTGAGTAACTTCAAAAAGTCACACAGTCTCCCTTTTTCACCTTAAATGCTTTTGAAACCCTTTCCAAGCTGATAGATGTCAGTGACTTTCTTTGTCATCTGCTGTTGTATTTTCTTAGGATCAGGACGTAATGTGTTGATTGTTCGGGTCTTTTATTTGACTTCATGTCTGACAGGTTCAGTCTGGGTGATTTGGAGTAATTAAGTCTGGGTTTGTCAAGTGTAACTGTTACAAAACATGCAGCTAACCACAATTAATTCATGATTTAACAACAAACACTATTCTATTATTTTCACAAAGGGCAAAAGCTGCATTTCATTCCAATTGTCTTAGATAATAAATTTGGTTTGATGATCTAAAAAATTAACATGAGACCAAAAATAATCAAAATTAAAAAACTCTTGTTTTTTTTTTGTTGTTTTTTTTGTGATGTTGTTTGCAGTGAGTTTTTATTTGTATTTTACCACAGATATATTTTGCATGTATCCATTTGGTCCTCTTTTTATTAAGGTGAATCTGATTATTTAAAAAAATAAAAAATAAAATAAACGTTAAAATCCAGAATTTTCTTTCTGCCTTACAATTTTGGGCTACTTTATATTGGTCTTTTTCAAAACATACAAATAAAATATCTAGAAATAAAATTGAAAATGCAGATGACTGACATGGTTTTTCTCGGGTTTATTACGATTAAAAATATCTCAAATCAGGGGTTCAACTAGAGGCTGTTTTTGTTTGTCTCCACTCCAAAAAGCTACAAACTTGATGAAAAGCTCAATCAATCCCCAATATTTACTCTGTGCTGCTTGTGAGCACTGTGCCGTATACATTGTAAATATTTTCCTTAATCTGAATGAACGAGCGACTCACACACTGGGCGCACTCGAATGTTTAAAGAGGGAGAGTTCGTAGAGGAAGGGGCGCCATGCAAATATTTAAGGGAGCGAACATTCAAAGGCCATTTGTGCTTTGAAGCATGAGGAAATAATCTGCGCTCTAGCTCAGTGAAGATCCCATTTTCAATGCACTTTTCCAGCTCCAGCAGCTCTCTGAGCGTAAGCAGGCATGGCTGCTGCTGAGGCATATTATTTAAAGCCATTTGTTATTTTTGGATGGTTCGAATTACCTGATAGGACACACTGGGGAGGCGGCGGGGGGCTTTTTTTAATGCCACACTATCATGGTGAGAGATTTGGGGGTGGATTAGGTGTCATATTTGATTTGTAACTCAGCACTTCTCCTCCCTTCTGCTCTTCACGCAACACATTTACAAAAATATATCAGTTTCACTTCCTCTGCTGGACTTTAAACATGCTTTGAACACCACAAAACAGACAACTGAAAATGATACAAGATGTTACAGTATGGATCGCTGTCTGTCTGATGGGGAGGAACCGAACACATCCTCCTCCTGCTGAGGTCACGTGTCACTCTGGCCCCTGGGAGAAACCACAAACAGCCTCGTCTCGCACACTGTGGCCTTTCACAGCACCAGAATAATACAGAATAATTAGCTCCATCCTGCTTTTACACTGCAAAACCATAAAATCGTACCAACTTTCTAGAGCAAATATCTTAGTAGACTTGAAATAAGATAAATCTAACATAGAAGTAACTTTTCAGTAAGATCGGAGCTTGTTTTAAGTAATATTGATTTTAAAAAGTACTTGTTCCACTTATAATAAGATATTTTCCCCATCTTGTAAGTTAAATAATCTCTGCCAGTGGAACTAAGACTGAAGGATGAATTGAACCAATTCCAATTTTTTGTCAAGAAGGATTTTTGTTTTTTGTATTATGGTCGTTCACGTTTCCAGATACAGACAACCTGTATGTGATCTCCAGTGTGAACTGCAAACGACCTGACTGCAGTAGAGGACGCAACAACTGCTATAAAAAGAGGAAGAAGTGCTCAGGGTTTGCAGAAGTAAACATGGATGCTGACAGTGAAGCATAGCTTACATATTGGGAGTTGTTGCCGACCTGAGCGGAGCATCAGTGACTTTCAGGTCGGATGGACGCGACCTGGACCTGGACGCGACCTGGACGCGACCTGGACGCGACCTGGACGTTTGGTCACATTTGAGTCAGATACGCATCGGATATCCAAGCGGCCTTAAAAAAAATCCGACCTGTGTTGTTCAGACCATCATGAAAAGATCAGATATGGGTTGCATTAAGGCAAGAAAAAAAATAATCGGAATTGGTCAATACTTTCAATACTAATATTGAAATAATTCTTCAATATAAAGAAATTATTTACTCAAAACAAGCTCCTGTGTCTCACTTTCGACTTTCACTGCAGTGAGTCTTTGGCTTTTCATTTCTACACATTAATGTTTTTGCTTAATTATCTTTGCAGACAAGTCCGTTTCGGCCAGAATGGATGGAGAACATTCTGGACTCCTATCGAGCTACTCTAACACAGGACTAGATTTTCAATCTAAACCAACTCTGGCTGCAGCAGTTTAAATCTTTTGCAGCCTAACAGAGTTTTATCCCAGGGTTGTGTTGCATTTCACTTCATTTATCTTCTTATGAGATGTCCTTAAGAAGAAAAGTACCAGTTCCACTGGCAGAACACATTTTTCTCATCAGTGAAATAATCTGGAACTGGTACTTTTGATCAATTTAAGGAATTATTGACTGAAAAGTGACCTGTCTGATAATTTTGTCTTGTTTCAGGTGTACTCAGATATTTTCACCACATCAAAAATAATTAGTATTTTTGCCATGTTTGTGGTTTCTTTGTTCTCATTTCAATACTTTCCATCAGTCCATCTTATTGTTTAAATAATAAATGACATCATCTGATTTCTAAGAAGGGACCAATAAGTTAATTTTGACATCAATTCTGCATTGATTATGTAATCAATATATCATGGCAGCCAATCTCCTTCACACAATTATGATTGGACAGCGAATAAAGGAACAGACACAAGAACATGTTGCATATTGATCTGGGTTGCAGAG
The DNA here is from genome assembly GCF_027474105.1 of Poeciliopsis prolifica. Taxonomy (NCBI): domain Eukaryota; kingdom Metazoa; phylum Chordata; class Actinopteri; order Cyprinodontiformes; family Poeciliidae; genus Poeciliopsis; species Poeciliopsis prolifica. The sequence goes on from NW_026562398.1 coordinate 6,514,690, forward strand.
AAAGATCTATTTCACTTCTAATAGATTTTCAGTGCCATACTATCTCTCTGCTGGCAGCTCCACGATTGATGAAGCCCTGCGACTAAGGAAGACTTTGTCCCTTTGCCAGGTGATCAATAGATCACTCGCCACAGCACCGCCAGCCTGAGCCCAAAAAGCACTCCACTCTAAATCCCTTGGCCGGGGTTAGAAATAACAAACAGCCAAAGGGTAACTTATAGTCCCTTTGCTTTCAACTCACGCAGAGAAAACTGAATTTAAACTATATATTTTCCACCAGAACGTTACTGTCTGATGGATCAATTCGTCTGAATGTAAAGGCACAGAGAGGTTGCAAGTTGTACATCAGCATGAGCATCTCAGCAGACAGAGTCAAAGTGCCCTCTGCTGGACATTTTCTGCATCTGTGGAGTGTTTTACAGTTTGCAGAAGGAGGACATGGAAATCCACTCAGAAAGGCCTCGACTACGACTTTAACGCAAGAGATTCTTCTTGAGAGGAACGTTTCCAACTACTGAAGCAGCCACGCATCAGCCACATTACGTTTTATCAGGATTTTACGTTATAGGCCAACACATTGTAAAGCTTAACTGTAAAGTGGGAAAAAAAATACAGTTTTTGTAATTATTTACAAATTTGTATACCTGGCAAAAAGATCAGCAAAGCAGAAATTGACAGAGATTCACGGCTCCATCGTACACCTCGCAAATTTGCTATTTATGGACTGCCCCAAGTGGAGGAGTTCAAGTATCTCGGGAAGGAGGCAGCGGGAGATCGACAGGTGGGTTGGTGCAGCGTCTGCAGTGAAGAGGTCGCTGTACCAATCTGTCATGGTGAAGAAGAGCTGAGTCAAAAAGCAAAGCTCTTGATTTAGCAGTCGATCTACATTCCTACGCTCATCTTTGGGTCATGACCGACCCCCAGTGATCATCCGATGTCCTGCGTCACCTAAATCTCTATTTCCTTGGAGATGGGAGTGAGGAGATGATTCAGTTTCTGTATCTGTTACAAATACAAAGGCCTTTGTGTGAAAGTATGAGAATGTAATGTGTGAGGAAGCGTAAGTGTGAACTTGACCTTGGTAAGCGTCTCAATAATTCCTACTCTCATCTTTTGGTCATGACCGAAAGAACGAGAAGCGGGAGAAATAGGTTTTCTCTGGAGAGTATCTGGGCTTTCCCTTAGAGGCAGGGTGAGAAACTCGGTCACCCGGGAGGAACTCAGAAGAGAGCCGCTGCTCCTTCACGTCAAGAGGAGCCAGTTAAGGTGGCTCAGGCATCTGGTCAGGATGCCTCCTGGACGCCTCCCTGGTGAAGTGTTTCGGGCAAGACCCACCGGGAGGAGGAGGCCCAGGGGAAGACCCAGCACCCGCTGGAAGGACTACGTCTCTTGGCTGGTCTGGGAACGCCTTGGGATTCCCCCAGAGGAGCTGGAAGAAGTGGCTGGGGAGAGGGAAGTCTGGGCCTCCATTCTGAAGCCCGACTCTGGATAAACCGGAAGAGGGAGGGAGGGAGGGAGGGAGGGATGGATGGATGGATTGCAGTGGTAAGAGGAGAAAACTAAAAATATGTTGCTGCATTTGACTCTGTTCTCTGCCTTTTCTGATCTCTACGCAGCACACGAAACACGTTACACACAGAGTTGGTGACAAAAAACACTGTACATTGTACACATAAGCTACATTATGTAAAATCAGTCCATATATTAAATGTTTTTAACCATTTTATTGGCGACGTACAGACAGGAGGAACATGCTCCAGTCGAAGGTGAGGCTCAGCTCGCTGCTGCCTCACCACCTTCATTGCCGAGCATTTGACTGGGAAAATACCAAAATTCAGCCAATTTGAAGAAAAAATAACCAAAATTGGTTAAGCTAATATATATATATATATTTTTTTTTTTTACAGTACAAGCCACAGGGTGAAAATAGCAATGTAAATTATTTTATCATTATATTTTTCCATTATGAAAGGTGACGCTCTCCCTCACCTGCCTCACCTGACCACAAGTCTCTGGTAACTATGGCAACCAATGACAGTCTAAGAGCATCCTGACACTTTCTGAGACTATGACATCACAATGTGACTCCAAAGGCAGAATTCTGACATCACCAGCGATTATAAAACTCCTCACATCGATCTACTGGCGTCACAACCTGTTAGCAGCCGTTGTTGATACGTTTGTCGTGAGAGTTCAGTTAGCAGTTCACAGTGAGATTTTCAACGTTGTTTGGTGCACATTTCATTTGGATCATCAAACTTAACTTGAATCTTTACCGAATTTTGAGAGAATTGAAAATAGCAAAAGATACAATGCAGTCCGACCAGCCCAGAATCGAAGAGGTTGCATCCGGCAACATTGTGGAAAGGGAATTACAGCCACCCAAGCCACTCAAGCGCAGGAAGAAGAAGGTGTCATTTGCTGTCTGGTGGGAGCTGCACGGAGCCAAGGAGCTTGCACTTTCTGCTGAAAACATCGAACAGCAAGACGCTTCACTGGCTGAAAATGAATCGATTGCCAAAGCACTGGAGACAGTGGACCAAAACGGGGACAGTCAGCCGCCCGAGAGCGAGTCCAATGAGAAGAACCAGGTTCCATTTAAATCCTGGTCAGAGGAACACGTCCCTGTTGACAAAGAGAGTTCTGCAGAAAATGATGAACAGAAGAACGATTCACTGGCCAGTGAAGAACAGTCCATCGCTGGAGTGCAAGAGACAATTCAGAATGTGCCCAACGCTTCTGAAAAGCCGACAAGTCAACAAAAGTGTGGGTGTCTAGCCAAGTTCAAGGACCTTGAAATGGAACATAATG